>NC_133508.1:119892840-120201818 GCF_049354715.1 Callithrix jacchus
AGTAGATGGTACTCATAAATTACGGGTGGGGTTAGTTATATTGACTCAAAAGTAAAATTAAAATGTGTGTTTGGAAAGAGGGTTACATACACAAACAAAAAATATATATTGCTTGCATTCTATACACCGTGGCAGGTTCAAAAAATGTTTGTAAACCACCTAATGGTACAGAAATTATATTTACTTTATTGAGTGTGTATTCTTCTATGAAACAGGTGTGATATACATAAGACTACACCTTGCGTGTGGGACCCAGATGCTGCACTCTGAAATCTATTGTGCTATTTTCTCTGAGATCATGCTTCCCTCAGGCTGCTAAGAGCCAGTGGCTGCATGTGGCAGGGACAGGAGACAGGGGACTCTTTTGTCCTCTGACTGGCTTGGAGAGCATCTGATGGCCTTGTTCAACCTTCCCTAACACACCTGGCTATTCAGGATGCTTCCACTCAACATTCCTTTTCTTGTTACGTCATTAAGGCTAAAACTACATTCCAGTCTGATGGTTCTCCCAGCCTTTGTGGCTCCTTCCCCCGTTTGCCTCATAGACATTTCCCCTAATAAAATCCTTACACAATTAATCCCATCTTGGCATTTGTTGAAGGATACGATTGAGCATATCTCCCCAATTCACCTAATCTAAACTAGAATATAGCCTTCTTGACATCAGTAAGAATCACTAATAAAGTTCTATATTTTTTATATTTAGGATAATGCATATTAGAGGTCCATTTATTCATTAAATATTTATTGAATAGCACTACAGCATGTGGTTGCTAGTGAATAAATGAAGACATAAATTATAGAAATTCACTGCTACCATCAAATGTATATCAGATGTTCTTCAAATATTGTTAGAACAAATGGAGCATATGTGTAGATACAGTGTGTATGTATAAACTGGTGGAAAAATATATTCCAGTTACTAGCGAACTGTGGGTTCAATAATATTAGCATGAATGAGTTCAGGTGGGCAGAAGAGTGAGGAGTGCTAGGAAGATAGAAGTGGGGGAGATGGAACCAGGTGATGACTGCTCAGTTTTTCACGGAGTCAACACATCCTCATTGCTCTAGGCATGCCTATAGATTGAATACACAATTGGATACATATACCAAGAGCTTTGTCCTTTATGTACAATGAGGTTATAACTAATGATGATATGAACCAATAATGGTAGAGTTCTTTTGGCCATAAACATAATCTCAATTAATGGATTCTTAGAACAATTATCTTATGGGAAAAAAATAGCCCTTTGACATTCAAAAGATATTTTCTTCAAAGAGTTAAAATACATTGTGAAACATTACAAGGACATTAGAAATACAAAGAAAGGAGAAATCATGAGTGTATATGAGAATAACTTCTAAGAGAAAATGGGGTTTGATCTGGGCCCTTAGAACTAATTATCACTTGTCAGAGAACAGAAAAGATAAAGAGGCTTCACACATGGAAGTAACACTGATAAATTTTGAGCCACTAAGTGCTTTGCGAAGTTCTAGGTATTTCACATGATAATTTATGTACTCATCATAACACCAGTATGAGAATGGTAATACTATTTCTATTTAAAAGCAAAAATAAAAGAGAACTAAATTAACATATTCAAGGTAATACACCCACTTAACAATGAAATGAAATATAACTGAGCCCAGGAATAGCACACGTCTCTCACCTATCTCAGGCTCCCCAGGTCTTGGGGGCTATATAATTTATTACTAATTATGTCTGGAGGAGGACATTTGTATTCCTAGGATCCAGCTGACTTTGTTATTTTTATTCTTATTATTCACTCATAAAAAGAAAAGAAAAAGAGAGTGAAAAAGAAAAGAGAAGGAAGAAAGACTCATCAAAGGTGCACTTCGTGTAAGGCACTACTATGCAATTGCATGGCTTTATACACGGTGATCAAGGATATCTAACCTGTGATTGTTGGTAGTTTATAATATCCCTTTATTCAAGAAGCAGGCACCCAGCCATGGTGGCTCCGTTCACCATGTAGAAAAATGTGTGCAAGTATCTTTCATGCAGAATAGAGGGCAATAAGTTCAATACACATGCACATAGGTAGTATTCTATGAGAAAGATGAAATGATGTCTTAATGGGAAGAAGGAGGAAAGACATTATAAAGAAATGGCAGTGGTTTTAAAATCCAGTAATAATCCAGCATCTACATTTGTCAGCCCTAACTTAGGCAGAGTATGGGCAGAGGTTTCTTCTTGCAGAGTTTTCAGAATCTTTGGGATGCGGGGATGGGGCAAATTTTAAGTTATGGAATATGATAATAAGACTAAATAAAAACAAACAGAAAAAATCCAGTTTGGATATAAAGGATTTATCACATTGAAGTGGTAGACTTTTCCAGGGTAACAACTCTGGAAATACCTTTTATTTAAAAGAGCTACCTTTTATTACATTGTTTCAGCTGTTTGTAAGCAACAGCTTTTCAGATTGCTCAGGTTGGACCCACAGTTCCTCAAAGCAGGGCAGTCCTTTAATCTGTCCCCATATCAGCCAACAGCATTTACTAAATGACCCACATGTGAAGAGCAAGGGCCCCGTGCTGCTCTCAAGGAGCTTATGGCCCCATGAAGGAGACAAGGTAGACCCATAAAATCAGAAACTCGAGTGACAGAAACATCTGCCAGATGGAAGTTGTAAAAAGACGTTTACGTAAGTGTTCCGCATTCAGGGAAGTGGACAGGAAGAAGTTTAGATGGCTGAAACTAAAAGAAGCCAAGTGGGGTTAGTTTGGAGATAGCTTCCAGAAGGAATGCATTTTTTTTTTTTTTGGCTTAGTTATGGGAAACATTATCTGGTTGCATAAACTTTTATTTCTTTGTAGCATTCCCCAGATGAATACTCTATTAAGCTGATGTGATTATAGTTGTCTTTATTTCCCTTCTTCCCCCGTTTCCTGTAGAGGACAACCTGGTCACAACTATATTGGTTGAATTCCTTATCCCAATAAGAGACCTGGATCACAGGGCTGTCCACTCCAGTCTACTCCTTGCCCTGTAATAGTTTCCCCCTGTTTGCCTTATACCTGAGGCTGCTCTCATTACAACACCAGGACATGTGGCCACATCTTATTACCTTCAGTTTCTAACACTGATAGTCATTTAATTTTCTCTTCTACCCTTAAACACCTCAAGAGAGAACTTTAAAAAAAAATATATTAAGAATAGGTACCATAGTAGAATTGTATTGTGCCAACTTAAACTAACTGGAACTATATTTCTCAGAGTTACTTTCCCTGTGTATCAGGGTATGTGTGGGATTTGGAAAAGAACTACGAAGCAGGAGCCATATTTATTGTACATTTGAAAGGCTCGACAGGACAAGAAACTGTATTGCAACTCAAAGCATATTCTCCCAAGTCTCCTGGCTTACCCTGTTGATGCAGGACAGCAGCCATGCCCACAGATCCTCCAGCTCCCACCTATCATCCTTTAGTTTCTCTGAATCCTAGGCTAGGTATGTGTTTATCTCTGTGAGGAAGCAGGCCAGCAGGCCAACTCTTTCAGTAGGTCACCGATATCATCTAAGGTGGAGGCTTAGAGAAGCTTAGAAGAACAAAGTTTATGTTCTAAAATCATGAGTTCTAGCTCACTTTTGTCTATTGTAGTTTGTCCTTGCTGTTACTTACTTCACATCTATTTTCTCTTCCAAACCACCTGTTTTACACAGATAGAAGGCAACAACTTCTCAGACTGTTAAACCAACTACCACAAGAGCATAGAAAGCTCTTTAATAAGTTTATTTTTATATGCGTAATGAGGATATATGTGTACACATATACATTTATATGTATGCATACATATGTATGTATGTGTGCATGAGTGTGTATATTATATGTGTGTGTTTGTATTAATGTGCATCTATATGCATGTACAGATACACTGTACACACACATATATATGCACCCATGCACACATATACACATGTATATATATATATAGATCGGATGATAAAGGCTCCTCAGATTGTGTTCTAATTGCCAACACATTATCTTTGTAACCTTGTTCCAGAGAATTAAAAGATTACAGCTGAGCTCTCTATGTCTGCCTAACTCCTCTTTGTCCAACCTGACTCATTGGTTCCTTTCCTTGAGAAGTCTTCCCAAACCTCCTTAACATTCTTCCAAATGAAATTTGTTCCTTTACTTCACAGGAGTTTTCACAATTCATACTGTGCATAAACATAAATTGAATTTACTTGTTTAATATCAGTTTTCCTCAATAGATGGTAAGTCACGAAAAGACAGGAACCACATCTGTTTTACTTGTTCCCATCACCCAGAGCCTAACTCAATGCCTAGAGTATATTAGGTGTCCAATGGACATTTTGAAGGAAAGTTTGCTGAAAGTCTATTCCACTCTCTTTCCTTTCATCATTATCCTCTCTCTACCCAATACAATTAGTCTACTAGATGCATCCACTGATATCCCTCAAGGCATTTGTTATGTATGTTCATTCTGTGCCAATCACTGTTCCACTAAGCATAGCACATGGAACCTAGGGATTTTTAGAGCAGCTCCTGTACCCTATGTAAAAACCTTCCTCCTTCAACATCATGCTCTCCAGCTACAGCCCTCTACCTCTCTTCATCCCATTAATCTCCTGATCATCTGTCTGCTCCCCAGTATCACTTTCTGGAATTAGACTTTCTTCATGCTTTCCTGTGTTCATTTACACATGGATTTATTCAACAGATATTTCTTCAGTGCTTATGATGTGCCAGGCCTCGTGTTAGGAGTAATAGGGGCCTAGATTTCCCTATTTTCCTGAATCCCAGAGAAAATCTTGAGCTGTTTCCTTTAATCCAAGCAAGAGAAAGTGCTGAGGACATTTCCTTTCATACAAGCACTGTCTTCTCTGGTCATCTAAAATTCCTCTGACTGATTCTTGATGCTTAAGGTATTAGGAGTGTTGGAAGCGGCTGGGGGTTGGGTAGAGGGTCAATTCATATGGTATTTAGATGAGCAAAGAAAGGCTTGAACACGCATACCTGTGAGACACTACAGAGGTGAGATGCAGCTGGCAGCTCACATGGTGCCTTTGCCAGAGAGCCACAGGCTTCTGCCATATCCCTCAGCAAGGCACAGCTATCTTCATACTGTGCTTGTTTGTGTTTGTGCAACCCAATTCTTTATCAATTTTCTTCTTATTCTACTAATGAGTTTGGTAATATGACAGGCTCTTACTGAATTACGGTTTTCCTTTTGCACAATGGCTTTGGTGGTTGTCCTCTTACTTAAAAGCCCCGCTTTTATTATACAAAACATATCTTCATCTTCAGAACTATATATTTATTTCTGAAATGAGCTTCAAGAGCCTAGTTTTAAGGTAAAAGGTTAAATATTGATTTTTTTCCCCCTTTACAATCTATTTACCACCACTTGTATGTGTCTGCTCATTAGGAAGACAGTCATGGGAAAGGAATTCTAAAAAAGAAAGAACATCCATATATTTTTAAATACAGTATTACTACACTATAGTTGATGCATTGTACCCTAAGTCCAGCTAAAGTTGAAGGACATGAATTTGATCTAACAAAAATCTTTAGGTTTTGAAAACTCTTCTTGCAGCACTCAAGATCCTATATAGGGATACTATAGATTTGGATGAGTTAGGAATCAGGTCTTTTATAGATAATTAGGCTTAAGGTTGAATGTGCCTGGTTATTGAGTGACTGAAATGATGATCCATGCAGTCTAAGATGGATAGAGAAGTGGAAGAGGCCAAGACCAAGCACAGAAACTGGGAGGGAATAAGGCAATCGATAGACTGAACATCTCCGCGGATCTAAGAGAATGCTAGGGGGCATGATGGAATGAAAAAAATACATGAATGCCAAAGAACTGGAAAATAACAGTTAAAATTTCCGACAGGAAACAACTTGGAAATCTAAGGGTATGGTCAGGGGTTTGAGTGGATAAAGTAGAGTGATAAACATGGCCATTGTAGTTGAGAAAATTAACTATGAAGTTAAGATGCTTGATTATTATTGTTTATTACCTTTCTCTTAAGTTATGTGACGAGAAATACCATGCCTGTCTTACTCACCATAATATCCTTAGTTCTAACACAGCGCCTAGTAGAGAGTTGACATTCAATAAAAATTTGTTGGAAAAATAATAAATGAAGGAATCATTGCTATAGGTATTGAAGTCAACCACAAGCAATATCCAAGTCTGGCCATGTTAAAACATGCTTTCTCTTATCAGTAGGATTTTGCAGGATCTTTGTTCTCTGGCTTGGAAAAAAAGTGTCCAAACTTTATCTTGTTAAATCATATAATCATTTGGGTCTCAGCTTAGTCCTCAGTTCTTATAGTCTTTCTTATATCACCATGTTTTAGTTAAATACCCTTTCTTTGAATTTCCATAGCACCATGTACTTCTATTTTCAGACTTATTCCACTTCTTATTTAATATTTTGCCTCTTTCAAAAGACTGAAATTGCAAGCAGTTTAAAGAGAGTGTCTTATTCATCGTCATTTTTCCCACTCATTATAAAAGATACAAATTAAATAAATTACTATTTTCTTCTTTCCTACTAGCGAAACAATTTAATCTTGTATACTGCCCAGTCTTTATGAGGAAACTCAGTAACAAATTTTCAAACATTGTAGATGTGAATGTAAAGTGGTATGTATTTATAGAGGATAAGTTAACACCTATCAAAATTTAACACAGAAATGCTGTTTGATGCTAAATTTCACTTGGAAAATGTGTCCTTCAAACAAATATGCATAATTAAAACAAGAGTGAGAGACTTTGCAAACTTTGTTTGAATATAAAAAACAATTAAAATAACTTAAATGGCCATCAATAAATAACTGGGTATATGATCATTATGATGTATCCATATAATGGTGTTCCATGTCAATATTAAACAGAATGTCCATATTTTTCTATGTAAAGTTCTGGACATATTAGAGTATATATGTTATGATGCTATTTGTGTCATTTATAACAGGACAGTTGATCTTTGAACAACAAAGATTGGACTACGTGGGTCTACTTATGTGTAGACTTTTTCACTCAATATATTGGAAAATGTTTTGGAGATTTGTAATAATTTGAAAAAACTTGCAGAAGAACTACACATCCTAGAAATACCAAAAAATTAAGAAAAAGTTAAGTATGCCACTGATTAATAAAACATATGTAGAAACTAGTCTATTTTGTTATTTACCATAAAATATGCAAAACTCTATTATTAAAAGTTAAAATTTATAATAGACCATACATCTTAAACACAGACCATACATGACACTATTCACAGGCAGGAGAAATGTAAGCAAATGTAAAGATACAGTATTAAATCATCGTCACATAAAATTAACTTCAGTACATACTGTACTACTGTAATAATTTCATAGCCTCCTCTGAGTGCTATTGCAGTGAGCTTAAGTGTTGCAAGTATTTGCCCAAAACACCATGTGACACTAAATCATCTCTGCCCGAGCAGTTCATTTGTCCAGTAAATTATAACAGCAAAAAATGATCTCTAACAGTTCTCACATATTTTATATTACATTTAGTGCAATACCATAAACTTTGAATAAAACCGTGGAGAAAAGTCATGACATTGCAAGACAAAGTTGAATTGCTTGTTATGTACTGAAGATTGAAGTCTACAGCTGCCGTTGCTCATCATTTGAAGATAAATGAATCCTGCCTAAGGACCATCTTAAGAAATATTTCTAAAGCTGTTGCTTCAGCTATGCCAGCAGGTGGGAAAACCTTGCACTTTTCATGAAATACTTTTTTATCAAGTATTGAAAATGAAGCTTTTATGTGGGTGTAGGGTTGCTATAAAAAGGCATACCTATAGACTGTAATATGATTTGAGAAAAAGCGAAGTTATTATATGACAACTTAAAGCAAAAAAAAAAAAAAAAAAAAGGGAAAGGATCTAAAGCTGGAGAATGTCATGCCAGCAAAGGATGGTTTGATATTTGTAGAAAGATGTTTGATTAAACAAAAGTCAAGATAGCAGTAGATGCAGGTTCTGCCAACCAAGGGGCAGTAGATGAGTTCCCAGATGTCATTAATAAAGTCGATGAGGAAAAAAGACTATCTGTCTGAACAGGTTTTGAATGTAGACAAAAGTGCCCTGTTCTGGGGGAAAAAGTAACAAAAGACATTTATTAGAAAGGAAGAGAAGCAAGAACCAGGATTTAAGGCAAGTAGTGTTAGCCTGGCTCTGTTGTTTTGTCAAATGTAGTTGGATTTATCATCAGTACCGCCTTTATCTAAAAAGTTTCAACCTACAAACTTGAAAGGAAAGACATTAACACCAACTGCCAGTCTTTGGTTGTACAACAAGGTTAGGACAGGAAGAAGCCTTTATCTGGATTGGCTCCTTTGATATTTTGTTCCTGAAGTCAGAAAGCACCTTGCCAATAAGGGATAGCATTTTACAGTTTTTTCGATATTGGACAATGCCCACTGGGTACCCAGAACTCCATGCGTTAACACTGAAGGGGTCAAAGTGGCCTACTTGCCCCAAAACATAGTGTCTCTAATTCAGCCTCTAGATCAGGGGGTCATAAAGCATTTAAGGCTCATTACACATTGTACTCTATGGAAAATATTGCCAATGCTTTGGTAGAAAACCTGATAGAAAGCACATCATGAAACTCCGGAAGGATTACACTTTTGAAGATGCCATCGTTGTTACAAAAAAATCTATGAAAGCCATTAAGCCTGAAACAATAAGTTCATGATGGAGAGAAGTGTGTCCAGATGTTATGTGTGCCTTCATAGCATTTATGAAAGAGCTGATCAATAACATAATCAAAGTCTTGGTGGATCTGGCAAAAAAAATATGGGTGGGGGGGAGGGTGAAAGGTTTTAAGACGTGGATCTTAGAGAAACTAAAGAGCTAATAGACACCACAGCAGAGAAATTAACGATGATGACTTGATAGAGATGAGTGCTTCTAATCAGTGCCAAACAATGAGAAAGAAACATAGAAGAAGCAGTGCCAGAAAACAAATTGACATTAGACAATCTGCAGAGGAGTTCTGATTATTCAGGACTGTATTTGACTTCTTTTATGGCACAGGCCCTTCTATGAAACTAAAGCAAATGATAGAAGAAAGATTTGTCTCAATTCAGAAACATTTTCAGAGAAATGTAAAAAATAAAAAGGTCATACAGAAATTACCATGTATTTCTGTAAAGTTTCACAGATTATGCCTGCCTCTCCTGCCCCTGCTTCCACCTCCTTCAACTCTTCCATCTCTGCCACCCCTGATACAGCAAAGTCAATTCCTCTTCCTCTTCCTCAGCCTACTCAACATGAAGACAAGGAGGAAGACTACTTTGATGATCCCTTTCCATTTAATGAAGAGTAAATATATTTTATGATTTCCTTAACATTTGTTCTAGGTTGCTTTTTGTAAAAGTAGAGTACATAATACATGTAATATGCAATATATGTGTGAATCAACTCTTTATGTTATCAGTAAGGCTTCCGGTCAACAGTAGATGCCTTTTCTTTTTTGAGATAGAGTCTTACTCTCTTCCCCAGGCTGGAGTGCAGTGATGCAATCTCAGATCACTGCAACCTCTGCCTTCTGGGTTCAAGGGATTCTCCTGCCTCAGCCTCCCAAGCAGCTGGGATTACAGGTGCCTGCCATGGCTGGCTAATTTATTTTGTATTTTTGGTAGAGATGGGGTTTCACCATGTTTGCCAGACTGGTTTCGAGCTCCTGACTCCAGGTTATCTGCCTGCCTAGGCCCAAAGTGCTAGGATTACAGGTGTGAGTCACTGCATCTGGCCAAGAGTAGACTATTAATAGTCAAGCTTTTTGGGAGTCCAAAGTCATTTATAGATTTTCAGCTGCATAGTGTGTTGCTGTGTTGCTCAAGGGTCAAGTTTATGCATGTATTAATTATACAGGTAAAAATATGTATTTCAGTGAAATGAGATTAAATAATTTTTTGTGGTAATCTTTTAAAGTAAGAGACTACAGATGAAAAAGATGACACTTTTTCATAATTGCTGAGATTCACTATGACACAGGATGCTTCAGTGCAGCTTTGCCAGCCAGAAACTTCTGTGGCCTTGGCACCTCTGACTGACTTTGCTTGGGCCTCTGGGCTTGCTCCTCCTATTCAGTCTGGCAGGTGGCACTTGGCTTGTGCTACCCACCAGAGCCCACACTCACACACCCACTGCAGCTCTGTGCTCAGCCCACAGCTGGTCGAGGATGCTGTGACCGGCTTTCACATTGGGCCAGATGTCTGGATGAGGGGGATGCAGCAGCAATCAAAATTTTGGAGATGCCAGCAACCACCAAGTCCCAGGTTTTGCTCAGGGAATCCTGAGGTCTGAGCCCCAGGAAGAATTACAGCTAATTTGTGTTACAGCTCGTTCATATTATAGCTTGTTTCCACCATCCACATGCTTCAGCAAATGGGGCATGGCAAAGCTCATTCAATCTCACAGCCCTACTCTGGCCCATGGCTGCTGGCCTGGCTTGGGCCCACCACCAATGCTTCCTGTCATGTGGCCATCTGGCATTGGCAAACAGCAGGAGGGTTGTAGTGTTAAAGCTCCTTTTGCACCCACCATTCAATGGGTTCTGGATTCTTATCCCATAATCAAGAAGAATGAAATCAGCGGACACTTGAGAGTGAGCAAGGCAGGGGAGGATTTTATTGACAGAAAAGCTGGCAACAATGAGAGGAGACCCAAAGTGAGTAGCTCTCTGTGTGAGAAGAGGCCTGCAAGCTTGTAGCCCCAAGTTTGGCTGAGTCCCGGGTATTTATGGGCTCAGAATGGGAGAGTACATGCTGACTGGTCCATGGGTGGACCTGGAAAAAACACCATTTGATTGGCTAAAGGCATCGAGGAAGTTCTCACACTGGTTGTGGACTGGTAGCTCAGTTTTCAGGCTTTTAATTGTCTTTGGTTTGAAGGTCAGGTTTCACCGGGCACCAACTTCTGTCTGCGTAGGAATTTGTCTACTGCCATTACCACTAGGAGTAATTTATATCATTTTTATGTTATACTACTCTCCACTGTTTGTTTTTTTTTTAGACCTTGCAATTGTTTATTTTAAACAGCTTTTACAACATATGTCTATCTACATCTGTAAACATGTCCTCCATTTTTATTTTTTTGGCTTTTAGAATTTTCATTCACTGAAGCAAATATTTCTAGTCTTCACTACATTCCTCAAAACTGATCCCTAACCTCGCCATTAGCTGTTGATTTGCCTCCTATTTCTTCAAGAAAATAGAGAAAATTGGGGTCCAAATGGAACTGCCCCAAATATTTCTCCTATCTCCTAAACCCAGTTGTATTAGTCTGTTTTTACATTGCTGATAAAGACACACCTGAACTGGGAAGAAAAGGAGGTTTAATTTGATTTACAGTTCCACTTGGCTGTGGAGGTCTCACAATCATGGTCAAGGGTAAAAAGCATTTCTTACATGGTACAGCAAGAGAGAATAAGGAGAAGCAAAAGTGGAAATCCCTGATAAATCCATCAGATCTCATAAGACTTATTCATTATCATGAGAATAGCATGAGAAAGACTTGCCCCCATGATTCAATTACTGCCCCATGCCTGGGTCCCTCCCACACATGTGGGAATTCTGGGAGATACAATTCAAGTTGAAGTTTGGGTGGGGGCATAGCCAAACCATATCACCAGTCTTAGAAGATGAGGGGCTTCTCCTCTGCTCAAGGCCAATGCTTTGGATCTGATCTATCTCATAAATTATCTCCTTTCTCCCCACTGGATCTGTGCCCTTGTACTGTAAGCATACTCAAGTCTTTTCCTTCATAAAGAAAAATAAATATATTATTAGCAAATAATTCTTGTCTTTCCCTGAGTCAGCACACCCTTTTATGGGCCCAAAGTAGATGACACATGCCAATTCTATTTTCCTGATTAATAATCACTCCTAAATTTATTGACATAGTTTCAGTTATCAACACTCCACTAAAAACTTCCCTAAAAATCACTGAAGCACACATTTAAAATTGAATTGAATAAATTCACTTTTTATCCTATTCTCCTCTTACCATACTGAACACTGTTTGCCACTCACTCCTACCTGAAAAACTCTATTATCTTAGCTTCTATTGTTCTTGAACACCTAACCATTCTTTTTCGTTTTTTATGTCTTTTCTCCTTGATCAACCTGTCAAATGTGACGTGCAATATGTTAGCCATTGCTTTCCTTAGGCATACATGGTATTAAAAAAAAACTTGAAATAATTCTCAATATTAAAAAATTGTTCTATTTTACATTAAAAAAACTGGGCTTTACAATTTCTCTTCAGAAATCAGAATGTTTGTTAGTAACACTTTGTACACATACCCCATGCAAAACTGGTAGAACTGTGTCAACACTGCCTCAATACACAAGTCATGCACTATACATTTTTCATTAATTTTAACTTGCAACGAACCTACTCCACTCCTTTATGTCACTTGCCTTAATCTTATAAATCAGAGAACTCTAAACATTTTGATTACATAGCCCTGTAGTAAAAATGTTTCAGCATTGGTTTCTGTATATGTAAAATTTTACCTATCAATTATATTCCAATACTATATTTTAAATTTCTAGATGTTCTCTTCTATTCTTTTACATGTCTTCTATTTTCACTGCCTTGAGATTTTCACTTATTTTCTTCTATTATTTTTATGTCTCTTTAATTTTTTGATAATTTCTTATACACTCATTCGCCAGTTGTTCTATTATCTGATGTTCTTGGAGAGTCTAATCTTCTGCGAAATATCTTCTGTCATGACTTTCTGTCATGACTAAATATTTTTTCTTGAGATATATGACTGATGTTATGCACATCTCCAGTGAGACATTTTCATAAAATCTTGTAAAACTTGAGTGGACAACATATCTCTTCAAAGCCTGGCCTTTGCCTCTACCCGAGTTCTAAACATATAGCTGGCCTAAGAGAAACTTTTTTTTTTTTTTTTTTTGAGATGGAGTTTCGCTGTTGTTACCCAGACTAGAGTGCAATGGCACGATCTTGGCTCACCGCAACCTCTGAGAGAAACTGTTTATGCTGCTTTCTTGTCTTGCGAGATTCCATGATTACTCGGTAGTAAAAAGTCCGGGGAAAGTCAGATCATAGACCTGTGTTTTGGGTGATCTATGGCTGGAAATTCTCAGGGACCAGTTTCTATTTCCTTCTAATACATAGGTTTTAAGACAGACAAGTTCCCTTATTATCTTTCTGGAATGCTGGTCATATATTTTTCAGTTCATTCTTCACAAGGTCTTAATTTCATAGGCGGTGGCCTAGATTCCTGTCCCTACACAGGCATTCAATCACCTGCTCCAAACTTACAAATAGTTGGCCCAGTACCTGCCCACCTGCTATCTTCTCTGCTTTTAAGAACTTACCTCACTTTTTTTTTTAAACATCAAGTGTTTTTTAGTTTCCTGGGAAATAAAGCTATACATGTAACTGGATATTTGTCTCATAACATCTAGCTTTTCCAGACGTCCTATAGAAAAAATCTTTTCTGTTATTTTTTCCACCATATGTGCAAAACAAGAAATCCAGGTTTAAACGTAATATATAGGTACTATGGTGCTAATAGATTACATATCTTGTAAACCAGATACAAGATGAGAAATTACAAAAGGATTCAACAAACTTAAAAAAAAACTTGTTAGTTATTCATTCCAAAAATATTTTGGCCTTTCTTAAAATTATTTTTTATTGTTAGTAGTGCTAACAACAGTAGCATTAGAATGTGTTTATTTTTTAAAATTCTGGTTTAAATCTTTGTGAAACAATGATCTAAATACTGTTTATTTCAAAATGGCTATCAGAGCTGGAAAGGATACTTCTAAAACTCTAAAGACCCAAGTGGGAAAAAGACATGCTTATTAAATCATTGTCTATTTCTTCTTAAAAAAATTATTCTAGAGATTATTTGTTAAGTTTCATTGTAAATGTCTGTCTTGTTTGATATAAACCAGTTCTTCTTATGAATGATTCAGTAATACTTAATAAAACTATTCATTTGGAATATCTTCTAAAAGGAACTTAAAAATACTGCTTTCAATTTTTTAAAGCCTTCAGGTATGAGCATTTTTATTTCCAAATCATATAACAAAGAACATATTTCCAAACTTCCTCAATGCTCTTTTCGTAGAACAAGTTTTCTACTCATTGTTAAAGTATCATGTTCACCTTGAAGGGACTATCTAGTAGTTTTTAACAATATGTGAAATGCTCGACAACTACTTAGAAAAGTCATCAATTTGTAACTTGAAAAAAAAATTAAACGACTATTTAAAAACTTTTTATTGTGGAAAATGCTAAACTTTTAAAGAAATAGGGAATATAGAATGAAGAACACTATTATATCTTTCCTTGTCTTTCATAACTGTGACACTTTCAAAGAGAACAAGTCAACTGTTTTGCAGAATGTTTCTCAATCTGGGTTCTTCTGATGTTTTCTCATGATTAGATTAAGCTTTGGGATTTGAATGAAAAATACCACAGAGCCACAGAAGTCCTATGTCATTCTTGATTCATTGTATTAGGGTGTGCATGATGTTGGTAAGTTTTATTACTGGTAATATTAATCACTTGTTTAAGGTGGTATTTTCCAGGTTTTTCAACTGTAAGGTTACCTATAATAAATTTTGCTAAATGTGTTTTTGTCATCTTTGGAGATGATTTTTTTTCCTTTGCTCTATTAAATGATAAATTATATTTATGGATTTCCTGATATGGAATTACCTTTACACTTCAAATAAACTTCAGAGTGTTGATTCAATAGCACATAACAATGTATTTGCTGAGAAGAGAATATATAAATGTCCTACTTTAGTAGTTGATGCCAAACTATTTCCAAATGGTTATACACCTCCAAAGAACAGATGAGAATTTCTATTAACACATATTCTAGCCAATATCAGCATTGATCAACTTTTAATTTTTCCTCAATCTTGTATGTGTGAAAAAATTGTTTTAATTTAAATTTATCTGATTACTATGGTACATTTTTTTTCCCATATGATTAAGAATCTACCGTGTTTCTTCTTCTGTGAAATGCCTGTTCATTCTTTTGCCCAATTTTTTATTGGGTTGTTTGTCTTTTTATTAATGACTTGTGGATATGAATTCTCTGTACTCTATCTGTTTAATAAATGTATTTCCTTAGCTTGTCTTTCTTTTTTTTTTTTTAGACAGAGTCTCACTCTATAGCTAGGCTAGAGTGCAGTGGTGGGCTCTCAGCTCACTGCAACCTCAGCTTCCAGGGTTCAAGTGATTCTCCTGCCTTGGCCTCCTAAGTAGCTGGGATTATAGGCACCCACCACCACACCCAGTACAAAGCAATTTTTGTACTTTTAGTAGAGACAGGGTTTCACCATGTTAGCCAGGCTGATCTTGAACTCCTGACTTCAGGCGATCCACCCACCTCGGCCTCTCAAAGAGCTGGGATTACAGGCATGAGCTACCACCCCCAGCCTTCAATAGCTCTTTTTAAGTACTTTGCCGTAAGACAACTAGAAAATATTTTTTTAGTACAATAGATTTTTTAAGGTCAATTTTATCTCATTAGGTGAGATTATAATTATTTAAATTAATGTAATCTAGCAACCCACTCCAAAAAAAAAAAACACTACTTTAGTAGAACAAGCTGCAAATACATGAATAAAACCAGTTCCACTGTCAATCCTCATTACTGTCTCTCTCTCTTCTCCCACGTTATGTGATGTGGCCCACCTGACATGTGATCTAAGGACCAGGTGAGTGGAATGGGACAATCTTTATATTTACTATTAATCACATTTAACTTTATCATATCACTCCCTGCAAAAAACTCTTCTGTAGCTCAAAATCCTTACTGAACTTGGCTGGCCAGCATACCATACCAGGCTATCTAAAAGTGACCCTATATTAACTTCTCAGTCTCTTCTCCCATCTTTACCAGCTTTAGAGTCTAACAATCTTTCAAAAGCCTCATGCCAGTCAACAATATATATTTTTTTGGCGGGGGGGTGGCGCGGTGATTTCTTCTCTCTAGAATCCCCTTCCCTCCTTGCTTTACCTCACTTGCCCCTACTCATTCTGCAACACATAGTTAATTGTTGCATCTGGAAAAACTACAAATTATCAAACTATGAAGACATTTTTGCAGTTGTCTGGTTTCCTTATCAGACTGTAAGATCCTAGAGGGCTAGGCTTATGTTTTATTGATGGTTTCAAACCCAGATGCCAGCATAATCCTGATACATTAAAAAGTAGGTATTTAATAAATGCTTCCTGAATGAAATTGAATCAAACTTGACACTTAGTACAGGTTGGTGGATATGATTTTATTTGATATGACAGCTTTTATGAAACCACCAATTGACTGAGAAAAAAAAAAAAGTGCCTCAAATAAGGAATATTTGTGGCATTCCTTTCTGTGAACATTTGTCTTTAATTGACTAATCTAAATCCTTCTTTTAGTTAGTTATTTGCTCCAGAAAAGGCAAGTCCCTTGACAGCCAGATTCCTTTTAATTTCATTTTCTGAGGCAGGAAAATAAAAGAGAGCTTTTTATTTATGAATCTTACAAAACATTCTTATAACATCTGATGCACAAATATTGATCCAGGAAGGTGTTACCTCCTGTGGTTACCCTGTGGGTTCCCACTTTGAGTTGCCAGGGAACTCACACTGCAAAGGAAAGTAATGTCATGTTATATGTCCTTTTTCTAATACTTAGTCTTGAAAGTCAAATATTTTTTAAGCTCACAATAACATGTACAGACATCTAGAATCAGAAAAATAAAACAGTATAGTCTAAGAAAATCCTGCCTTTTTAAAAAACAGTTTTTAGTTAGCACAGAAAAAGTTTAGTTAATTAATCCATGAATAATTAATAAGACTGAAATTTAAGTTGCAAAATAGTTGTATTTGTTCACAAAGATTTGTTATAATGATATGATGACTCGCTATTTCCTCCCTACAAAACGGTACTTTGTTCTTAAAATCTGTGCATTTAAGCTGAGAAAAGAAGAATATTTGTGTTCAGAGACAAGAACAGAAACTGCAAGGGATTTGATTTTTTTATCTACTGCCAATATACCTTTGACAACTACTTGGCCTTTGGCCAGTCACAATCGAAACCGCCATCAAGACTGTCAAACTACTTTAAATTTATTTCCAGATAAGAATATTGTTTGAATTTTTTTTAGTGACACTGAAAGAAAATATAAGAAACATTCCAGTCATAGGTATTATAAATTTAGATATATAATAGCTTCATCCTAGACTAAAATACTTTATCCAACCAAGTGATTTGAGACAATAAAGTATAGAATTCTATACATAACTTCAAAACTTCAGTTATATAAAATGTTAATGGAGTGAAGGAAAGTGAGGCAATAGTTTAGCAGTAACGAACAACATAACAAGCCTGTCCATCAATGAAATATTCAATTAATTCTTATTGATTGATTAATCCAGTAAACTCCTCCCTCACCTAAAGGATAGGGCCTGAATCTGGAGATGAATATTATAGGAAACAGATTTTGATTCCATATGAGAAAATACCAATTGCTGTGCCTGAAAATGATAGGCCTACTTTAAGAAGGGAGACATCCATTCATTGGAAGAAAAAAACAGCTTGAGGCATAATTTCAGAATTCATCAGTTAAGGCAGAATACTGTATTCAAACTGTGGTTCTCAAGCCTTTTGTTTTTTATATGTTATCACTTAAGTCAGTCTTAAATATTATAGAAGACACCCCTAAAATTTTTTCATGTGTTATATCTATTGATATTTAACATATTATAAAGTAAAATGGAAACATTTTAAACTATATTACCTATTTATTTATTTAAACATAACAATAGCAAATATAAACAAAATTTTTGAAAATATATCTAAAGTTTTTACAAAAATTAAGGAGAATGACAGTTCTTCACATTTTTGCAAATCACTTTAATATCTAGTGTAATAGAAGAAAGCTGGATTATCATACCTATTTCTGCATTTATCAATTGTACCATTACAGGTATGCAGTCTCTGGAAAAGTCCATAGCTCACTTATAAAGAAATGAAAGTTAAAGGGCAAATGACATTCTGCCATTATTGTAAAAAATAGTTTTGACTTTATAAATCCCCTGAAAAGATCAATGTGACCCTACAGGGTCCTGAAAAACACTGCACTTTAAAATCTAAAAGGTCTTTTAAGGTATCTGATTCTATTCAAAGCAAGTCACCTTCCTACTTTCCGTTCCTAAACCACAATGATATATAATTATCTGATTTTTTTTTAAAACAGAATTAAATACAGAGAAGTGTATTCTCTTTGGTGTTTTTTTTACCCTAGTTATTATAATCTGTAGATTTAGCCATGAAAAGAAAAAAATATATATATATTTTATATATATTATACATAATATATATACACACACACACATACACATACATATACCCATTTAAAGGGGATTATGTCTCAAATAAAAACAACAAAATCTCAGGGTTATAGTTCTGTCTCCAAAATTTTTTAGGAATATGACCTCAGAGGAGCCAGTTAATCTCAGTGACTACATCACATAGCTGTTGGTAGGATTTACAAGATAATAATGAAGGACGATTTCATTCATTCATATTATTTTTGTGGTTGTTTTCAAATGAAATATCATTTTGTAATTTCTTAGCGAGTTTTGCCCTTTGCATCTGTGTTTGGGGTGCGTGTGTGTGTGTTTTCCAACTGGCCAGTAAATACTTGGACAGACAGTGGTATGGCCTTAAGTGTCTGGCACAGGGCTCATATTTTATCGAAAGCCCAAAGCTTTACTTCTTATAAAAACTAACAATAAAATACGATGTACATTTTCTGTTTGTGAGCTCCTGAAGGACAGAAATTCTGTCTATTTTGTATATGTTTGTATTCAAAATAATGCCTCACACAATATAGGTGCTAAGGACATATTTGTTCAACAAATGAGTCAATAAATGGTAAATTAATAAAAAAATTCAGTCTTCAAATCTCTGTATCTGTTAATTTCTCAAATTTTGTCCTAAAATTTTTTAAATATAAATGCTATTGTCAACTTCAAAATAATATATCCTAATAGTATTTCAAGTATAAGAAAGGACTTTAAAGCATACCTGTTTTCTCTGTTAAGAAATCCTCTCTGTAATAACCCTTATAAATGGTCTTTTTTCCTGTTGAAAACTAAATAGTAAGGAACTCATTCCTCATGAAGCAGCTTATTCCACTTGATAAATTGATCTTTCTTTTGCCAAAAATGTATCCCGTCTGTTTCCTAATGCCTAAATTTTAAGTCCCTGTTTTTTTTCAGCTCTCTGCAATTCCTGAGTAGATAAAAGCATCAGGAGCATAACCTCCAAGCACAAATTGACTATCCTGAATCCATAAAAACAATTACCGGCTATTTCTGAACTATCTGTATTGCCTTTCTGCAACCACAACAGAGGCAGAGTGAGCTATTTATGTACTCGAGGTGAGACTTGCTTCCTGCACTATCCCGTGGCCATGACTGCATCCTAGACAGGTTTTCTCTACATTTCCATTCATTGCCAGCCACTATCATCCAGTTGGAAAAACTGAATGCATGTAAATTTAAGAAGAATGTGAAGAAATTATAACTGATCTAGACAACATTTTTTTTTTTAGCTCTACCATGTGTCAGAGATAGGCATAGTAGACAGCAAAGGCAGAGTTTGTGCTCTGAGTTTAATGGAAGAGACAGATATGTACAAAATAGAATTTTGTTTAAGTCAAAGCAGACTTTCAGAAATAGTGCAGCAGCTACAAATGAAATGAGTGCCAAAGACAAGAGCTTAATTCTGATTGGAAGGATGAGGAAGAAAAAGTTAATGAATTGGACAAACTGCTGGAATGAATGTCAAGAGAGTGGTGATATTGATTAAAGTAAGCATTTTCAAAACCATCCAGTTAATAAATCTAATCTATTCCTATCAATTTTCATCCCAATGAAATTTCTTGCATGATTTGGTGTGTTGACTTTCTCTTCTTTCCTATTTCTTCATTTTGACTCCCATGTCACATAATTCTTCATTATCTCCCACCTCTTTTTTATAATAGCCATGATTCTCAACTCCCTCAATCCCTTGGGCAAAGGAATAGTCTTCCCCAAGTGGTCTCAATGACATCACAATTCCTTCAAATTCTACTCTGTTTTTGAAGTATGCGGAGTGTTTTTCTAGAATATTTTTCTTTCCTTGAGTTGTTCAGGAATTGCCATGTGCAAATTGGACAACATAAATTAAAATATGGACCACAAAAACTTATCAATAGTGGATTTAAATACCAATGTTCTTTAATAATTTGCTGTCCTTTCAAATAAATTATGTGAAGCACATGTTTATCTCTATCATACCCTCACTCACTCACACTCTAAGCCTTAATGGTGAGATATCGTCTGCATATAAGGATTACACAGAACCCCTCAGCCTGCCTCATTTTGTACTGCATAATTTGCTTTTATTTTTCTGAATATTTTTAGGAAAGATTCATCAACACCCCGGGGATGCTGTACACATGTGTTTGGCATTTTTCACATGTACACAGTATGGTGGCATCAATATTTTCTATCCTTACAAATTAAATCGAAATTGGAGCATACAACATTTTCAGTGTCTTGCTCTTAACAGTTGTAGCCTATGGTACATAATGAGGATGATATAAATGATTTAAGACTAAGTTAATTTTATTTAAGGGAGCAGATGAGGCTATGACATAGCTGAAACATCGTTTATATTTAGCCATCTCTTCTTTTTGGTGTTCCATGTTACTAAATGTATTTTCTAATCCTTCCTAACTCAATTAAATGAGTTAGCTGCCACCCAATTAGTCAGCTACAGTCAAAAAGTCACAAACAGTCTGTTTGGGGTCTTCTGCTCATTAATAGGGCTCACATCTACCCAAATTATTAACAGAGATAGCTCTCTAATGGGCACTTTCTGATAAAATAAAAATCATACAACAAATGAAAGGAAACAATCTGGAAAAAAAAATGTTCAGGGTGGAATTAGCTAATTGGAATTCAGTTCACTGCTACCAAGACATCAAAACACTTGCTACTATCCACGATCGGTTGTATACATGTGATTCTATCTAGCATCAATAATTTGACAAATTGACTTTTTTTCCTGCAATTCTCTTTCGCCTTATAGATGAAACAATTGATTCCTTTAGACTATATGTAATTTAATATTTATTAATACAATTATGAAATGTGATCTTTAAAATGTTTTTAAAACAGTAATTCAGTGTCAGTTATGTTTCTAAAAGTAAAGTTTTTGAAATATTTCAATCATTATTTTAGGAGCAAAATAATTTGCTAACAAGCAGAATTAACTCACTGTTAATAAAAATTTTTAAATCATGTTTTTTTTGTTGTCAGATTTGAAAAATTCATGTTTTACCTGAGGAAATGGGTGATAAAGATGTCATTGTCTTTTTTTAACCACTGACAATTTCATATAGCAAAATAAGTATCTATATGTATATGCTAGAGATAGTTCAGTGTACTGTTTGATAATGAACATATCAATAATTGGGTATAATAAAAAGTATAATTTTCAATATAAAAGAACTGTTTTAATATCCTTCATAGATTTTACAAAAGCATGAATAGTAGCATAAATTCAATATGATGAGGTGAAACTTATTGCCAAAGAGTTGCTGAAGCTGAATATATTGTTTCTGGAATTTGATTATTATTCTGTAGCCAAATAGATTTGGTATTTGTATGTGTCTACGCACTATAACATGAACTGGAAATTTAGCCAATATATGGTTTATTTGATCAAGCTAGGCAACTAATCTAGAAAATGAAAGGTCTTTAGTGTCCCATTTTGCTTGACTGTCTCCACTGATCCTATTATGGGAGAACTGCCAAATCTCTACTTCATTTTGGGTGATGGAGACAGCCAAAGAAAAATGTATAGGAGTTATTTCGTTGTGAGTTTTTAATCAGAGACAGCCAGAGAAAAATGTATGGGAGTTATTTCGTTGTGAGTTTTTAATCTTTTAAATTTTCCACTGGAACTTGTTTCATTAAAATGGGAGAAACCTGTCAGAGAGCTGCCTCTGTAGTTTGTATTATTCCTTTAGATTTGGTGATCTGCTTTATGTACAGAATCCCCCCCTGACAGGTTATTGTGCTTTCTAAGCCATACGCTTTTCTGGCCATGTTTTGAATTTGTGATGACATTGTTTTGGTTTAATTTGACATCTAATGTTTGTTTTAGATTAGTTTGATTCTCATTTAAGGTAATATTTATTAATAGTCTGAGAATTTGAAAGTTTATCCACCACTCATATGCAGAATAGTTACTAGAAATGCCAATTTATGTCACACACAAAAAGCTATTTATTCCTTCAGTATCTGCTAATTTGTTCTTTGAAAAAAAAATGAATATTTTGACTGGAGGCAGAATCCGTCCTTTTGCTTAGTGAAAAGCTATTTTCAAATTTTACCTTTGATCAAATTCACAAATACTTTTTAAAAAATGGATCAGTTTTTGTATGGTAATATTATTCTCAGGAATATAAATGTGATGCTTCCTTTTGTAACATTTTCTTTGTGAGTGGGACATTGTGGCATGGCAAATGGAACTTTCTAGGCTTTTTGACTCCTTTATTCTCATTTGCTTTCTATTGTTCAAGATTGGAGTTAAAACTAAGCTTGTCTTTTTTGGTACTTTTTTTCTCTAGGCAAAAATTCTGGGCCTTTGAGATGCTAGAAGCATACAGCATTTTTAGTTATAAAAGTTTAAATATTAATAATAATTTGAATGATTCTCAGTTTTGCAATCCTTAACTCTTGAGATGAAAGTAAACTGGACTGCAGACATTGATCTCAGATGATTAATTCAAGGTTACACAGGGAAGCAAGAATGGGAATTGTGTATTCTTAATAGTCTACTAATCTTAATGAGCCTTCTTAACAACTATGATTGATGGATTACACTTGTTAAACACTTAATATCTATAGTAAATTATCCCAGCACTTAGAATTTAGAATGAAATACAATAGATTTTAGTCATGGATTTTATTTTTAATAAGATTTTAAGCTGAACAGTAAAGGAAGATGCACAGATATATTTTTACATTTAAGAACCATAAACTAAAGATTCTTAGCATGCTAGACACTGTGCTGAAGCCTGAGGATGTGAAGATGGGTGTGATAAGGTATGACTCTTGCGCTCAAAGAGAGAAAAGTCTAGACTAGGAGATAGTCATAGAACAAAAATTATACTAGGAGAACCAGAGAAGAAATAACAGAAAGTATCTTTAATAAGATGAAAAGTTAAAAAAACTATCTGTGAAAAGAGCATATTGTTCATATTACATCAAAATGCTATTTTATCTAGATGATAAGTTTAGTGACAGTAGGAGTTATACCTCACAATGCTTTTGCATCTTCCATAGGATCTATACAAGTGCCACAGTGTATAAAGCTGTTCTTGACATTTGCAATGGATGGTTCCAAATAACTTCAATGATCCTAAATCTGGAAATACTATATTTTCTAGAAGACGCACTTGCCGCTAGAAGTTAGTTACAACAATGCCATGCATTTTCTAACCAGTGACTCACTGTCATTCTTATGCTGGTTTCCCAGATTAAAAAAAAAAAAAAAAACTCATAACAGAAAATAATTCACATTTTATATACCAAAGATCTTTCTCCTTATCTATAATAGTCAAAACTTGAAAGCTGCATTATTGAAGGTCCAGAGTGCAGACGGTCAGTGAACATTTGGTAAATAAACTGAGGTACTCCAGCAAAGACCACATGTTCATAAACGATTTCCATAATTACAAAAAAAGTATAATTGAAAGTGCAAAGCACAGAGTGATGTATTTTATTGGATTAGCATTTCTGACTAGTTTAAAACATTGTTCTCCAATTTATTTCACTATTATATCCCCTGAGATACTAGGCACTACATCTAAAAACATTACTTACACTTCCTGTCCTACCTTCTCGGAGTACCCGAGGCCCTGCTGTTCTCAGGCCTGGTAAAAACAGATCTGATTAAAGTGTCATTACCTGAATTCAAACCCAGCTTTGCTGTTAGTTAACTCTGTGATCTTGGACATGTAAAACTTAAGACTCCCTGAAATTCATCTTCTTATCTGGAAAATATAGAGAGTAACACAGATCGAACAGGGTTGTTGTGAACATTCAGTGAGTAATATGAAAACCCAGCAACAGACTGCTGGCCCATAGTGGGTGGTGATTTTTTTTCCTGGTGCTCAAGCTATGGTGATACTCAGATGAACGTACTCAAGTTACAAAGTTGAGGTGTGTTTTCCACTTTAAACAGTATTTCACAATGTTCAAAACACAGTCATGTCGTTGGTTTCCTTTGATACAGGTAGGTACTCAATAAACTGTTTTGAATGAACAAATAAATAAATGAGTGTGGACAACTAACGAAAAATCCTCAGATGATGCCTATAATCCCAGCACTTTAGGAGGCTGAGGCAGGTGGATCACTTGAGACTAGGAGTTAGACTAGCCTGGCCAACATGGTGAAACCCTGCCTCTATGAAAAAATACAAAAATTAGCCAGGCGTGGTGACATGGGCCCATAACCCCAGCTACTTGGAGGCTGAGGGAGGAGAATTGCTTGAACCCAGGAGATGGAGGTTGCAGTGAGCCAAGATTGTGCCACGGCACTCCAGCCTGGGTGACAGAGGAAGATGCTGTCTCTAAAAAAAAAGAAAGAAAAAAAATCTTCGACAAAGTGACCTTTGCGTTTAGTATTAACCATCAAGTTATTTTCATTCGAGGTAAAAAAAAAAAAAAAAAAAAAAAAGCAAATAATACTGTATACAACCTTACAAAGTTTGGAGATAAATTGGATATGTGTTATCTTACCCTTCAAAATGCAACCATCAATCTCTGAAATCGGGGTGATTTTGTATCCAATCAAATTGTGATCTAGTGAAGGGCGGTATTCTCTAGAAAAGCTCATCCTGTTTAATATGACACTAAAAATAGTCTCACTGTTTTGACTTTTCTTTGGAGCATCCAATTATCCACTTAATCTTCACTACATTATAAAAATCAGTAAGAAAAATCAGGATTTTTTTTTTTCTAAGTACTTACCAGAGGGCAGTATGATGCTAGTCATCTTAAAAGATTATCTTGTTAGGTTACATGGTCTAAACCCAGCATCAATCTCACAAACTTTAGGGAAAAGAATCACAATCCCAAATTGACACATTAAGGGAAAAGATTCAGAAAAGTCCATCTGTGCTACTTTAAGAGGCAGAACAGAGAATCAACTTCGTTTGTCCACTTCCAAAGCCATATGCTCAGCACCACACTCCACTGCATTTTAAAATCCAGACAAACAAGCTGGTGGATTTCTAGCTTCTAGGAATGGTTGCTTTAGAAGGCAGACCTCTCCGTGATAGTACTCCAGGTATGGCGGCTCATTATAACTGCGTAGGATTCTCATTATCAACTTTACAGCTTAGTGCTCTCATAGTGATAATGACTGTTATCCACGATGGGGTGTTTATTTAACTAGTTTTCTTAAAACTGAAAAGCCAAGGGTGATAAGGTAATGCTGTCTATTTCTAAGACAACTGTGAGAAGAACAAGAAAATCTGTTTCAAATACAAACGTAAATGAATTAGGAGAGACTAAATTAGCTTTAAATACATTTACAATCCCATCTCGGAGGGGGTCATTCCCAGAGAAATTGTTGAAAAAGAAACAATTGAACACCTAACTTCAGATAATGTGCTCATTATTTTTCCTGTTTTTAGAGCATTCTTAGGGAAGGGGAAAAAAGTTTATAAATCCTCAAGTGACAAAATAGAGGTTAGTGTTTTCAAATATTAGTAGCAACTAGAAAAATACGACATTACCGTGTGGCGCAGTTGATATGCAACCTTCAGCATCACACTTAAAAAGCACAGAACTAAAATATAAATGTTTCCATGCTCCCACACTAAGTAGTCATATGTCTCATCTCAAAACCCAGTTATATGCAGCTTTCCGCCTGACCGATTCGGGAGGACAACAAAGCTGAAGGAATTTCCTGAATAAGAAAGAACAATGGCAACTGTGCTATGATACCAAGAGTGGAAAATAATTATCTTTAATAGGAGCTTTGATATTGTGGAAGATGAAAAAGTATCAGGCTTGCTTTGAGCATGTTTGTAAAATTTTATTTTAATTAGTAATTTCCTGGCACTCTGCTAACATAGGTGGCATTTGCATATAGAACATTTTAAATGTCAATACAGTGCTTCACACAAGGCATTAAACATAGCGTGCCCTCAACACATATTTTTTAAATAAATAAAAGGACAAAAACACCAGTACAGTGAACTTTTAAATTTTTTTTTTACTAAAATTACATTTCAGACTAGCTTATATGGTTCTAGTAAATTCTTTTTTCCATGGGACATGTTTCGAATGTTTTGCTCTCCTTTGTGGCAGAAAAGGGCCATTTTGTTTTGTTTTGTTTCTGCAGTTTGCACATGTTGAACATCTGGATGTTGTAGCATCAAAGTCAGTTGACACAGCAAGCCAATAGACACTCTTTTTGCTCATAACCAAATGAGATGCATGATCGCCTTTTATCAAGCTTCTTCTTAACTCGGTGAGTAGAATCAGTCTCTGATCAATAAATAACAAATCATCTGGTTCATAAATCAGACCTGTCAAAGCAAAGCAGCTCCTCGTGCTGGGTATACGCTTCTGTGCTAGCTCAGGCCTGGTAGCATCTGGTTAATACAAAGGGCTTCTTATACTTTTGACATTTGTTTAGATATTCCATTTCAGCACTGTTTAAGTTTACCAGCTTTGTAGACTTACTATCTTTCCTCCCTCTCTCTTCCTTCCTGTGTACCTCTGAGCTGAGACTCTCATCTTATGTGAACAAAAAAAACTGAAGTAGAGAAGAAGGAAACAGCATCAAGGGGTTTTCAGTTGCCAGTTTGATTTTCTTTAACTGAAACCTTCACTAAAATCACTATATTTCTTCTAGCTACATGCAGTTTCCTGCCACTAAGGTTACTGACATGAATCAAGTGGCAATAACTTGTAAATCCATCTTATAATTTTTTAAACTATACTTTAAGTTCTGGGGTACATGTGCAGAACATGGCAGGCATGCCATGGTGGTTTGCTGCACCCATCAACCTGTCATCTACATTAGGTATTTCCCCTAAATCCCTCCCCTAGCCCCACACCTCCTGTCAAGCCCTGGTGTGTGATGTTCCCTGTGTCCATGTGTTCTCACTGTTCAACTCCCACTTATAAGTGAGAATATGCAGTGTTTGCTTTTCTGTTGTGTCAGTTTGTTGAGAATGATGGTTTCTGGTTTCATCCATGTCCCTGCAAAGGATGTGAACTCATCCTTTTTATGGCTGCATAGTAGTCCATGGTGTATATGTGCCATATTTTCTTTATCCAGTCTATCATTTATGGGCATTTGGATTGATTCCAAGTCTTTGCTATTGTGAACGGAGCCACAATAAACATACGTGTGCATGTGTCTTTGCAGTAGAATGTTTATAATCCTTTGGGTATAGACCCAGTAATGGGATTCCTGGGTCAAATGGTATTTCTAGTTTTAGATCCTTGAGGAATCAGCACACTGTCTTCCACAATATTTGAACTAATTTGCACTCCCACCAACAGTATAAAAGCATTTCTCTTTCTCTACATCCTCTCCAGCATCTGTTGTTTCCTGACTTTTAAATGATTGCCATTCTATCTGGTTTGAGAGTGTATCTAATTGTGGTTTTGATTTGCATTTCTCTAATGACCAGTGATGATGAGCTTTTTTTCATGTTTGTTGGCTGCATAAATGTCTTCTTTTGAGAAGTCTGTTTGTATCCTTCTCTGACTTTTTGATGGGGTAGCTTTTTTTTTTCTTGTAAATTCATTTAAGTTCTTTGTAGATTCTAGATATTAGCACTTTGTCACATAGATAGATTGTAAAAATTTTCTCCCATTCCATAGGTTGCCTGTTCACTCTGATGATAGTTTCTTTTGCTGTGCAGAAGTTCTTCAGTTTATTAGATCCCATTTGTCAATTTTGGGGTTTGTTGCCATTGCTTTTAGTATTTCACTTTATTTCTCTGCAAATAATAACAGCTGGCTGGGCATGGTGGTTCACGCCTGTAATCCCAGGACTTTGGGAGGCCGAGGTGGGAGGATCACAAAATCAGGAGATCAAGACCATCCTGGCCAACTTGGTGAAACCCTGCCTCTACTAAAAATACAAAAATTAGCTGGGCATGGTGACACACGCTTGTAGTCCCAACTACTCTGGAGGCTGAGGCAGAAGAATCATTTGAACCTGGGAGGCGGAGGTTTCCGTGAGTCAAGGTCACACCAGTGCACTCCAGTCTCACAACAGAGTGAGACTCTGCCTCAAATAATAATAATAATAACAACAGCTAACATTTATGAGATACCTTGTTGCCAATCCCTATTGGCTTTCAACACTAAAATCACTTTTAAAAAATTCTCATTAAATTCTTTTAAAACAGGTGCTTTTTCTCCACTTAAAAGATGAGAAACAGAGATTTACTTACTAGCTCAAGTTAATGTATGTAGCATTAGAATCCAGAAGGTCAAAATTCCAGAACCCATACTCTAAATCACTGTTTTTGTATATCCACTGCTGTATCTACTTTGAAAAGTCTTCCCTCCCATCCTTTCCAATGCAAACCTAGTACTTCCTCCAATGCCCAGACTATTTCCTTAAGACATGATCCAATGCATTCTAGATTCGTCCAATTTTCTCAGGTCTTTATGGATGTAATATATACCCAACTACATCTTATTTGCTCTTAAATTGTTCCCCAGTTTATACATGCATGAATCCTAGCATAAGCTGTACATTCTTTTTGGGCAAGAACCACATGTAACTTCCTCAGTAGCCCTGCAGCAGATGGAAGAGAGCAATTCATTAAATTTATGATTAATATGAATTTATGTGACATTTGTATTTCTTATTACTGGTATGAAAGGTCTTGAATGTTATAAGCAGTTCAGCTTTAGAGTATGTGATTTCTAGAACACTTAGTGTTTTTTACTCTATATGCCAGGCTTTTCTTCTTTCTTTTTTCTTTTTTTTCATTTTAGGTTTAGGGGTACATGTAAAGAACATGCAAGATTGTTGCATAAGTACACACGTGGCAGTGTGATTTGCTGCCTTCCTCCCATCACCTGTATCTGGCATTTCTCCCCGTGCTATCTCTCCCCAACTCCCCAGCCCCATGCTGTCCCTCCCCTATTTCCCTATGCCAGACGTTTCAAGCATTTCTGGACTAGAGCTATATTAATTACTTGCTAAATAAAATGATTTTAACAATATTAACTCAGTGGTTGAGAATGGAAGTTAATGAAGCACTCTGCCCACACCACTAAATATCTCTTAGAATGAG
Organism: Callithrix jacchus; assembly: GCF_049354715.1. Classification (NCBI taxonomy): domain Eukaryota; kingdom Metazoa; phylum Chordata; class Mammalia; order Primates; family Cebidae; genus Callithrix; species Callithrix jacchus. The sequence goes on from NC_133508.1 coordinate 119,922,290, forward strand.
TGTTTGATATTATTCATCATGACTGAAGATTAGCTGAACTTTTTCCCCTTTTCCCCTTCTATCAAGTCATTGCATATATTTTTAAGTCTCAAATTCAAATATTTTATGGATGACAGTTTTGTACCTTGCATCCAGGCTTTACTTATTCTAGTAAAACTCTTGCAAACATTCAAAAGGAAAGAAAACCATTTCTTTTTTTCTCCAGAGTATCCATTTTTTGTTTTTCTTCTATTACATCTCTATTCATTTCTCATTTCATCCTTCATTTCATTTTTCTCTAAAACCTTTTCTTACAACATTTCCTTGACAGAATTTGACTATAGTGGATTTTCTATCATGATTGTGTGTGTGTGTGTGTGTGTGTGTGTGTGCGTGTGGTGTGTCGTAGCAGTTAAGATCATGGACTTGAATCAGCCTGTTTAGGTGTGTGAATCTGGGTAAGTTATTTAGCCTTACTTTGCTCAGTTTCCTTCCTAAAATAAGGATTGTAATACCTACCTAATAGGATTGTAATGAGAATTAAGCAAGCTAATATTTTTTAAATATTTACATCAGAACCTGACACATTGTAAGTGCCATAGAAGTGTTTGCTAAATGAATAAGTAATGTTAACTTTGTATTGAGAATTTATCCAAAGCCTTCTATGCACTTATATTCTAAGCTTCATAATACGAGTACAAAATGATAATATAGCTTTATATTTATTTCACAGTCAGTAACAAAGCATAAATCTAAGAGCAGAACAAAAAAAATTTCTGATTTTTCTCATTGTTGTTTCTCCACTCCAGCACTCTCATTGCACAATTAAAACACGATGTTTTTGAAGATATTAGGCAAATCATCTTTTCTTCATAGTTTTATGCATTCTTTTACATCAAAACAAACACTTAAGTTTGACAAACCTGTGTTTATGTAACTTAGTGTACTTATTATGTATGAATCTGGATTCATCCAATGTCCTATTTGAGTACAAAGCTCAGAAGGGGTTTGGGATTAAACACTGTGCATTGTATGAACTCTGAGAGGAAACTAATTATACCTGGCACATGCTTCTTGTCTTGTTAGCTTTCTGGTTTTGGCATTATTGGGATTGTCTGTTCTTTTTCTCTTGAATGTAATCCATCTTTGGAGAACAACACAACACAACTATTTCCTACTACTTATTGTATTCTTTGAACTTCATTTACTTATTAAATTTGGCTTCTGCCTGGTTCACTCCATTCATTGACTTCCCAAGTAATAAGTCACGTTAAGCAACATTATATTCACTGTGCTTAGATAATCAAAATCAATACTTGCCCTTTCTAAATCATAGAAGGTTTCAGGTATTTTTTTTTTAATTTGGAAACCTTCAGAGTTAAAGTTGATCTCAAATGGCATTCACAGAGCAATTTCACACAAATGACTCATGGCAGGTGCATAAATATGGCTCTCTTCATACAGTTCAATGTGCCAGAGCCCATTTTTCTTATCACTTACGGTGATGCTTTTCGACTGAGCCAATTTGTTTAGCATGTCTTCATTCACGGAGACTGAAATTTTCCAGCAATTGTCTGGGTCAATGTTTTTCAAAATCGTATCCTTGACTTTTTAAAATTCACCTCAAATGTATTAAACAGTTTTATCTACATTGAAATTTTTGAAACATGTAATAAGCCTGGTAAGCTATATAAAGGGATACATTATTATTGTAGTCCTGTTATTTCAGGATGGTACATTTGATGATTATAAAGCCAGATTGGTAACACTAAAAAAAAATGGCATGAAAATCTAGGCTCTGATAAAGATGCCAGAGTTGGAATCTTATTTGAAAAAGGAATTTAATCAAACTGAGTCACCAGTCTTAGAACTAGAGGTCAAAAAAAGAAAGTACAAGAATTTTTAAATTTTTCTTCACTTTAAGCTTTCTTGGGGGGTAGTTGATTATAAATTTTGTAACTTCCTTTCTTGGTATTTTAAAATTCCTTTCATATCTGTATTTCTGCTTTTTCTCCTCACCACAAAGTCTTGAAGTTCACCTGATTTCGACTTTCATTATAGAAAAATGTCAAAATATCAAAAAGTTTAAAGAATAATTTAACAAATGCTGGAATACCGACACCGAGCTTTATAAAATTGTACTGATTGTCATATTTTTTTCAGATTTTTTTTTTGTAAGATGGAGTCTCACTCTTGCTGAACAGATTAAAGTGCAGTGGCACGATCTCAGCTCACTGCAACCTCGGCCTCCCAGGTTCAAGCGATTCTCCTGCCCAGCCTCCTGAGTAGCTAGGATTACTGACACTAGCTACCATGCCCAGCTGATTTTTGTATTTTTAGTAAAGACAGGGTTTCACCATGTTGGCCAGGCTGGCCTTGGAACTCCTGACCCCAGGTGATCTGCCCTCCTCAGCCTCCCACTCCTGGGATTACAGGAGTGAACCACTGCACCCGGCCTCTTCAAATCTTTTTAAGAGACAAAACATTACAGATATATTCGGAATCTACCATGTGTCTCCCTACAACCCGTTTCCCTTTCTTCCTTCCTCCAACATTCTCATCATCCTGAATTTGGTGTACAACATTCCCATGTGTGTGTTTAGACTTTTATCATACATTTGTGTAGCGATCACAATGTATAATATTGATTTGTATGTTCTCAGATTTGGATAAATTGTTTCATACTAAATGTGTAGTTTCACAAATTGATTTTATTATTCAACATTTTATTTGTGAAACATCCATTTGAATATGTGCAGCTCTAATTTGTTCATTTTAATAGCTTTCTGATATTCAATTACATGCATTTTCCAGTTTACATATTCATTATCCTGTTGTGAGATAATTGTTTACAATTTTGACCTTTGTATACAATGTTGTAAAGAATGTTCTTGATTATGTTTCACTGTAGAAATACAACAATAAAGTTTTTCTAGGAGTGGAGTTATTGGGTTGAAGTGTATACCTTGGTTCCCCGGCAGATTGTCAAAATCCTCACTAATACATCTCTACCCATTTATGTGTTTATTTTCTGGCTATGTAAGTTTGTGTTTCTTAACATCCACAGCATCTTATCTTTGTTATTTTCCAAGCTGATGAATATAATATTGTCTTTTCTAAATATGCATTATTCTAATTACAAGAGAAGTTGACCTTATCTGTGAAATGCCCTTCCTTTCATCCTTTGCTCATTTCTTGATTGGATTTGTCTTTCGTTTTTGACTTGGAGAATTACTTTATATATTCTGGATATATCCCCTGGTTGATTATATAATTTGAAAATATTTTCTCCCAGACTATACCTTTGGTTTTGATGCATTAATAAATACAGCTTTTCCTCTTGTATTCATATATATCAATCTTTCTTTTATACCTTGTGAATGTAGTCAAATGTAACCTTCCCTTTCTGGCTTGTGGTTTCTAAGTCCTGTTGCAAAATCCTTCTCCATTACCAGTTTTTAAAATACTCTCCTAAGTTTTTCTAAAAGTTGAAAAGCTTCCTTTTTGCAATTACAAATAAAATTTGTTTTTCTAGTATGGTGTGTAGTACAGAAAATCAATTGCTCCAGAGCATTTATTTAATCATCGATGCTTTTTCCTCTGTGACCTCCATTATACCCAGATTTCATATGTGTGCGATTCCAGGTCCTTTTAACCTTTTTAAAGTTCTACTGCTCTTGTCATTTATCAAAATAGCATACTGTTTTAATTACTAGACCTTAAATTTCTTAGCTACTTGTAAGTGACTCCCTTCACTTTATCATTACCATTATTACCGAAAATCATTCTTGCTATTATTTTTGCTTTTGGTATGAATTTTAGAATTTACGTAAAGTATCACAAAACACCTATAGAAATTTTGATTGAGATTGCATTAAATTTATGCATCAACAAACTTGGCATAATTAGAATATTTTATTCTTCTCTCCACTGACTTGGCATTCTTTTTACACATTTAGATTTTCTTTTATGTCTATAGTGTTTTATTTTATAAAGGAGAAATGTATTTTTATCATCATTTTAGAATGCCATTTAAGTTTCACTGCTATTGTAAATGTTACTTTTCCCCCTCACATTAGCTATATATTTTTAAACATTTTAAACATAGGAAACTTACTGATTTGTTTGCAAATTTTGCCAAACTTATTACATTTACTAAGTTGTCTAGTCTCTTCTATTTTCTTGGTTAAAAAGTCATATCAACTAAAAAAAGTTTTTTTGTCTTCTTTTCTAATTATCATTATGTTTTCTTTCTCCTCATTTATCATTTCAAGAGCTAGGACCTCAAAGAAGTGTTCACTAGAAGCAGTGATAGTAATTTCCTTATCTTAATCAAGATTTTTAGGTGGTTGCTTTTGAGTTTCACATTTATAGTATTAAAAGGAAATTTTGGAGATCCTGGTCTTTAGGAGAGCTGGATAATCATTTCTGATAATAGCCTCCTTGGAATTTTTCTCATAAAGTTTGTATTGTGACATCTTTGGTGTAGCGTGACTGGAAATGGCAGTCTTACCAAGGGCAATTGGAAATCTGTGTGATTATTTTCAATTATATTAAGAACCTGGTGTTGTGTTAAGCTGTCAAGCCTCTAAAAATTTAGAGGAGTGGATATTAAAATAAAATTTTAGGTGAGTAATGATGGATGCTTATGAACTTATGTGACTTGGCTGTGGGCATATTAAGAACTTTGTGACAAACTCAACTCTGTTCTCAACTCAAACTCTTACAACAGAGGCCAGAACCATACTTTATACCAGAAGTATGCCTGCTACATAAGTGACTTTCTCTTTGCTACATAATTGTAAGTAATTAAAGAGTCATCCCTGTCTCCCAAACTGGGCAATCACTTTTGTTTCATGTTCTTTTTCCCACTCTCTTCTGCAGATCAGTAGTAGATAAATCCTACTCTCCAAAAAGTTCAACTGAAGATAACTTATAATATTAAAGAGACTTCAAATTTCTTCCTATTATCTCCTTTGTTAATTATTCTTATTCTAAATGATATAGAGATGAAAAGAAAATGGGTACCTGTAGCTCCTGCTTTATCTATAGAGCATTCTTGTAATTTACTGAACTGAAAAGTTTATCCCTTTTTCTAACAGGCTAGTCTTTCCACCTTATGCCTTTCAACCCATTTTTCAGTATTTATTCCATTTAACATATCTGTCAAATTAAACTATTCATTTTTCTACAACTAATTCCTATATTTAGCAGTCTCCAAAATCTTAAAATCCTAAATCCTTCACCCTTTCAAATACTTTTTGGCCTGTAAAAATTTATCAATCTTACAAAATACATTTTGGCCTGTAAAAATTTATCAATCTTACAAAATCCTATGAAATACTACTCCCTTAAGGAAAATATTGCATTCCCATAGAAGTTGCCCCATAATTCCCCTCCATTAGCACTTTATTTGTATTTCACTTAAGTTTCCTATTTTTATGAAGTGTTGATTATTGGGTACATTTTTACTCTTTGCTACTACGGGAAAGAACTCAGCTCACATGGGGACCACTTGATCAGAGCAACAACACTCTGTGTGTGTGTGTGTGTGTGTGTGTGCGCGCGTGCAACAGCGTTATTTAGATAATTCATGTAACATAAAATTAATTTAATGGGTTTTTAAAGAATATATCAAGAATATATCAATTATTGTGAAATCTAACTTTAGAACATTTTGCCACCCGCAGAAAGAAACTATATACCTATTGGAGTCATTACCCATCTTCCCAATTCCAAGGCACCAGGTAACTACATACCTACTTTCTGATGTAGGAGGGTATTGTTTAATTTTTGCCCAGTTTGTAAATTTCCAAGATGTGTTTCTCTTAGTGATTTCTAGCTTAATTCCACTGTGTTCAGTGAATATACTCTATGTGCTTTCAGTTCTTTTAAATTTTTTGAGGCTTGTTTTATGGCCAAGTGCATACTTATTCCTGAAAAATATTTAACGTTCATGTAGAAGAATGTATATTCTGCTTTTGCTGGGTGGATTATTCTGTAGATGTCTGTTAAGTGAGCTTGTGTGTAATATCCTTGTTAATTTTCTGGCCTAGTTGTATTATTCATTATTCAAAATGAGACATTTAATTCTTCAACATTTACTGTTAAATTTTGTATTTTTCTTCTCTATTTATTTGCTTCTAATATTTTGGGGCTCTATTGAGATATATATGATAAATTAATGCTTTCATTATTATAAATGTCTCTCTTTGTTATTATTAAATATTTAGTCTTTTTGTTTTTTATTTGTTTAGCCCTTCCAGCTCTCCTTGGTTAGTGTTTTCATAGTATATAGTTTTGAATTTTTTATTTTCAACATTTTTTATTTTTCAATCTAAAGTATGTTTATTGTAGATCAAAATAGTTGGATCATTTGTTTTCGTTCATTCTGCCAATGTCATTTTAATTGGAGCGTTTAATACATTTAAATTTAATATAATTACTGATAAGTTTAGATTCATATCTATTATTTTGCTTTGTTTTCAACATTCGATATATCTCTATTTCTCTATTACTACTTTATTTTGTGTTCAATAGATGTTTTCTATTATAGCCTTTAAATTACTTTGTTTTTTCACTATATATTTTCATTTATTGTCTTAATGATTGCCTTAAATTAGCATCTTAGAGTAAATTACTAGTACTAACTTATTTTCAATAGTATACAGAAACTCTGATCCCACCTCCTTCCTTTCTGCTATTGTTGCCATGTAAATTGCATCATTATACATTGGGAGACCATCAACACAGTTTGATAAATATTACTTGTATTATACTTGCATTTTAAATTAGAAAAAAAATTACAAACAAAAATATAGTTACATTATTTTTTACATCTACTATTGTAGTTAACTTTATGGTGTTCCCTATTTTTGTGTGTGTGGATTTGAGTTACAGTTTAGCCTAAAAAGTTTCTTTAAGAGTTTCTCATAAAACAGGACTAGTGAGGACAAATTATCTGTGTTTATCATTTTAAAGAGTTTTTGCTGGATGTAGAATTCTTGGTTGCAAGTATGTGTGGGTTTTTTCTTTTTGAATCTCGAATATGCCATTCTCTTGACTTCTGATCTTTATATTTTTTGATGAGAAGTCAGCTATTAATCTTATTGAAGATGCTTTTTATGTAGTGTGTCATTTTTCCCTTTCTGCTTTCAAGCTTTTCTATCTTTGGCACTGGCAGTTTGTCTATGATGTACCAAGGTGTGGATGTCCTTGAGTTTATTCTATTTGGAGTTTATTGAACTTCTTAGATGTGTAGAATATTTTTTTAAATCAAATTTGTAAAGTTAAATACCAATGATTTTTTTTAAAATTTTATTTATTATACTTTTTAACTCTAGGCTGTTTCTTGTTTTATAATTTCTTTCTCTTTATTATACTATTCAGTGAGACATTGCTGAAATAATTTCTTTTAATTCTTTAGACAGTTTCTTTTAGTTCTTTTGTCATATTTATAATAGCTCATGTGGTCTTTGTGTAGTAAGTGGAACATGTAAACCTCTTCTGAGATAGTATCTATGGATTTCTTTTTTTCACCATTGTATAAGCCATACATTCTTATTTCTTAATGTATTTCATATTTTTTGCTTAAATACTACACATTTTAAATATTTGAAATTTATAATGTGATAACTCTAGAAACAATAACCCTCCGCACCAACCAGGGTTTGATGCTGTGATTGTTTTGTTGCTGTTATTGCTACTATTTTTTAGTTACTGACATTCTTGGACAAACTCTTCACAGTTTGTATTCCCTGAAGTGTGCATTCACTGAAGTCTCTACTCAGTCATCTTAGTGATCAATTGGTCAGATTTTCTTAATTGCCTTGAACCCATAGTCTTTCACCTTTTGTTGAGGGATTCTGTTTGTTGAGCTCTGTCATCAATAGTAAGGATTTTACGATCTCATTATTCTTTACTTCTTGCTTGGGAAGGGCCTCAAAAGCGGCCAGTGGTGAGAGATGGAGATCTTGTGCTTTCTTGAGGAAGCATTCAGACCTGTATCTCTGCATAGACTTCTGGAACTCCAGGCATGTGTCAGAGCTTTGCAAAGCCCCTATGGACACCCTGTTCCCCAGATCTTTTAAAATTTTAGTAAGCTCTTATTTATCTGAACTGATAACTGCAGTTGTAGGCAGCTAAATGTTAAACAATTTTTCTGAATATTTTCTACAAAGACACTGGAGATAGGTCTTTTCCTATATAGTTAGTTCCCAGATGGATCAAATAATGACAAACTGCTATAAATGAGGCTTTTCCAGGGAGCTGCCAGACAAGTCAAATAGTGACAATTCTCTATAGATGAACCTTTTTTTGAGGTTCAAACCTGGTTTCCTCCCTTTGATAATTGTACAGCTTCTGGTTTTCACAGATACTGTGATTGCCAGGCCACTAGTTTTCAAGAGTTCTGTAGAACCAGGAAGAGGAAGAAGGGAATATATAAAGTCAAAATGTTACCAGTTTGATAGTTCTTACAGAGAATTAGCAGTTTTTCTTGAATAAACATTTCTCAGATTTTTTTTCAAGTCTTTGGCTAATTTCAAGAGTTTGCAAAAGTTACTTTTGGCAACGTTGTATCATTGTTTCTGTTACTTTTATGGAGGGATGGGTTTCTAGAAGACCTCACTCCACCATTCCAGAAGTCCTATTTTTTCTGTCCCAGAGTTTTAACAGCACTAAAGATTTTGTTTAACTCTACTCTCTATATTGGGAAAGAACTACATTTAAAAGCACTTGGTCAGAGACTAACAATGCAAGTAAGTATGGAAGCATAGTAATAGCTTTTAGTGAACTTAACATTCTACAGATATAAGTAAGACATAAATATAAGACAACATATGCTGAGTCAACACACACACACACACACACACACACACACATCTTATACATTTAAGCTGGACTAACATGAAAACTAGAGTTCAATTTATACCAGTTCTTTACAGTGAAAACCAATCAAGGTCAAAGATAGATTTAGAAGAAAATAAGGGTCACAGAACACCTGAGGGTAGTTATCACTTAGTTAGGACGGGGATACCATAGCCCTATAGTGTTAACATAAATATGGCCTTGAGTAGAACTTGTGACTATGGGTACCAGGGGTCAGAAAACAATGCCCCAAAAATGAAAGCCTCAGAAGCAACCTCACAAGCTAAGTCTCTGGCATTCTCCTGCCCTGCTGTCTCTTGACCCCTCATTCTCACCTGAAGCAAGCCATGGAAACTAGAATTCTTCTTTCCCAAGGCAGGTCATGGAAACCTTTTCCCCAAAGTCAACCATAAAGCCTAAAATTATTATTCTGACTTTTCCTCACCTTTCTGTATAACAGCTGGCCATAAAGAAATTAGGACTGTCATTCCAGAAGGGTCCTGCCACATATCCAAGAGGGAGGAATGTTATCCAGAGAAGCCAAGAAGAATCTGAACAGACAGGCCTTGCTGGGTTCCCCACTCTATTTCCATTAGTTCATACTCTTTGTCCAATCACGTTTCTACAACAGCTGTCCCTACTTTATAGAACCTAATCGTAAAATTGATGGTTTCCCCTGTACCTTTAGAATCTTTATCTGAAGACTCCTCTGTCATATAAAGCTTTGATCAAATAAATTTGTTATGCTTTTGTCTTGTTAACCTGTCTTTTGTTTAATGACAGGAACAAAAGGAATTCCCCTCTTTCTGTCCAATACAGGCATTCCGAATTATTCCTGAGTTTATATAATTAGTCATAGAATTTCACCTCACACAGTTCTGTTTCCAGTTTGTAACGTAACAGTCATCAGGCAGCCCACAGAATATCAGGAAGTAAAGAAGCCATTTTTCTTTTTTTGAGACAGAGCCTCACTCTGTCGCCAGTTGCCATGCTGGTGTGCAGTGGCATGATCTTGGCTCACTGCAACTTCAACTCCCAGGTCCAGGTAATGCTCCTACCTCAGCCTCCCGAGTAGCTGGGACTACAGGCCCATACCACCACAACCAGCTAATTTTTGTATTTTAGTAGGGATGGGGTTTCACTATATTGACCAGGATGGTCTCCATCTCTTGACCTCATTATCCACCCACCTCAGCCTCCCAAAGTGCTGGGATTAAAGGTGTGAGCCACTGCGTCTGGCCAAGAAGAATTTTTTAATAGAAATCACAAAGGAATGTTATTTCAGGACACAAGGTGTGGTTTTACCAAGTAGGCTAGAATTCTGTTTTAATGCTATTATTCTCAGATATAACATTGGAATATTCTGCTATAAGAGGTAATCAAGACACTACTGTTAGTCATTTTAAAACAATTTGAACAGCATTTCTGCTAATATTACTCTTGCTACAGGCTAATGTGCTATATTTCTAGAGTCACCAGTACCTTGTTTATGACAAACTTCCCTTCCATCTAAAGTTGATTTTTAAAGCAATTATTTTCTATATATAATGGTATATTGTAGCTTTCTTGGCAAATTGACAGATAAAAATATGTCTAAATTCATATTTTTCAAAGAATGAAAGGTCTAATACAGATTCAAAATTTTGTTTAAAATGGTCCCTTACTTGCAACTAATCAAAAATGATGCTAACAAGTGACTGGTCTTCCTAACCATGAACATGGATTGTTTTTCCATCTGTTTGTGTCCTCTCTTATGTCGTTGAGCAGTGGTTTGTAGTGCTCCTTGAAGAGGTCCTTTACATTCCTTGTTAGTTGTATTCCTAGGTATTTTATTCTCTTTGTAACAGTTGTGAATGGGAGTTCACTCATGATTTGGCTCTCTGTTAGTCTATTATTGGTGTATGGAAATGCCTGTAATTTTTACACATTGATATTGTACCCTGAGACTTTGCTGAAATTGCTTATCAGCTTAAGTAGATTTTGGGCTGAGACGATGGTATCATCTAAATATACAATCATGTCATCTGCAAATAGAGACAATTTGACTTCTTCTTTTCCTGATTGAATACCCTTTCTTTTTCTTACCTGATTTCCCTGGCCAGAAATTCCAATACTATGTTGACTAGGAGTGGTGAGAGAGGGCATCCTTGTCTTGTGCCAGTTTTCAAAGGAAATGCTTCCAGTTTTTGCACCTTTAGTATGATATTGGCTGTGGGTTCGTCATAAATAGCTCTTATTATTTTGAGATACGTTTCATTGATAACTAGTTTATTGAGAGTTTTTAGCATAAAGGACTGTTGAATTTTGTTGAAGGCCTTCTCTGCATCTATTGAGATAATCATGTGGTTTTTGTCTTTGGTTCTGTTTATGTGATGGATTACAGTTAATATCATGAAAATGGCCACACTGCCCAAAGTAATTTTCAGTGCTTTCCCCATCAAGCTACTATTGACTTTCTTCACAGAATTGGAAGAAACCACCTTAAACTTCATATGGAACCAAAAAAGAGCCCACATAGTCAAGACAATCCTAGGCAAAAAGAACAAAGCTGGAGGTATCATGCTACCTGACTTCAAACTCTACTACAAGCCTATAGTAAACAAAACAGCATGATACTGGTACCAAAACAGAGACATAGACCAATGGAACAGAACAGAGGCCTCAGAAATAACATCCAGAACCATCTGATCTTTGACAAACCCGACAAAAACAAGCAATGGGGAAAGGATTCCCTATTTAATAAATGGTGTTGGGGAACCTGGCTAGCTATATGCAGAAAGCTGAAACTGGATCCCTTCCTTACACCTTATACAAAAATTAACTCCAGATGGATTGGTTTTTAAACCTAAGACCTAACACCATAAAAACCTTAGAAGAAAACCTAAGCAAAACCATTAAGGACATAGGCATGAACAAGGACTTCATGACTAAAACACCAAAAGCAATGGCAACAAAAGCCAAAATAGACAAATGGGATCTAATTAAACTTAAGAGCTTCTGCACAGCAAAAGAAACTATCATTAAAGTGAACTGGCAACCAACAGAATGGGGAAAAAAAAATTGCAATCTACCCATCTGACAAAGGGCTAATATCCAGATTCTACAAAGAACTTAAACAAATTTACAAGAAATAACCCCATTAAAAAGTGGGCAAAGAATATGAACAGATACTTCTTAAAAAGAAGACATTTATGCAGTGAACAAAAATATGAAAAAAAAGCTCATCATCACTGATCATTAGAAATGCAAATCAAAACCACAATTAGATATCCTCTCATGCCAATAGAATGGTGATCATTAAAAAATCAGGAAACAACAGATACAGGAGAGGATGTGGAGAAATATGAACATTTTTATAATGTTGGTGGGAGTGTAAATTAGTTCAGCCATTGCAGAAGACAGTGTAGTGATTCCTCAAGGATCTAGAAATAGAAATACCATTTGACCCAGCAATCCCATTACTACGTATATACGCAAAAGATTATAAATCATTCCGTTATAAAGACAAATGCACACATATGTTTATTGCAGCACTGTTCACAATAGCAAAGACTTGGAACCAATCCAAATGCTCATCAAAGATTGACTGGATAAAGAAAATGTGGCACATATATACCACAGAATTCTAGGCAGCCATGAAAAAGGATGAGTTCATGTCCTTTGCAGGGACATGGATGAAGCTGGAAACCATCATTCTCAGCAAAGTGGCCCAAGAACAGAAAACCAAACATCACATGTTCTGGCTCGTAGGTGGGTGTTGAACAATGAGAACACATGGACACAGGGAGGGGAACATCCCATGCTATGGCCTGTCGGGGGATGGGCGGCTACGGGAGTGATAGCAGGGGTTGGGAGGCTAAGGGAGGGATAGCATTAGCAGAAATACCTAATGTAGCTGATGGGGTGATGGTCAAAGCAAACCACCACGGGGCAAAAACACCTATGTAATAAACCTGCATGCTCTACACACGGACCCCAGAATTTAAAGTATAATAATAATTTTAAAAACACAAATGACTGGTCTTTATCTTATTTGGGTAACTTAAACACCAGTTTTGCTAAGTTTGGGCACATATTAATTCTTTGGTTTTGAACTTAGTTTCTTTATATCACAAGTCATTTGTGATCTTGAAAACATCTGGCAGTAGCTTTTAATTTTTATAGCTTTTAAGAGCTAATCATGTCAATGAAGTGACATGAATTTTATGCAATTATAAAATTCAATTATTCAAAATTATAGAACTTTATAAATCAAGAGTTTTTAGAGATCACATAATCTAATTTACTCATTTCTTCTATAAGATACTACTGCCTGGAGAGCTTAAGAGATTTGTCTAAGGGTACTCAGTGCATAGAATTTGTAGGCTAAATCCATTTCTTCTCTCTCAACTGCATCATAATAGTACCCTTGTTTTTCAGCGTAATAATATTTATTTATTATTATCAAAATTGAAAAAGCTCAAAGCTAAAGCTTTTAAATAATAGTGGTTTAAGTCCTTAAAGAGGCCTGGAATTATTTTTGAAAGAGTGTAAAGCTCTTAGTAAAATTGTAATCAAAGAAGTTTTTTAATTATTAGGAACTAAATGGGTTGCATAATCATGAAATCGTATGACACTGTAGAGGATTTAACAACATTGACTTTTACTGTGTGTAGGCAGAATAATGAACTCCCAACAATACTGACACATTAATCCACGGACCCTATGCATATGTTCCTTTACATTACAAAAGAGATTTTGCAGATATGATTAAAATTCAGAAACTTGGGATATGAAGATTATTCTGGATTATCCAGTTGGCGGGCCCAATCTAATAACTAGTCCTTAAATGTGAGGAACTTTTCTGGCCACAGAGCACTGGTGATATGGTGTGGCATGTGAAGAGCTTGATCTAAAGCTGTTCGTTTTAAAGACAGAAGGAGAGGCCAAAAACCAAGGAATGCAAGTGCCTTCTAGAAACCATCAAAAGCAAGGAATGGGATTCTCCCAAGGAGCCTCCAGAGCGGAATTCAGTTCTGTTGATACCTACATCTTAGAGCATTAAGACCTGTGTTGAATTTCTGCCCTACCCAACTGTAAGAAAATACATTTCTGCTGTTTAGCCATAAGTTTGTCATGATTTCTTACAGTAGCAATAAAAAATAATACATACCACAAACCCTCATTCTATCAACATGGCAGGTACACTGACTGATTACATTTATTCTAGATTTAATTCTATTTATCAAATAAGAAATATTTTATTTGAAATTTAATTTCAGAATAATGCAGGAAGGAAAAGCAGTGTGGTTACTGTTGGGAGAGGTGTAATTTACAAAGCTGTTAGCTTACATGGAACTCAGACCAAAAATAAAAAATAATATATACAGTTTGAAGTCGTAATAGAACTAATCAAGTAATCAAGAAGCCTGAGACAACATGAAGGAATGTGAACACTCACCTCTCTACTCGATTTCAGGCTTTTATAGAGAGTTCCAATAAACTAGGACTAAAACAGTTAAAGCTCAGATAGAGAATTCTTGGCTTGAAGTGAGGACTATGGCATGCCCTTGGCCACATTCTCAGTAGACAGTTAAAGTCAAGAGATGTGCACATGTCTTGCTCTGAACTCCTGATTCAGAGTGTGTTTTATCAATGAGCAGGGTCACAGCAACATTCTTAACCTTAAAGAGGTGACATTTTGAAATGTTTGAGTATAAGGGTCATTTTGTTTAAAGTGCTAATTTGTGCATTTGAAATTAAAATGCTCATATTTTAATGAAAAATCATATTTCTTTCCATGAAGATGTACAAAGTCATGAAAGATGTAGATGTTCCAAAATTTTCTAACTTGAGGTTTCTCTCTTCTCTCCTCTTGTTTAACAAGAGAAATGAACACAACTATATTGACTCATGTCCTAAGTAGATAGCTGTGTGGCACTTTATGCCAAGCTATTGGCCTCCTTCAGTCTCTTTTGATCTATTTTTTCACCTTTCTTGTAACCTTTATGAACAGTTGAATGATGTGCAGAAATTGAGTTCATCCCAAAATCAATGCCATTGAGTATACTATGTGATCTCTCAAATACTATACAAAAAGGGGGAAAATCTCAGAGTATCATTACCACCACAGCTGTGTATGTTCTATTTAGTAGTATTTAGATTGAATTCTATATTTACTGCAAATTTGAATGCAAGTAAAATATTATTTAGCTTAGAAACCTGCCAGTTATTGCAGAAATGGGACAGCATGGGCTACTTTTTTTCTAATATCTACAATATTATTTTACACATTCAGGTCATTTTTCACCAAGAGATCTCAGAGCTTTTATAAATATTTATTTCCGTATCTCACTAGCTTTCCAGTGACATCAACATTTGTAAACAACTGTTGATGAAATTGAGGCATTATTTTAATATTAAAATTCCATAGTGAGTTGGTGGACTGGGTTAAAATATGAAATGTCTCAATACTTCCATCTAAAGTTACTCAAAAACTCACTACTAAGTTGTAGAGTTACTTTGTCAGAGAGAAATGTGGTTTTGAATTTTTAAAAAGTGTTTGTGGGTACATAGATGTATATATATTTATGAGGTACATGAAATGTGTTGATAGAGGCATGCAATGTGAAATAAGCACATCACAAAGAATGTGATATCGAATAGTTGGTCTTACTCATTCTTTCTATTTTCTTGGTGCCCATTACTCATCCCCACCTACCTCCCAACCCCTCACTACACTTCCCAGTTTCTGGGAACCATCCTTCTACTCTCTATGTCCATGAGTTCAATTATTTTGATTTTTAGATACTACAAACAAGTGAGAACATGCCATATTTGTATTTCTGTCCCTGGCTTATTTCAGTTCATATAATGATCTCCAGTTCTATTTATTTTCTTGCAAATTACTGAATCTCATTATTTTTTATGGCTGAATAGTAGTTTATTGTGTTTATGTACCACATTTTAAAAAATTCCATTCATCTGCTGATGGACACTTAGGTTGCTTCCAAATCTTGTCTATTTAAACAGTGCAACAAGAAACATAGGAGTGCAGATATTTCTTTGATGTACTGATTTCCTTTCTTTGGGGTATATAACCCAGCAGCAGGATTGCTGGATCATATGATAGCTCAAATTTTAGTTTTTTCATGAACCTCTAAACTGTTCTCTATAGTGGTTGTACCAATTTACATTCTCACCAATGTGTTATATGGGTTCCCTTTTCTCCACATCCTCACCAGCATTTTCATTGCCTGTCTTTTTAAGTGGGGTGAAATGATAACTCATTGTAGTTTTGATTTGCATTTCTTTGATTATCATTGATGTTGAGCACCTTTTATATGCCCGTTTGCCATTTGATATATCTCTTTTGAGATATATCTATTCAAATATTTTGCCCATTTTAAAAATCAGATTATTAGATTTTTCTCCATTGAGTTGTTTGAGCTCCTTATATATTCTGGTTATTAATCCCTTGTCAGAAGGGAAGTTTGCAAAATTTTCTTCCATTCTGTGGGTTGTGTCTTTACTTTATTGACTATATCCTTTGCTGTGCAGAAACTTTTTAACTTGATGTGATCCCATTTGTCCATGTTTGCTTTGGTTGCCTGTGCTATGGGGTATTGCTCAACAGATCTTTGCCCAAACCAATGTCCTGGAGATTTTCCTCAATGTTTTCTTTTAGCAATTCTATAGTTTGAGGTCTTAGATTTAAGTCTTTAATCCATTTTTATGTGAATATTTATATGGCAAGAGGTAGGAGTCTACTTTTATTTTTCTGCATATGGATATCCTGCTTCCCAGCATCATTTATTGAAGAGACTGTCTTTTCTCCAATGCATGTTCTTGTCACCTTTGCCAAAAACAAGTTCACTCTAGGTTTGTTTATTTGTTTCTAGGTTCTCTATTCTGTTCCATTTGTCTATGAGGCTGTTGTTATGCCTGTACAATGCTGTTTTAGTTACTATAGCTCTGTAGTATAATTTGAAGTCAGCTAATGTGATTCCTCCAGTTTTGTTCTTTTTCTTAGGATAGCTTTGGCTATACTGGGTCTTGTGTGGTTCCATATGAATTTTAGAATTGTTTTTCTATTTCTGCAAAGAATGTCATTGGTATTCTGACAGGGAGAGAAATGGGTTTTAATTTTTAAATTGCTTTTCTCTTTTATCTTTCTGCATAGTAGAAAGATTAAGTGGGCAACAGAATAGCATTGACCTATATAAGTCAATTGGGCAAGAGGAACATGGCTGACATTCTAACACAGGTGAGATGTCAGCCATGAGATGGAGGCTGGCTGGGTTGCTAAGCAATTGGAAAGAGCACTCTTTTACATTTTTAAAAATTAAAACTATCCGGTGGTTCACGCCTGTAATCCCTGCACTTTGGGAGGCCAAGGCGGGTGGATCATGAGGTGAAGAGATCGAGACCATCCTGGTCAACATGGTGAAACCCCGTCTCTACTAAAAATACAAAAAATTAGCTGGGCATGGTGGCACGTGCCTGTAATCCGTGCTACTCAGGAGGCTGAGGCAGAAGAATTGCCTGAACCCAGGAGGTGGAGGTTGCGGTGAGCCGAGATTGCGCCATTGCACTCCAGCCTGGGTAACAAGAGCAAAACTCCGTCTCAAAAAAAAAAAAAATTAAAACTCTCAGCCGGGCACTGTGGCTCACGCCTCTAATCCCAACACTTTGGGAGGCCAACATGGGCGGATCACAAGGTCAAGAGATTAAGACCATCCTGTCCAAGATGGTGAAACCCCATCTCTACTAAAACTACAAAACTTAGCCAGGCATGGTGGCACATGCCTGTGGTCCCAGCTACTCAGGAGGCTGAGGTGGAAGAATTGCTTGAACCCAGGAGGTGGAGGTTGCAGTGAGCCAAGATTGTGCCACGCACTCCAGCCTGGTGACAGTAAGACTCTGTCTGAAAAAAAAAAAAAAAAAAACAGAAAACAACAACAACAAAAAAAAATGATCACATTCCTTCCTCTATCTCTCTAGCATTCTTCACATCTTTTATGATCTAAGGTCTAAATCTTGGATACAAGATAACTCAACCTCAGCATGCACATTCAGTGGCGTTGGTTATGTTCCCTGTATTTAACTTTCTCCCTACAGAGAGATTGACCATTTAGATTTGCTCAATTACACACACAAATGCTCATATATATTTCTGTTTTTGACTTACTGTTGAATTGTAATCACAGAATGAAACTGTAGTTGAGAGCTTTCATAAAGAAAGTTTGAATAAACATGAGCTATTGATGGACTTCCCCCAAAACTTGTTTACCGCTCAAATTCACATTCACATATTTTGGTGTATTTTTGTTTGTTTCTTTTTGTTTTTTTTGTTTTTTGCTTTGGCTTACTCAGAAGAGGGGCCTTATCAATATATGGAGCAAATGATATTGAGTAGAAGTAGAAAGTTATTGTAGTTTTGCCTGCCTTTTCCAGTTTTGTTTTTATTTCTTTGTTTCATTTTGGTCAGAAATATGTGACCCTCTTTACTTCATTGGTTCTGGTTTGGTTTGGTAATGTCATCATGAACAGTCTATCTGAGTTCTAAATAGAAATCATTCAATTATCATATTTGAAAGTTTTTACTTAATTTTGGCAGAAAATAATGCTCTTGTGTTCCCTCATCCAAATTTGGTTTCTTAGAGAAATTGTATCTTACAGAAAGTTGGTTTAGCATGTACTTATTCCCTGCTTATGCATTTTCATGTAGAGTCATCTACTTTCTAGGTACTAAAAAAAAAAATGAAACTCCATTTTTATTCTCTGTTTACTTATAGTAATCACCTACTGATGACTGAAAAGATAAGTATGGCAAGGCAATGAAATGAACAAAATTTTCTCCAAACTTATTTCTTAAAATAAATTGGTAATCCAGAATCCAGTGTGTTTTTTACTTGCACATGTGGAAAATTCCTCTCTCAAAGATGCTAAAGAAGGTATGCTAAGAACAAAGAATATTTATACTTATTAAACAGAGTCAAATCCAAAATCCCTACATGTCACAGAATATTATGGAAGAGGTGCTAGGACATTTTTAAATGACTTAGTCATCAAACATATGGTGTTTTATTGGTCCCCTTACTGCACACAACACAAGTTAATATTTTATGGGGTTCTAGTAAACTAATGGGCAAGCTTTCAAGGAATGGTCCAAGTGTGAGTACCCAAAAACTTTCATTACCAAAATTGGAAAAGTTACTAAAAGTGAAAGCTTTTACAAGAACAGTGTCAAAGTAATCCAAATCCCCATTAGAAACTGATCTAAAGAGAATTCCAATGAATAAAATGAGTAAATCAACTTATAGTGCTTATGCTTATCATCCTGTGTTGAATTGTAAAATCACACCTTGGGAACTAGAACTATCATATTTACCAGAATCTCTTTCATCATGTATTATGATGACTTCATCATAAATATGTTTTTACTTATATCAGATAAAATGCCACTGGACAAAGGTGTGTAGCAAAATTGTTAGCTTTTCATTTCATGTCATAATATGCTGTCCAAATATGGTGTGAAATCCAGAATTCTTTCTCTCTCAAATGCCTTTTAAAATAGGAAATTAAATAAATGAATCCACAGAAGAGGCTTTTCAAGATGCTATTGGTAGTCACTAAATATGCAAATAATGCCTATGGTTTGAGAAGGTGGGTATTATTCACATGCTTCTAATTAAAATACATTGCAATGATATGGAAATCTCAGGTAAAGAAAAGTCTGTTTAATCTAAATTATCTGCAATTATATCACTTCTTGATTTCACTTGAGAACGTTTTGTGACTAAAAATATAACTATTAAAATAGAAAATGGGAACACAGGGTAGTGGTCTGATTGCTCTGTGGTCTTTGTTATGAGGTTCTAGGAATAGAAAACTAAGTTTGATTTTTTACTTTTGAAAGACTTCAGGCTAAAATTTGAAAACAAATCTTTTACTTTTTTGCTAAATATTCAAGCCTGCTAAAGAGACATTGTATATATATATTTATACATATGCTCAGAATTCACTCCAAATCTTACAAATATGGTAAGAGATTTAATATTTCTGCATTTGAATATCTGTCAGTGAATGTAAAAATGTACTTAGGTTTAGAATGACCTATTTCTACTGTAAATAGGAAAAATAAATCTTGGCTTTGTCCACAATGAACATTGCAATATTTTTGTCTTTGTCACTCGCTGGGGAAGGGTTTCTACCTTGGTTCACTTTGGAAAACTTGTACTGAAGGGGAAAGTCTTCGATGGAGGTTTTCCCAATGTCTCATCATGTTCTTATTGTATTTATGAGTCTCTGAAAGTGGGCTGTGATCCAGGATTCATGTTTTATTATCCTGGAAGAAAATCAGAGCATTCTCTGTGCCACCCTCCAATCCTGGAAATGTGACTTTTACAACTTTGTCATTCATAATAAAGCTTACAAGAAATCATCTGGAGAAATTAAATATGTGTTATATGGCATGTTATCAGCAATCTATTTGTTTTCAATTTTATTTTAATCTTTCAATTTGGCCAAAAATTTCTACATTTTATCTGCCTTATACGTTCCTCTTGTAATTGAGAAATGGTCTTTAATTTTGCATCTGTATTTGCTAACACATACATGCTTCTATCGTGATTTCCATTCCACTGGAGCTTTAAACATATTGAAGATAGTTCTGTACTTTTAGGGGAAATGCTTTAGCAGGAGTATAGATGTGGATGCATTTTTTTTAATATGAGAATTTCTCATGACATACAAAGTACGCAGAAGTATAGGGCACATCAAGAGAGATGTCACTGCCAATAAGCTAATCACTTTCTTCTCTTTCAAACAGATATTTCTCAAATATTTACCCACCACCAATTTAGTGCAGTGGCTGAATTCTCTGTGAAGGATAAGTAACAAAGGAGTACTAATGGTGAACTTGCTCCCTAGACCCCCACGATTTAATCACGGTCCCATATGTGCATTTCCTATTCTTGAAAACATTGCAAGAGGCTTTTCAAGCATTTCTTCCAACAGTTACAATCCTTGACAGTTTCTCTGTGAAACAGAATTTTATCCATCTCTATATGTTCCCAATATTATATTTTAAATTCCCAAATTAATATTTTAAACCTCTTATAAATTGGTTCATAGAGGCAATTGGCCAAATTTTTGTCTCTTAATTACTCTGTGGCAATGTAGCAAAGTTGGAAGACCATGTGCTTTAGAATTGGATACTTTGATTGAAAAAATTTCTACCACATAAAAGCTGATTAATTTTAGAAAATTTCTAAACTTTTGTGGTCTTATATTGACACTTGTGGGAAAATCTTCAATGCTTTTATGAAGACATGACTCATCTTGGCAATTAATGACAAAGAATAAGAAGAGGTCTGGAACACCTTGGGTTTGTACAGAAAATAAAGTATTTCTAGAGTAACAGAAATAAGGGCAAGGTGAATAAACAAGAGTTAGAAAACAAAAGTCAAGCATTAAATGAATGTCTGATGATAAACCAAATTAAGAAACATTTGGTCTTGGTGTAAATGTAATTTTAAAAATTTTACTTTCTCAAGTTAAGAAATGAAGAATAGTATACTGAATGTTGGAGAAGGGAGGAGAGTATAGCATACATAATAAGCAAAAGGAGCTTTTGATTCACCAAGGTTATGGAGAAAGAAGGTCACGCATAAAATCAAATCTGGATTAAAACTGGTCAAATATTAGGCAAAGTAAGTTTAGTGAAAACAGCCATAACATTTACACTAATGCTGCCATTTTCCCTAAAGAGCCACACAAATTGTTCCAAAGACCATGTTTAAATAAGTCACGGTCATGATAATCAATGTTTTCATTAATTTTGTCAAAATAGACCCTGCTTCGTTTCCCAAGACCCCCAAGTGTTTCTGTTTTTGTACCGTAGTGAAAACAATTCAATTTTGTACCCATGGAACCCAAGATGCAGTTGAATATCAGCCAGGAGCTCAAGAGAGGCTCCTGGGACTGATGGGCAGGCGGCTCAGTGGCCAGGCACATTGTGAACTGACCATGGTATAAGGCAATGTCCAAATGCTGTGTACTGGAAATGTTCATTCTTGCAGGGAGTTAAGGACCACTGGTAAATAAAATCATGGATTATTTGATGAAGAGGGAATGTTGGGAAAAGATTTCTAAAGGTGAACATATTTAGATAATGGGCTGAGGAAGGGGACATAATGAAATGAAAGAGGTTAGAAAATTATATTGTGATATTTGAAGAAAACATTTAACTAAATGAACAGCATTAAATATAATTAAACAGTTATACTGTAAGAATTTAAAATATTAAAGTATGGATTATCCTTAATGCTGCCACATTGAGTTAAATTACCATGAATACTTTGAGTATATGTATATATTTCCTTCAAGAAACAGTTCCTGGGGATACTTCAGTGAACTAAACTTACATGAACAAGTGTAATTCTAGGAAAATAACCAAAGAAGGAAATCTCAGCAAGTGCTTTGGAGGAAATCGAAAAGGATCATAGAGCCTCCATGGCAGCCTAAGAAGGTCTCCATTGAGCCAAGACATAAGTATGAGGAAATCAGCATACACAGGGGTAAGAGTTCAGGAAGAAAGAGAGCAGTTAGTGCAGAGGTCTTTAAGGTTTGTTAAAAACCCAGCAATTAAAAAAAAGCTTGTGTGGCAGGAATTTGTATAGATACATATTTAATCCATTATTGATAAGATAGACAATTTTGCTTATCAGTATTATACAATGAAATGGGGAAAGCTGTGGGGCCTAGGACAATAAATTAAAAATACAGAGGCTGGATGTGGTAGCTCACACCTGTAACCCCAACACTTTGGGAGGCTGAGGCAGGAGGACTGTTTGAGCCCAGGAGATTGAGGCTTCAGTGAGCCATCATGCTACTGCACTCCAGTCTGAGTGACAGAGCAGACCGTGTCTCAAAACAAAACAGAAAAACACATTTAGAGATATAAAGTGCATCTTCATGTGACGATTCAATCAACTAGTGTATATAAAATGCAGAGATTAGCACTTAGCTTTCAATACATTTAAGCTGTTATAACCCCTAAAATTCATCTTCATGATATAAATCTCACAAGCCACTTTTCAAGTTAAGATAGCATTGTAATACATTAGTAATTTTGCTCCTAATTTCTGCATTTCCTTACTATTGATCAAAAGAAAAATGTGCCTGCGTATGCACATGTATTTAAGTATACATTAAATTTGAAGTTTTAACCTGCACCCTTGATTCCTACGCCTCCTTACTCTATTCTATTTTCTTTCCTGTAGCGTTTGTAACTTTCTAACATGCACTATAGATTTACTGTGTTACTGTGTCTGTCATTGTCTTTGTCATAGTCATTGTCTGGCTAGATTGTAAACTTCATAGGGTTTGAAAGCGTGTTTTATTCACTGATGCGTCTCAAGTACCTATAACAGGGCCTGGCATTTGATATTGTATGGTATATATTTGTTGAATGATAAATAAACAATAGATAATAAAACTTAAAAAAAAACCCTCAATGTTAAAAAGCAAATAATCAATTAGAAAATGGACAAAAACCATGAACAGATATTTCTCTGGAGAGAGTATACGAATGGCAAATAAGCATATGAAAAGATCTTTTAAAAGATCCCTAATGAGGACAACGTACCTATCACAATGGCTAAAATTAAAACATAATGATAACACTATTCAATTCTTGCTGGAAAGAATGCAGAGGAACTGGATCATTCAATCATTAGTGATGGAAATTTAAAACGTTAATGAAACTCTGGAAAGTATCTTGGCAGTGTCTAAAATACTAAATATGAAATTACAATATGACCCAACAATTGCACTACTGGACATGTACCCCATAGAAATGAAAACTTATGTTTACACAAGTACCTATACACAAATGTTTATAGAGGCTTATTTCATAATAGCCAAATACAGTAATAACCCAGATCTTCTTCAGCAGAGAGTCACTAAACAAACTGTGGAATACTCACGTCAAAGACTACTACTCAGCAATAAGGCTCAATGAACTATTGATATACACAGCAATTTGAATAAATCTACAGAGAATTATGTTAGATGGGGGAAAAAGCCAATTTCAAAAAGTTACTTACAGTATGATTCCATTTATAGAGCAATATTAAAATGACTGAATTATAGTAATAAAAGCAGACTAATGGGTACCATGGGTTAAGGAAGGATTGGAAGTAGATGTCTCTATGAAAGTGCAAAAGAAGTGTTCTTGTGATGATAGAAATACTCTAGGTTGTGATTGCATCAATATTAATATCCTGGTTGTAATATTGTACTATAGTTGTACAAGATATTACTATTGGTGGAAACTGGGCAAATGAAGCAAATGATTTCTCTGTATTATTTCTTAAAATTGTATGTGAATCTACAATTATCTCAAAATGAAATTTAATTTAAGAAAAGGACACAGAAAAAATGAACATGGAAAAAATGGACATGGAATGCATAATATTTTTAAAAGGTAATATTTTCACAGTAACTTCCATGGTACAGGCAATATTCTAAGTGCATTACACCAATTAACTCATTTAGTTCTGAAAACAATCCTATGAGGCAGGTATCTCTTATTCTCTCTCATTTAAATGATGGACTGAGTATTAAGTAATTTGCCTAAGGTCACAGAGCATTATGTGATAAAACAAGTTTTGTTCTGTTTAATTTCAAAGTTCAAAAAGTAAGGAGAAAATAGCATGAACTCATCATCTGGTTTCAATAATTATCAATTCATGAGCAGTCTTGTTTCATTCAAATCCCTATACTCTCCCCATCTTCTGGTTTATTTTGAAGCAAATTCCCCATATCATATATTTTAACTCTAAGTATTTTATAATCCAGGTCTATGAGATAAAGAGTCTTTTTAAAAACATAACCTCAAAGCCTTGACCACACCTAAAAAAATAAACAATAATTCCTTAATATTATCTAATATCCTGAACAGATGTTTTAACCAAGGCCATATGACTCCAGAATGATGTTTTAACCAATGGCTTTTCTCTGATGAAAGTACAGATCTAATACTGTATAGTCATCTAGAGCTAGGAAGCAAAATAAATGTTGGGTTTTAGAACACAATATTATGGCAAAGGATTACCTTATGCAAACCCAAGTTAACATATCATTTCATTGATAACCCAGGGTATCATCCTGAATTTAAATCCATTTCTGCTGTGAACCTTGATTCCCTATGCACTTCATTGATGACTATTTTTCTCTACTTAGCTTCAGATAGTTGTATTTAATAATTATTTCCCTTTCCAAGTGATCTCTTTGAGGTCTCTTTGTTGTCTATCTTTTGAGGTTTCAAGCCTCTCCCTAGTTATTGATCTTGAAGCGCATCACTCAATATTTCATTTTTCACTCAGATTTAGAACACTGTGAGTCCTACTTATCTTTATATGCTTAATAAAGTAGTTAAGTGTCTGCTGTGCTTGTGCAAGGTAAGAGACTGACATTTTGAAAATTCATATCTTTCAAATTTTGGTTTGTACTCACAGGTATACATTCAGAAATAACACCATATCCCAAAATACCAATAATAACAATACAGTAAAACCCTACACATGCATGGTGTTTTAAGACATGATTTGTTATTAAGAAAGACAGAAAAAGGTTTTAAGCCATATTTCACAGCTACAGAAATTAAGGCTCAGAATGTCAAAGAGATTAACTAGTTCTCTAGGTGACGGAATCCAATAGTGTTGCATATTCTTAAAATATTAGGAGAAATATCTAATGTAGGTGATGGGAGGATGGAGGCAGCAAACCACCATGGCATGTGTATACCTATGTAACAACCCTGCAAGATCTGTACGTGTACCTCAGAACTTAGAGTTGAAAAAAATATTAAACTGAAAAATGGTAATGGAGATAGAAAACATTAAAATATAATTCAAAGCAGAATAAAAACTGGTACTTGATATTTAGAAATGATTTATTAGAGCTATACTAAGAAGTCCAGAATACTTTCGATAGTCCAATAATATAAAATATCTATATTCTATTAAAGCCAACCAAAGCT
Organism: Callithrix jacchus; assembly: GCF_049354715.1. NCBI lineage: Eukaryota > Metazoa > Chordata > Mammalia > Primates > Cebidae > Callithrix > Callithrix jacchus. The sequence goes on from NC_133508.1 coordinate 119,948,166, forward strand.
GCATTTAGAGTGCACTTTCTAGTTAGTTTTTCTATAAATAAAAGCTTTATTTATTGACAAATAATTGTCCAAAGGTATGATTTTTATAACACACATATGCTTGAAAATCACTTCATATTCTTGGCAACCCATAAATTTAGATAAAGGAGAGTACTATTTGTATTTAAGTAGTGAAGTAGTTAATTATTGGATTATGTTCCAGGTAGATAAATAAATATCATCTTTTGTTCAACAATTGCAACTGAGATTTCTCTTTCTAGAGAGTTTGTGAGACATAATTCATTGCTAATTGCTTTGATTATGACTTACCTAACCTCTAATCCCCCATGACCTTTTCCAAGTCCATTTTCAATTTAATGAGCCAAACTAGTAAAGTTTATACTGTTCTTTTGATAAGGATTTCTAGGATGCTGTTATGAATTAAATAATTTTTTGTTCAAACTCTGCTCCTTCATACTAAATGATGTTGAAGAGCTGATGCTTTTTCCTTAAACTTTGTCATCTATTTACATAATTATGCCTTGAAATATATTTACATCTCTGAAGATTTAAAACTTTCAAATACTAAGGATTTTTTCTTTATTAATTTTATATTGCATTTCACTGCTAATTTTATAAAGATCCAGTGCTTAACAGTACTAGTTCAGACAACAACCAGAACTGACAGGTATAAAACTTACCCTCATACTTGAAAAACTACGAAAATAGTGTATAACATATGAAACAATGAAGCCCAAGTCATTGGCATTAGGCAATTAGTAGCAGTGAGTCCTGAGACTAAGAAACAAAGAAGGTGAATCCTAGGATTGCCTCACCTTCCTGCCTGGGGAAACTTTTCAGATTGTGGTAAAGAAGAGGGGAATTTTGTGGTCTTCTTAAGTCAAGGAAACAGTTGGCCATCCAGGGAAGATAAAACAGTGAGGTCACAGAACAGAGTCCCAGCAATGAAAGAGCTACACAGAGAAATACCATATTTTGTTCAACAATTACAACTGATATTTCTCTTTCTAGAGAGTTCATGAGACATATCCATTGCTAGCTGCTTTGATTATGACTTACCTAACTTCTAATCTCCTATGACCTTTTCTGGCATATCTGCAGAAGATCTTTCTGGAGGATTCAGTTGAGAGCTCATCAACGCAATTATGTGATGAAATTATCATAGGATGGAGAATGAACCATTACAAAGAGAACACTGCTCAGAGATCAAACAGGGACAGAAATAGTGTCTGTTTTTGACAATCAGTATGGAAAAACCTTATAATTCAAGAGATATTGGTAAGAATACTAAGAATGGTTTTGCCTTCTTATTATGGAAGCTGGAGATCAACCCCATATTAAACCCAGTTCTAGTCCCACGTAACAAAGCTTCAGTATAAGAACTGAAAGGATCACACAGATTCAAGGTATCTTAACCACATCCCCAAACAAGACTCGATAATATTTTTATTAATACAAACAAGGTAATATTCACAATGTCTGGTATCTAATCAAAGATAACAAGAAATGTAAAGAAGCAGAAAGATACTAACCATAAGAAGGAGAATAATCAATCAATAAGATGTGGGGCAGCTACAAGTGGCCAACAGCATATGTGTTGGAATCTTAAAGGAAGTGAGGCAAGACATATTTGCAGGAATAATGGTTTAAAATTTTCAAAACTGGAAGAAAAATACAAACTCAAGGCCCAAGAAGCTCAACATAGCCCATGCACAAAAACATAGAAAGCTACACCAAGACATATCATTTAAAAAATTTCTTAAAACCTGTGATGAAAAGAAAACATTAAATCTTAAAATATCAGATGGAGGAAAAATTATTATATACAGAGAAAAAAGATAAGGGTGATAGCTGATTTCTTGTCAGAAATAATGCAAGCTAGAAAACAGTGAAGAAATATATTCAAAGTATTGAATTAAAACAAAAAAACTGTCAACTCAGAATTCTTTACAAGCAAAAATATATTTCAAAAATAAAAATACATTTTTAGACACACAAATACAAAATGAATTTTTCACCAGCAAATCTATGCTGCTACACATGTTCAAGAAAATTTTCAAACAGAAGGAAAATAATGTAAGATAGAAACCTGGATCTGCACACAAATTTACCAAATTTCAGTAAATGCCCCTGTCTCCTCAATCCTTCTTGTCCAAGTTATGGTTACCTAATAAATTTGCTAAACTGTATTGACTGTTTCAAGAATGCGTCATAGTGTATCAAACAAAGACCAGCATTCTCTCCATAAGTTCATCATTGCTACATCCATTATGCCAAACAAAAATCCTATTCCCTAACAGAAACTCAAAGCTTTCATGTTCTTCATCATTATTTGGTTTTTCTTATATTTATTTGTTAATCTCTTAACTAGATGCAATCTGAAACATTGTGGAGCTTTTTAAACTTTTTATCTGCCATGAGCTAACTCACCTATGTCTTTAATCATATGCCTGAATAATCCTTTTGCCTCTTGCTGTGACTAAATTTGTCTCTTTCAAGGATACTTACTTCCTTATAGTATTCAGGTAGTGGAGGTTGCGTTTTCTTTCTTACTCAGATATCTCTGCGCTGGGGATAAGTTCTGTGCCCACTTTGCTCATATCTGGTTAAGGACCATTTCCCATCCTCTTATCTTCTAAAATACTCACGTTATAGAAACTTCTGATATTAAATTATATGGCTTGCTCCCTTTAATGGTAACTTTCACATACCAGTTTTAAGTATCTCATTTGTGATGACTGATGGTTGTAGTGCTGCTGCATTCTTTTCCTTTCTAACCTCACTGCTCCCAGAGTCCAGAGTGGATGATCCATCAAACTACTTGGTCTCTTATTACTTCCAAAAATTTTCACGATGTCAAGACTCTTCCACTCACCCAGGGAATATTATAGAGCAGTTTAGATAGGTGAATATTATTAATAACAAAGATAAATTATAATTCGGGAAATAACCAAGAACACACTGGATAGTTCTCAAATATTGCTGTTCTTAAATTTATTTAATTTGTAGAGAATATCCCTTAGTCATGCTCAGACTTTTAGTTTCAGATGTGGGCTAAAATTTTGAAGTAGTTGTTGGAAAGTCATTATTTTCTCACATCCAAATTTTTTCCCATTTATAGGATAAAAGTGTTTTACCAAAAAAACTTTTTTAAAATTAAGAAATGTGTAACTGCAAATCTATAAAATAAGTACTCTCTACACTAGAAATAAAATGCCAAATTAATAAGTCCTGTGCCCAAAGTGCTTCTCGGTGATTCTATTTCCTTATGTCTAAGGAGAAAACAACTCAAGATTCACATTTTAAATATTTTCTAATTTTGCCCACAGTTGTGTGTCCATGTATTGGTATGAAAAATTGTCTTAATTGAGAACTATAAACATGGGTGTGTCCCCATTATATCTTTTTTATTTTTATATGAAGAACACATATCTGTGTTTACACTTGATTCTAAAGAGTACATATTATGTATATATTGTAATTATAAAACACTATGTTATATTTTATTTTGGAATTTCCTGTGAATTTTGGTTTTCTGTAATTTTTATGCAGATTTTTTTTTGAGACAGGGTCTATCCATGTCACCCAGGCTGGAGTACAGTGGTACAATCTTGGCTCACTGCAACCTCCGCCTTTCTGGTTCAAGTAATTGTCCCACCTCAGCATCCTGAATAGTTGGTACTATAGGCATAGACCGCTATATCCAGCTAAATGTTATATTTTTTGGTAGAGAAAGGGTTTTGCCATGTTGGTCATGCTAGTCTCAAACTCCTGACTTCAAGTGATCCACCCACCTTGGCTTCCCAAAATGCTGGGATTACAGGTGTGAGCCACCATGCCCAGCCACGCCTGCCTTTTTATTACACTGGTGTGCACTAGTCAAAGACTGGCCATCATCATCTTCACATCTCTCCATTCCTAGAACAATAAGGTCAGGTTAATATTGGTAAGTGTTTAGGAAATGCATATTTTATAAAATGTAACTCAAACAGCTGAAATATATAGTATGAGTAAAAGAACAATCAAAAATCTAATTCTGACATTCAGGAAATACTTATTTTGGTTTAATAAAAAGTCACAATTCCCAAGTTCTTATTAGTAAATAATTCATCTGAATTTTAAGACTGATCATATTTTAGAAGTCAAAATATGACTGTGTTAAATGTTCAAGAGTGGCAGAACCGAGATTTACATTTGGATTATAAAGGCAGCTCTCAAAGAAGGAAGTATGTGGCCTAGAAAGATGACACCACAGTGTCAACCACACCAGGACTTTGCTTGATGCCAAGGCTGGTGTAAGGCAATGTAGGACATAGTCCCAGCAATCAGGACAACTACAGTTAATTCGGTAAGTTCTGATATGCAAATTAAATGCCATAATAAAAGAACTAGCTAAGAATATAAGACAACTTTATGAACAACATAAACATCAGTAAATGATTAAGTAGCAACTCTCCAAACTTAAGCAATCTTCTGGTTTGAGATAATACAGTGGCCAGCTAAAGTTATGTACTTCATCAGACGCTGTGGAGCATGGAAGTGTATTGTTTAGACTTTCCTTCTGCAGAAACTGCTGCAAAGAGAATACTTTGGCTGTAGCTGCCAGATGCCACCTCTACATCTTTGAAATTGACTACGGGGTTCATGCTTAGGCCATGCTCTCCCTGGCCAATTTTTTTTTGAGATGTCTTCCTCTGTTGTCAGGCTGTAGTGCAGTGGTGCGATCTCAGCTCACTGCAACCTCCGCCTCCCAGGTTCAAGCAATTCTCCTACATCAGCTTCCTGAGTAGCAGGGACTACAGGTGCATGCCACCACACCCAGCTAATTTTTGTATTTTTAGCAGAGATGGGAATTTCACCATGTTGACCAGGATGGTCTTGATCCCTTAACCTTGTGATCCACCTGTCTCCGTTTCCTAAAGTGCTGGGATTACAGGTGTGAGCCACCATGGCTGGCCCTATTTTTCAATATGCTACTTAAGAAAGAGAAAATGGAGCTGGGTGCAGTGACTCAGACCTGTAATCCCAACCCTTTGGGAGGTCGAGGTGGGAGGATCGCTTGAACCCAGGAGTTCAAGACCAGCGTGAACAACCTGGTAAAACCCCATCTCTACAAAAAATAGAAAAATTAGCCTGGCGTGGTGGCTCACCCCTTAGTCTCAGCTTTAGGGAGGCTAATGCAGAAGGAACCTGGGAGTTTGAGGCTGCAGTGAGCAGAGATTGTGCTACTGCACCCTAGCCTGGGCAACAGAATGAGACCCTGTCTCAAATAAATAAATAAATAGGAAATAAAAGTGAGGCTATATTATTTACAGATGCAACAGTAATTGACAATGGAACTAAAAATGATAATATAACTGTATTACTATAGGGCAGGAGAGGAAGAGTAAACAAGCAAATTCTCATCTATGTAGCAGGAAATCAAAGTATCAAAAATTGATAATCTAGAGAAAGAAATATTAGACTATTACTTTAATTGTTGTTTTTCCATTTCAGTAGTAATAGGAGAGGTTAGGAATTGTTGGCTTCATAGTGTAAGACTAAGAAATGACCACCCATGCTGAAATAGTGCAAGGCAATTTTCATAACTGATGGGAAAAATTAAGATAATTCCATAATCTTTCAAAGGTTTTTGCAAAATATTAGAAAACTATTTTGGTCACTTACAAATGTTCAAAAAATGAAAAGAATCATGAATCATATTTATTTAGTATACTGTAACACATTAGAAACATCAAAAATTAAAGTGTTTTATTTCTTCATAATATTGTTATCAGTAATATTTGCATAATGCCCACCTTCTCTTCAGGTAATTTACAAAGCAAGCACCTTTTTCATGCCTTGGCAAATTGTCATACTCCTTTCTATGTTTTGATCAGTTTCCAACATTTAATCCTATATGCTTTCAATGCCATAAAATATCTTTGAGAGTTTTTAGTGTTTTAATTTTTTGTTTATGTGACTTTGGACATCTACAACCTCTTGTCAAAATCATTTATCTCATTTTATCTACATTTACATTTAGTAAATTCCTATGGCTACATGTCTAACAACCCACAAATGGCAGCACTGCCAATGTAGTCAGCTATTTCTTCTATAACTCCATTTACATTCAACTTGAATTTCACTATCATTTATATCACTTTGTCTTTCTTTGCTGCATGTTCATCTCTGTCTCTTTCTCCTTCTTTCCTCCCTCTCTCCCTCCCTCCCTTTCTTCCTTCCTTCCTCCTTTTAGAGACGGAGTCTGCTGTGTGTCCTAAGTTCACCTCAGCCTCCCCAGGAGCTGGAACTACAGGCATTTACCACTGGGTCTGCCTAGAGCTTTTCTTTCTTCCTTTTTTCTTACCTTTTCTTTTTTTTTTTTTTTTTTTTTGGAGACAAGGTCTTTTTGACCAATTTCCTCTGTCAATTATCTATGTTTATAAAATATTATGAGTTTATCATTGGGAGACAAGAAGGCAGCAAAACTAAAGGCAGTAGTGTAAGTATTTCAAGTGAATATAGATGATCAAATGGTCAACCACAGAAAGACTTTGAAAGAAGTAATATGATTAGTCCCTGATATAATGTGCACCTGTTACTCATGTAGCAATCTGGCGACTGAAGGGTCTGCAACTCATTTTGTACTTTATGCAATTACTTAATTAATATATTGTGGTAACCGAAATTGAACCATGTTGTTGAGGGACTAGTTTTATTCAACTAAATTTCTGTAATGGAATTGGTGTATTCTGGTAATGTGCAAAATGCAGAGTGCCTTTTAATTAAAGGTTTATTAACTGTCTTTTTCTTTATTGTATGTGTATACATTTATTTTTACTTGTTTGTTATTTTTAAGTGCTACAAGGACAAAAGCTATACCTGTTTTACTCATTAATGTATATCTAGTCCCTAGCACATCTGCATAAACATAGAATCCCAGTAAAAAGCTGTTGAACCAATGAATGAATAGAAAAAACAAATTCTGTGTTTTTAGGAGAGTTACCAGTTGGCCTCATCTTCTTGGAGGCAATGCAATTCAGTCACCGAGTGTGACTTCTAAAGATAAATTACCACAGTGAAAATGAAATTCTACATGAAAATCCCAGCTCTGCTATTTATTAGTTGTATAACCCTGGACAAGTCATATAAATATCCTGTGCCTCAATTTTCTCATCCAAAAAGGGGAAACATGGTAGTGCCTATTGTATAGGATGCTGTAATTATTAAATGAGTTAATGTACATAAAACAATTTGACAATGCCAAAATAGTAACCACTGTAGAGATGATAGTCATTATATAGAAAAAGACAGGGTTTTTGGAGCAATAGAATAAAATACTGCTACCCAAAGATTGAGTCATTAATTATTTACATGTGCAAAATGTCTACTGGGAAATGATGAAAATACCAAGGAAAAGCAAGCTGGTGTTTCCGGGATTTTGTGTATTGGTGTGTTTGTGTGTGTGTGTCACGTGCAAAGAAAACTAGAGATATTTGGTTAACTCGATTGCATTATAAATGCCTTCCTAGAAACAAAAATCTGACACTGAACTTAACTAACGTTTTTCCCTTCTTTTAAAAAACACTTTCATGAGGAAAGTGTAAACTTTTTCTTTCTTTGGCAATAGAAATCTACTCCAGAGCTTCCTATTATAAAATATTTGAAATAGAAAGTAGCAATAAACATGTTTTCTTTTTTTTAAAAAAAAGAGAGAAACAAATGTCAGGCTTCAGTTTTAATTAAGCAATTAACTAAAACATTATATAAAAAAGACAAGAAAAAAGTTCAATTGTGTAATTTAATTTTAATTGAACAAAATAAGTTAGTGAAGACTAGTTGCTGTTTCATTAGTCTTTACATAGACAGAGAATGGATTTTGACAGCAGAGACAGAGGAAACATTTAGTCTAATTTTCTATTTAATTAGCAGTGTCCAACCTTTCTCAACAGAAAAGCAACATTATTATTAAATAATACCAAAAGTACAATGGATTTTGCCCCAAATAATAAAGGTGTGACCTAGACAAATAAGTATTTTCTGACAGTGGATTCTGCATGCATCCAGAAGAGTATGTGCAAAATTTTTAAAAAGTAATTAAATTGCTTCTAGTTATTCCAGGAAGAGAATAGCAGCATGGATCTCACCGACACATGCACAGATAAGATTTACATTCTTTTAAAAACAGATTTCAACATTGAGACATATTTTGCCCATAATCAGCTATCTGCTTATTTGTATTTTTAGATGAAGATTTTATTGAAATATAACTTAGATGATAAATACATAGATCACTAAATATTCATAAAGTTAACATATGTTAAGTTTAGTGCCAAGACCGAGAAATAGAACAACATTGCCCAGCCCAGGCACTATTACTCCTTTCAAAAGAGCAACCAGGATGCTGATTTACATTTCCTTGTAGATTATGCTCACTTGTATTTGAGATTTATTTAAATGGAATTATACAGTATGTATTCTTTTGGTTCTGCCATTATTATTACCCAAAGTTTTGTTTGTGAGATTCTTCTACTATGTCATATTCATTTTAAATGATTAATTGCTACATTTTATTGTATTTATGTACCACAATAAGTGTGTTTATTTTAATATTTATTAACATTTGGTTACTTCCTGATTTGAAAGCTATTAGGATTACTGCTGCTATGAACATACTTATGCAAATTATTTATGAACAAAGTATGAGTTTCTGTTGGATACATTCTTGGGAGTAGAACCACTGGCTATGCTTATAACCAGCTTTCTTTGAAACACCCAGAGTTTTCAAATGTAGTGATAACAACTTACATTTATACCAGCAGTGAGCCCAAGTTCAGTTGTTTCACTTTCTAGTCAACACTTAGAAGGAATCCCTTATTCTAACCATTCTGCTGGGAGTGTAAAAGTATTGCACTGTGGTTTTAATTTACATTTTCCTCATGACTAATGAAGTTGAGCAGTTTTTCATGTTTACTGGCCTTATGCATATTCTCTTTTGAGAAGTGCCTGTTCTAAGTCGTTTAATCATTTTTATGAGATTATCTTCCTTTTTTGTTGATTTGAAGAAGTGCTTCATGTATTTTGGATATTTGTCCTTTGTCAGATAGGTGAGTGTATTCCAACTATTTTCTCTGACTGCTTGATTTGACTTTCCACTGTCTTTATGGCATTCATATTTTCTTAATTTTCATGTAATACAGTTTATTAAGTTTCTTTTAGTTTAGAGTCAGTAGTATGGTATACTCTTGAAAAAAAAAAATCTTTATATCCTCATTTCTTCCTGGAAGTTTTATTGCTTTTTTTGTATGAGATCAATATACCTGGAATTGACTTTTTTAAATATGGTGTGAGAGATGGGAGGTAAACAGTTATTTTTTAATCCACATGGAAAGCACACAGTGACCTTGGAAAATTCTATACTATTATCTGATGCCAAAGGATAGTGCCTCATCTTTGAGGGAAAATTGCTAAGAACTGAATCCAAATAGGGTAGGAAAGGAATATTGGGAGTAAGGTATAGAAACAAGTTTTTGATAACTAAGGGGAGTGAATAGTGGTCCAGAGAAGATCAGTTCTAGAAAGTATCTTAAAAGAAGAATAACAGGCACAAGGAATAAAGCACTATCTGGTGGTGCAGGTTCTAGGAAGCACAGCATTAAAACCAGAGCGCCTTTTTGACCAAGAAATAGTTCCCAGAGATGGGACTACAGAGAGGCTATTTATTTTTTACTGTAGTCAGAACATTTAACATGAGACATCTTATCAAATTTTTAAGTGAAAAAAAAGACGCTACTAACTTTAGGTATGATGTTGTACAACGATGTCGAAAAATTATTTATTTTATAAAACTCAAACTCCAAACTTGTATTTCCAACTGCCTACTTACATCTTTGCCTGGATGTCAAATAAGTATTTCAAATTGGAGTGGTTCAGAGTATGTCATTCTAAAACATGCCACATATTGATTATTTCAAGCTGAGGGCACTAGAGAAACAGCAGATACAGGAAGGGCTCTCTATTTCCCCTTTCTGCTTACAACAAGGTCATAAAATTTCCCATGAGAAAGGTGCTCTCTCTGTACCAGGAAGAGAAGAACATTCTTATCACTAGAAACTGGGAGTTGATGCCAAAATAGATCTGTAGAATAAACCTACTAAAATAACCTTATCTTTTCATTTCTCCCATCTATTTCTTAATCACTGTCCCACAATTTATTGCCCTTAGCTCAAATGCTAAATATCTTTTTATTTCTCCCATCTATTTCTTAATCACTATCCCACAATTTATTGCCCTTAGCTCAAATTTTAAGGGTTTGTATTCTGAAACCGTTAAAATTTATCATTTTTTACTTAAAAAGGCATATGAGCTTCTGACCCTAATGGCTTCTTTGGGTCTTCACTTTCCTTTTGAAGATTCCTGTGTGCAAGTAAAAGTATTAAATAACCTTGCACATTTTTCTCTTATTATTCTGTATTATTTCAATTTAATTCTTAATTTCAGTCAAAGAAACTAAGAGGTAGAAGAAGGTATTTCCTCTCTCTAAAAATGCATCATATTCAAAACTGAACATCTGCTCTACTGAATCCTGCCCTATCTTTCATCTTCCCAGTCTCCATTAACTGGAAATACCATCTTCCATTTATTCAGGCCAAAAGTGCTAAAGTCTTCCATCACTACATTTTTTCACTCATACCTGACAACCGATTTGTGGAGAAATTTAATGGCACTGCCCTCATAACAAATCTAGAATACATCAACATTTTACCAAGTACATTGCTACCCAGCTGAGGTTGTTACATCATACACACTGCTACCCTGCTGGAGTCATTACACCACATACAGTGGCAATCCAGCTGAGGTCATTATACCAAGTGCACTCTACCCAGCTGGGGTGATTACATCACCACATGCATTGCTGTTCCAGCTGAGGTCATAATGCCACATATACTGCTTCCCAGCTGAGGATGTTACATCACATGTACTGCTATTCTAACTCAGCCACCACCATCACCAGCCTGGAATACTGCAATGACCCCCAGGTGGTCTCACTGCCGTTACCTTTACTACCCACATTCTAATCTCAACTCAGCAGCCAAAAGAATCCTCCTCTTAAAACATGACTCAGATCATGTCACTCCTTCTGTTAAGACCCCCACATGGGTCCTCATTTTACTTAGAGCAAAAACCAAAGTTCTGGCCTGTATGATTTCATCTCTATTCCTCTCCTTGTCACTCCACTCATGGAAAAATGTGGTTGTAAAATGAAGAAGAAGGTAGTGCTAAAGTATAATATGATAATTACACAGTAACTGATATTCATATTTCAAAGCTTATATAATCTTGTTTTCCTTATTTAGCCCATTAGCATTTACATTAAGATGGCTTTGAATGGGCATACATTTATATAATATCTTGCCTTTTCTTTCTCCCATTATGTTTATTGCATCATAATACATAGAGTAATTTGGGGGTCAATTTCAGCCTTTTAAGAATTAGAAAAAAACTCAAAGTTAAAGACTGTAAGGTATATTTAAATTTCTGATCATAGCCTATTTTTTTTTTTTTTTTTTGAGACAGAGTCTAGCTCTGTTGTCAGGCACCAGGCTGGAGTGCAGTGGTGCAATCTCACCTCACGGCAACTTCCACCTCCCAGGTTCAAGCAATCCTCCTGCCTCATCCTCCCGAGTAGCTGGGACTACAGGCACGCGCCACCATGCCCAGCTAATTTTTGTATTTTTAGTAGATACGGGGTTTCACCATGTTGGCCAGGATGGTCTCGATCTCTTGACCTTGTGATCCACCTGCCTCAGCCTCCCAAAGTGCTTGGGATTACAGGCGTGAGCCACCATGCCCGGCCTGCCTATTTTTGATCTGAAGGACCAACTCTTGATTTGATAGCAAGGATGATATAAGAAGAGGGCTTAGACTAGTTTGTTTGTCCTTTATCCCTCTTTGTAGTATTTTAAATTTGAAAATATAATCCTAATATTTTCTCCTCTTCCCTCTAGTAAATTAGGATAGGAGTTTAGGGCTTTCAAAATTCTGCTAATGGCATACTTACCTGTTCTTCCAAGTCATGTTTAACATGTAACATGAAATATCTTTATTGGCATTTTGAATGCTGTGTGCTCACGAACTCTACCAAAATTCTACCTTGCAAATATTTTTTCTTAATTTATGTTATCCATATCTCTAAGCATAATGCTCAACATACATAATCCCCAGCAGAACTAAATGTATCCGAAAATTACATGTAGCAAAAGGAACAAATGATAGAAGAGGATCAGTGATGGCCTGCAAGACAGGAGGAAGGACAAAGACAAATAGTCAACTCAGTTATGTTTTTCCAAGAAGCTGTGAAAAGCATCACCCTCATACACCACTTAATAGTTAAAATCTCAATCTAAGAAGAGTACCAAGAACGAACTGCATTACCTTTACTGATGACTCTTTTCTGCCGCTTTCTTGACCTGACTTCCCTAGCTTACTTCTAGTTACATCTTTATTAATTTTCCTCTGTTGCTTTACACTGTTTAATGCCAAAGACCTTGGGTAGCCATGTAAAATTAAAGGAGGCATGTAAAGTTTCTATCCTCCGTCTTAACAGAAATAAAAAGCCTTTATTCCTTTTGCTCAGCTGAAGATGAAATAAAATATCTCAAAAAGCAAACCCCAAGGTTCTTGGTTTTCAAAAACAGAAAGAGGAACTGGAAATTAATTTCCTTAGAACTTTATACTCTTTAGACCCCAGAAAGTCTGAATGTACCCCAAGGTTACAAATGTCCCAGTTTGAAAACCAATTAGAGAGAAATTGCAAATATCATCTTAATATATATTTCCTTTTTTTTGGGGAAGTTTTAAATTCTTGACTTTGCATATTGCTTATTTAACATATCAAATGTATTTTCTGTACTTTAAAAGGTATTTACTAACATAATATTAAAAACTCCACCACTTACTATTTTATTAACATTCACAGTTACAATAATTCTAGTTTATCTTATAGTACTAAATGTGTTAGTTATTCTAAGCAGTAAATTTTTGTCTGTTTTAAATAATGAGTCTTTAAAACTATAATGTCTCATTTTGCTACATCTCTAATTATTCAATAGCTGCACCTTGTCCTTCTGTTCCTTCTTTGTCTTTATCTGTTTTTCTTAGTTCTCCTTCTCCACTTTGATAAAACTTTTGCTTTCAAGTTACAATGTTAGAAGAGTGGCTACATATTTTACTTTATATAAAGTAAATATACTCTTTTCCTTTGAAAAGAGTAGCTGACTGCTTTAAAAATACATAATTTTCTACTTATTAGACATATTTCTTAAAATTTATGAAATCAATTATTAAATGCTCTTAATGTTAAGTTTGGAATTATACTGTTATTTACATTTCTAACTGTGTTCGGATTATGTTATTCAGTACGTGAGGGTGAAAACAACTATGATTTTACTAATGATGTTATCTTGTTACCAGAATTATTTTCATCCTCAGTTTTAACTATTTCTTTTCTATTCTACTGAATTTTGTATTAAAATTGCTGTCATTAATTTGCTGAGTTTTTAAAATCTGAAATATCTTTACTTATACCCATTACTCTTTTGTTGAATATTGTCCCAAATTGATTTTGGGGGATAAATCTCATATTGTTGTTTTAAAGAATACTTAGTAACTATCTTTTAATAAAATATAAGGAAAAGTAAGGTCTTCAGGAATATATTCTGTGGAGTCACTTTTAATGGTTTAGTGCCTTTTCTTCATATTTCAAATTTTATCTTTCTTTTTTGCAATAATATGCCCTGTATAAATGTCTTTCCATTGGTATAGGCATTTTAAGATCTGCATACTAATGGTCATATTGCTCTCCAGTTTTAAATGTTATTTATATTCTTGTTTCATATGTCATTATTGTTTTATTTACCTTCAGTCTTTTCTGTATAAGTTATAGGTAGTTTGTTTTGATTTTTTTATATTTATTTGTAATGCAGATAAAATTGAAAACTAAAAAAGTTTTTTTACACTTTTTGTTTTTCTCTCTTTCCATCCAGGTCAATTTCTCATATTTTGTAAATGTAATCTGGGATCATAAGGTAAGATTTTAAACCATAAATAGTATTTCAAAAGAATTTTTGTTTTTGTTTTTACTATATTTTAAATATTTTATACTTCTCTCTATTTAACTAAATCTCAATGTTGACCCATATTTCTTTCAGTTTTGTAGATAAAAGAATTACCAAATCTTGAGTTATTTATTTTGGTTATTTTTTCCATCCGCTTAATTATATCTTTAAAAAAAGTTTTCTCAGCTCAGAAGATGAAAACAACATGTTTCACATATCCTGTCATCTCAGATTATTTTCCTATCACATTACTATAAGAACAACCCTTTTATTATATATTTGAATCTATCTCTGGAATTTCCATAGGAAATCATCCATTTAATTTCAATATTCAGAATTTCCCAAGGCTGGGTCTCATGGCTCATACCTGTAATCCCAGCACTTTGGGAGGCTGAGGCAGGAGAATCTCTAGAAGCCAAGAATTCAACAAAGCAAGATGCTTGCTCTACCAGAAAAAAAAAAAAATTAGTCAGGTGTGTTGGTCCCTGCCTGCCTGTGGTCCCAGCTATATGGAAGGCCGAGGTGGGAGGATCGCATGAGTCCAGGAGTTTGAGGCTGCAGTGAGCTATAATCATGCCACTGCACTCCAGTCTGGGCAACAGAGTAAGATCCTCTCTCTAAAAAAACAAACAAACAAACAAACAAAACAACAACAAAACAGAAAGAATTTCCCTATAAATCTCTAAAAATCAACATTTTTGCCTGTGTATATCTAATATTTTTATTTTACTTTTGGTCAGATGCATATAGAGTTGGTTTCTTTTTATTTAAGGTCTAAACTGCTATAGGATTATATCTAAATGAGTATTGAATTTATTAATTTTGCCAATTGACGCCAATTAATTTGAAAATCTAAAAATTATTATCTCATGAAACTTTTCTGAGAAATACTATCTCTATTTGTTTGAATTTTATTCTAATTTCTTCTCCAGGAACTTTAGATTTTACAAATTACAGTCATTTAGTCCCTTCTTCCTCTTCTCAGTCTGCTATCTTTTCTATTATTTTCATATTTTTTGTTATCTTTTCAATGTATCAAGAAGTTGTGAAAATCATTTAATTTTAGTAGGATCACTTCCACAGTCTGTCAATATAGAATTAAGTATTTAGTGGGTTTCTGGATCTCTTTATTGGATTTCTTTTTATTGCTGTTGCTATGTCAGACAAATTTGGTATAATTTTAAATTGTTTGTTTTTTCTTTATGCCTATAAAAATCACTTTTTTCATTAAATTTGAAGAAACTGATAGAAGAAACTATTTTCCTAAATTTCTTATGTTGTCTGTGACACAGAGAAACATAGAAATTTCTTTACATTTTCTGGATAATGCTTGATTTCTATATCCTACAGAAATATTTAGAAGAGTGTCATTTTTTTATATAAGTTCTTTATTTATTCTGCTTTGAAAAAAATGAGACCTATCTAAATTCAACATGTTTCTATAGAATCCATGATGCTTGTGCTACCTCTAATCCTCCATTTTTTTTTTTTTTTTTTTTGAGACAGAGTCCCGCTCTTGTTACCAAGGCTGGAATACAATGGCGCGATCTCGGCTCACCTCAACCTCCGCCTCCTGGGTTCAGGCAATTCTCCTGCCTCAGCCTCCTGAGTAGCTGGGATTACAGGCACGTGCCACCATGCCTGGCTAATTTTTTATATTTTTAGTAGAGACGGGGTTTCACCATGTTGACCAGGATGGTGTCGATCTCTTGACCTCGTGATCCACCTGCCTCGGCCTCCCAAAGTGCTGGGATTACAGGCGTGAGCCACCGCGCCCGGACCAGTCCTCCATTCTTCTTTCTTTCTCTATCTTTCCTACTCTCCTCTTACTTCCTCTCCCAAAGAACACTTTGGTCAAACCTACAATGAAATCTAACTTAGTCACCAACTAGTTTTAGGTTCCTCAGTTTCCTAATCTATATAATGAAGACATTACTGCTTTCTATCCAATAGTATTAATGTGGCAATTACAATAGAGTGTAAGGAGCTAGAACTTTCCAAAAACACAGTATGCCCTCATATTTTTAAAAATTAAATCACAAGGGAATAGTAATTAATATTAAGTGTTGTTATTAAATTGAAATTAGATTATGTGACAACATGAATAGTGTTATTACTAAAATATATTTCGGCTATAGTATGGGTGTTAAACTTCAAACAGATGCATAAAAAAGATGAATAATGTGGCAAAAGGCACAGTTACTCCACCATGGTTGGTTCAGTGATAATTTACATCAATGAGTATTTGGAGTGTAAAGTCCATATCTGGTAAGTGACAGTCTAATGTCTCAGTCAGTAAGACTAAATAAAATGTTATTCTTCTTTCCTTTACTACTTTGCATAACCTAGAATATTACTCATCTATTCATTCACATCAGTGCTCCTTCTAGAGAATATCTGCAGCACACTTTGACATTTGGTCTTCTCTTTTCACTAGTTCCAACACTTTAGTCCATTTTTGTCATTATATTTAACACTATGGGTTTTTAATGTGCAGCCCTTTTGGGTATTACTAATCTACTGTCATGTTAGCAATAAAGTTTCGTTCTGAATTTTAATTATTTTTCCCTCCTTCAAGGATAATATAGTTGTCTCTGTAACGAAAGCATAATTTAGGTTTGTGGAAAATTATGATTTTAATTTAGTTGGTCAATATGTGCCAAAATGTGGTTGCTTAACCCACAAATAAAGATATGTAATATAAAATACTTATTTTGTATACATCTTTTCACCAATTTTATATATTTGAAAATATTGCTTTAAGGTTTTGATTATAGGCAGTTAATATATGGCAACATATCCAACCTTTAAAGGAAAAAATGCTTTTGGAATTTGTTTTATAGCATTTACAATCGGCAATATCAACTTATTTGATGTCATACTCTCTCAAATTATAGACAGTTTATTAAGTGAGCTTTTTGGATAATAAGGTCATGCCACAAATTTCTACAGTATTTTCATTCAAGATGGTGTTTTACACACTTTAGTAAAAGTCTTGTGTTGGGTTTTATTACCTGCAGTTAAAATCGTATGCATTTGTCATCACTGCAATTTTCATTTCATTAAATTAAATATTCACATTAAAATAATTTATATTATGGCTAAATACCTCAAGAAGAACAGGACAAAGGGATATGATAGAAGATGTCTTCTCTTTTTCCTCTTCCTCTTAGTGATTCACAATGGTAATTATTCAGAAGGAAATGAAAGATAAATTATTGTAATGCCCATTCATTAAATCTCTTTAAAGATAATTAGCAGAAACTCTGTCATCTTTATGAGAAGTTTGCTTGGCCATTGTGAATCCAAGATGATAAGGACATCCAAATGAAATACTCACTTTTGTAGAATATGAAAGATTAAAGGTGATATAACCAAATTTAATTGACTGGCTCTTGTCACAAGATACTGAATGAATGATGGTGTTATTTCTGAATCGTACGTTGTATAAGGAGAGTTGAGAAGACTAATGTGTGCACTAAGAGAAAATCATGAGCACGTTCTAAATTAAATTCTATTTCTACTTCTGATTTGGAGAGTAATCACTAAGTAAAGTGTAATACTTTGGTTCAAAGTCTGTTTCTACTCATGAGAATATAAGTTCTACTGTAGTAAGCATGATTTTGAAGTTAAAAACCCTTTAATTTTAAAATTTGTATTAGAAGTAGCAATGTAAACTTACTATTAATTTCTTTAAAAAAATAACCTACAAAGTAGTTTCTAGCTTTGTCCACTGAAAGGCTCAGGCTCACCATGTAGCGCTAATAGGACTTGGAATGTGGTCTCTGAACACCACTGTCAAATAAAGGAATCAGGGATTCCTGGAGAAACAGGTCACTTCAGACTTAGATCAAAAATTCCTCAAGATGAGTATGAAAAATTTTATTCTACCAGAATGTACTGTAGTATCTAAGACCTCTAGGGCCCTTTAAAAGGTCCCAGAAGCTAACTTCCAGCAATTAGACCATCACAAAAAGCAGGGATTGAAATGGAGCTGAACACATCAAATATGTCTGAGCTTGTAATAATAGAGAAAGAAAAACAAAACACCTTACCTTTGGTTTATATTGGGTTGTCTGTCTTGTGCTCAACTCATTATTCTACAAATCAGTGAATACAAGGTAAGAATAAAATATTTCACCTATCTTTTTGAACAAACTTTTTTTCATGTAAACACAGTGACTGATAAGAAAAGTTGTTCTTTACAAAAGAATTCTATAAAATGCAGTAGAAATAAAAGAATCAAAATATTATTATTTTATAATAACCAATGAATGCAAGGATTCTAGAAAATGATCATCAATGTCTGCTAAAAGCATGAGGTAAAAGCCAGTGGAGAACTTTATAATCAATGAATCAGGCTGACAGCACCTCAATTTATTGATCAATATTAACATTGCTAAAAGACAATAGAGTTCCTAATACTCTGCAAAAGAAAGTATACAACTTACAAACTAGATACACAAAGAAAGAGGGGAGTCAGGTAGTTTTGATAATTTTGTTCACAATTATATCCCTCCCACCTAGAGTCATGCATGCCTGACACATAGGTGGCACTGAATAAGTATTTATTAAATGATTGATTGAAATTAGGCAGTGGCATTGTTGGAACTATGAACACAAAATTGTTTCATTGTTGCCACTGATAACTTTAAGTTAAATGGAAGCTCCAAATAGGGTTTTGGCAATTGTTCAGCCTCATGTTCTTTGGTTTGGTCTTTAGACTTAGTCTTAATTCTCACAGTAAAATGGATCGGACTTAAGTTTTCACTTATATATTTTTATCATTAGTACTATTTAATATACTGCAGGGTTACAGAAATATTTTATTTACATCTTCCTTTTCCCCACCAGGGAATCTCGCATTAATATCCTTGGAGAAACCTAATTGCCCCCAACACACTTTCTCTTTCAGTGTTTTGTTGAATTTGAATTAAGATTCCCTATAGTAAACTGCAAAGTTGTTCAAAATTGACTCCAGGCATCATAAGAACCCTAAAGCTTCCAAGGGACTTGGTAAAATCTAAAAACTCAATATCTCCTGAAGGAAAACCACATGTTAGACATATTATTCTGTGTTATTGTGGTTTTTGTTCTAATTCAATTTGAAGTCAAAAAGGAAGTCTATGTCCCCAAAAGTTGCTGCTATTTTTCTGTAATATTAATTCTAGAAAAAATGTAAACAAAATAAGAATAACTAATGTAATTAAAATAATTTAAAATTTGACACTTTTTTTTACAATACATATTATGTTACTATATGGTCACATTTGCATGTGACAATCATGTTTGATATTGTTGCTACAGCACTGAGACAGCTAAAATAATTTTACACTTAAAATGATTAAATTTTACAATACTATGCTGTAGACTTTTCCTTTTGTTTTTCATGTTTACTATCACATTGTTTTAATAATGAAATGATGTTCATATTTGTAAAAATTAAAGTTAACATTTCAATTGCTTATGAACAAGGCTGTTTTTAGCCTTTTTTACCTTAAAATTTAAAAATATATGTATTATGATAAATTGAAGTATTTAAGTGAATGAATGCAAAAGTATGTTTTAGTCAATGTTTACCCGATATGCTTACAGGTTATTATATTATATGTTGCATTATATGCAAGGAGAACATAAAGCTAAAAGAGAATAAATATGTTTCCCGTGATTATTAATCACTAAGTGCAAGAAATAGGAAGTGTACCAGAACAGGTCTGCCTCTACAATTCCTCCACAGTACCTCACATTTCTCATTTCATTGACAATGGATAACCCAAAGTGATCTTTTAGTTCTTCATTCATGCTGCCCACTGCCCTGCTGTGCTCATGCTGGTCTCTGGGTCTGGAACGTTCGTCTCTGCTCCTGCAGCATGTGATGCATCTTCTTACTCTAGAGAGGCCTTTCCTGGCCATGCAATCAATTTTGGTTCTTTTGCCCCAGTATTCCCTATCATAATACCCTGCTTGATTTCAACATATAACAGTCCACTGTTTGTAGTTTTACAGTTTTTATGTTGTCTCTCTCTCCAATTGGACTAAAAACTCCACAGAGAATAGCCCACTAACACCCAGTACCTTGCACATAGTCATTCAAATTGTTCCTAAAAAAAAAATCAATGAAGGCTTGACATCTCTGCTCTATTTTGCATATTCCTTTAAACCCCAGTACAATGAAAATTATTTAAATGACTCTATTTCCTTCTAAGCATCAAATATGGGAAAGCTTAGAGCCTGTTCTTTTAGGGTTGAATAGGGCATGGTAACCAGATACAAACTCAGTAACTCAGAATAAATCTCAAGCTAGAACTATAACATTTTATTAAAAACTGCTGCTACGATGTTCTGGACATATCTTGATGGTTTTCCAATTCATTGTGCTTGCACAATTCAGTAAGGGATATAAATTCTGCATTGACTCTTCCTGACGTACTAGCAGCTCTTCTTTTCCAATACTTTGTGCCCTTAGTCAGACAAACATGTCTCACATATGTTTTTGAGTGAGTCCACTTAAGAGTGCACCATACAAACTTCCATGGAGAGAGAAGCCAAAATGAAGTCTATGGCATTTTTCATTAGGCCCGTTGCCTGATTTTCATTAGGCCTGTTGCCTCTCTCATTAGGCCCACTGCCTGGTTTTCACTGCCTAAGCTTCATTAGGCCTGTTGCCTGACTTTTATTAGGTACATTACCTGATTCTTATTAGGCCTGATGCCTGATTTCTTTTGGGCCCTCGGCACATGGGGCCAGCACTTACTGTCATGGCTGGTTTATTGGTTGTTGACTGTCTTTCCTAAAATTTGTGATAACCAGAATTCATAAGTTTCTTATGCCCAATAAGAGGCACAAGTGAAGAGAGATTTTCATAACAAAGGCATATTTGAAACTTAGGCATCCCCCTATCCATTGATAATTAATAAGCCTTTTTAAAAATTTGAAGGTGATATAAAATTTCAAATCAGTACATGCCACAAGAAATACCCTTGCAGCAGAATGAAAAAGAATGCCATTAATTTGAATTCATTTGAATTGGAACAAAAATAATTTAAATTATGTTATTAGGTTAATTAAGTATTTTATTTTCTATTACATTTATTTATTATACATTGGAAAGTCAGTGACCTTTGTCACAATATCTCTTTTGTAATTACAAAACAGAATATACTTTAGTGTCATTAATTTATTCACATGAAAACTGGATTGATAGTTAAGCCATCTTAATCCAAATTCAATGTATGAATAAATAGAAAACAGTATATTATGCACATACCCTTATTTGCTTTTCCTGAGGCATCACACTACACAGCTCACATATTGAGCAGCCAGCATTAAAATAGTTTTTCATTTCACTGAAGGCAACTCTTTATATATTCTTAGATTGTTTTAAGTATAATTTAGCAGCTTCAAACACTAAATAATCTCCATTCTCTTTGAAATGTGAAAGAAAACATAGTTCCTGAAACATGCTCCAAATATTAACCAATAAAATGTATATATTTTTTACTAATACACATATCTTTTAAAAATGAATTTATGTAATTAACTTCTAGATATTACTAATGTTATAACTTAAATAATACTGACATACTTAAAAAGGTTTTGAGTTCAAAAATACATTCTCAAATTGTTTCAAGTTATTGACTATGTAATAACATTAAATAATGATATTCAAAATTTGAAAGTTGTCCACTTGGACATTTGGAAAATATTGTCATTCATTCTTATCCAGGGAACATTAACATTTCTTTTACAATCTCTGAAATTCTACTGTTTGTGAAATTTCATACACTCAGAAAGTAAAATACTTTTATTTACTTTAAAATAACTGAATGCAATAAATAGAAGACATTATAGATAGTTTGCGTTCATAAGTGTGTTTGTAATACATTGCCACAGTTTTTGTTTCAGGATCAAAAATTAGTCCTGAATTCCTTGGTGAATGCACATTTGAAGCATCTTCTATTTTAGTCCAAGAAACATGGTGAGACACCATTTTCTAATTTGCAAACGTTATTCACAAATATTTTAGGCAGTCTGCTGACAGAAAGGGAGCATATTACATATTGGATAGGATGCTGACCTGATCATATCTGGAGGCTCCATTCCTGTTCAAAGACCCGTATCTTATACACTGACTGCTAAATCTGTCCAAGACTGTGAGAACTTTGATCTTGAAATTGTCACTTTATTAATTACTTGCATGTGAAAAGCTGACGACCAATAACATTCTCTCTTGACAGTAGTGTTTAGAAGAACTGTTCATTAAACATTTGGCCCAGGAATTATGACAGACATATTGGTTTGAAAGACATATTTTGATGAAATGTTTTGTTGGGGAGATTCATACATCACTAATGTCCACATGCACTGATTTATTCCTTGTCAAAACATTAGCTTGCCAACACATAGTCACAGGCTTGTCTGGATTAAATTGTCTTTAAGCACCCTAGAAAAATAAGCACTCCCTTTAAAATTCTTCTGGGGAAAAAAATGCTAAAAATGAGGTAATAACCTACTAACATTGCCTTCTACACTGACATTTAACTACATATTGCATATTTCATTGTCATGTTGATTTAAAGAAGACAGTCTTGAATAGTTGGACCCCTTTATTCATTTATAGACAGCCATAAGGGGCCAAACTACACATTTCTTAAAAATGCCTTTACCCCAATAGGCAAGTGTGATTAGCATTACTTACTTTAAGAAAATCTGTCTCTTTTCGAGAATGTATCAGTGTTTCTGTTTTACTTTTTCTAATTCTGTAATACTACAGCAGATCGAAGTTGTTTTGTGATATTTAGCCCTTGACTCCAAAATAGCTTGAGATAAGAAAAATGATGCTGAAAATAAGTATTAAAAAGAAACATGCTTCTCACACTACAATTTAATTCTAATAAAGAACTTACTGAAATCTAGTCTTCATTGTTTCTAGAAAGACTTCCCTTTTACTTCATTCAGTCATTGATTTTAAAATATTGGTCAAGTATCATATTCAGGAAAGTTGTTGGCTGGGCTAGGAAATTGTTTATGCCAGCCAGCTATCAAAATCAAAGATCAAATCAGTTGACTGAAATGCAAACTATCAGAGTTTAGATAATGTGGATTACAAGGTGGCCTGATCAACTGTACATGTACCTCCTTAGGTCTAATTGCATTGAAAGGAAAGTTATTCATAGTTCATCTAAGGCAGTGAGTTCATGGATTATCCCAGAAGGGCTTTTCACCTGTTTCTGCTTCTTAGGGGTTGTTTTCAGGCTTATAGACATAAAGATGTACAATGTTTTAAAAATTAAGGAGAGGATGAAAAGCCAGCCCAAGACTCATATACTTGCTTAGACTTCCAGAGGCTGGAGACGGAGTGTAGTTCTAACAAAAGCATTTCTCTTAACCCACTTAACTATATGGATGTGGCATTTCAGTCTTAAGCTGAGACTACACTCATATGGCTTTGAAAGTGGGATGGTTTCATAGTTGTTGCTGCTGGGAAAATTTGAAGTACTGATTGACGCAAGTAATTCTATCATAATTTTTGTAAGTGTGAAAATGTATTGCATAAACTGGCCATAGAATAAATTACTTTGTCCCTCAACCTCTTCCCCAAAGTTTGAGTTTCTATTTCTTGGAACGTATCCCAGGCTCTTATCTTTCAGATTTCAATTCTGCCAATCAACCCTTTCCTACTTCCTTCTGTGTACTGGTGACTCCACCTCCCAACATATCATCTATGGAGCCTTTTTCTCCCTTCTGTATCTTCATTATCTCAAACTTTACCACCAGCCTATTAGCAGCCAGCAATAAAACAGTTTTTCATTTCACTGAAGGCAACTCTTTATATATTCTTAGATTGTTTTAAGTATAATTTAGCAGCTTTAAACACTAAATAATCTCCATTCTATTTTATGAAAGACAACATACAATTTCTGAAAGCAACATGCTCCAAATATTAACCAATAAAATGTATATATTTTTTACTAAAAAGTAGCACACACATCTTTAAAAAAAAAATTTCCTATTTACATCACTCAACTAGACTTGTATTCATCAATACCTTACTGATGCCTCTGTCTACTGACAGCTTGTATAGGAAAATATGTTCATATGCATTGTGTTAAAAGTGTGCAAAACCAAAGAAATATTCTGGGGAAAAAAAGACATCAAGTAAAACCACAATTCCTCTCTTTTGTTAGTTACCTTAGTAAAATTCTTTTTCCCCCTTCTGTAGGATTTAAATAATCTTACCATCAGTATATTGCAGTTACTGAAAATCTTTATTCCTTATTATTTCTATTTTGTTCTGTAACATCTATGTTATCTTCTGACGGAGGGGGCACTTTCTTGGTTTAACCCAATAGTGAGTTTAAAATTCCCCTTTCAACATTTCATGCCCTCAGGATTATCTCTTTGCTCTTCATTTAAGTTCTAGTGCTCATATGTTCTCAACAATCTAGTGACGATTTTATATCACTCTATGGATCGCGGTCAGTGTCTGATTCACACTTGCTCTAACTTTTTGAATAATCTTGAAACCTCTTCAGTTTTGACCAGAGCTGTTTGGAAATGTTGACATAATTTTTGGCATAGGCACAGTGGACATTCAACAGTAGCCTGAAATTCAACAAATATTTGTTGTCCACTGTAGCAGGCTTTATGATAGATGCTGAGTGAATGCTAAATAATGTATTAGAAGGTGTCTTTGCAGTGAGGGAACCCACACTTTTCAAATAAAAGTGGAACAACCCCAGAAGGCACTCTTAAAAATCATAAACATATTATATATGTTTTTGTGTTTGAAGGTAATATTTATTGATAACCATCCGTTCTCTAATAAGGTGAAATTATACCTACTAGGAGAATCCACTATGAAGAAATGTGTTTTCTAAAATGTTGTTTTACATTAAATATAATGTAATGTTGTACATTAAACTCATAAAATAAATGAGCCAGTGTTATATCCACAGGGCATTTGAGCACATCATCTTCCAACACATACCGCCTTCAGGCTGCCAAATACTAAGGGAGCTAGTGATCTGAAAGTCCTCTTGATTTCCTAAATTCTAGAATACTAGATCGACTTCAGGGATCATTGGCTATACAGGGCGACAGATAAAACTCAGCTTATGTAAGAAACAGAAGTGTGACTCTGAGAAATTTGAACTTAGAACCTACAAACTGTTTTACAGTTCAATATACGGTCTTCATGTACTTTATCTGTAATGCTTGTTTAGTTGTTCCACATTTCTAATTCACGTACAAGTCATGTCTCTTTATGCCATTTTAACTGACTCAAATTCACCACTTTTGGAACTACTATTGTGTCCTTACTGTCAGCCACGTGTGGTTTAAACATGGCTCTATAACAACTTGATTCATGATGTTCAAAGCATTCTGTGAAAGCTCTTCACTGTAGTTGGCTTAAGTTACAACTTTAATATTGTCTTTTGAGTGTGCTTTTTTGTTTTTTATTAAAAGAAAAAATGCAAGAAAAATATGTCATTGAGATTGATTGTAATGGCCAGCTGTTATGATCTCAATGGAAGTATTAGAGCCCCTGCCTAAGGTGCATTGAAGAGTGCCAAGCCTCAGAGCAACTCAGCTCATCCTAAAAAGCACCATGGCCTGGAGTGAAAGTTGCGATTTAAAAATATCCCAGAGACCCATTATTTGCAAATCATTGACACAACAAACTGTAACAACCCTGGTCCTCCTTGTCAATGCATGCTTAGGGAGCTTTTCATCCACAGAAGCTTGCATGCTCAATAAGTTTTTGTACTAAAAATCCTTATGAAATTTCTGAAGAAAATGACAACTGCGCATGGGCCAAAATCCACTTTGAATATTAGAAAGGAAAATTACAATTGATTAGAATGAACGGTGGTATCATATACAGAAAAGAATTCTTATAAGCCCAAAGTAAGTTTTCATGTAACTAGATTTTTTAAAAATAAAGCTAACTGGTTATTCAATTTTCTAGTAATAAGAATCATCTGAAACATCTCTGTTGTCACTCCCTTCCCTTTCTTCCACTAAGATCTTAAAAGTAAACTAATGCTTTCCCTTTAAACTTGAGAAGAAAATACCACTCTGGAGTGTCAACCTTTTGCCAAGTTTAACCACAAAGAGAAATTTCACAGCTGAGATATTAACTTATAAAACAAAGGATTTATAGTGTAAATATGGAAACAGGTTTAGCTCTTAGTAGTCACTGCAGGATTATTCCTCAAAGAAGGACATATTAAGTTTGAGCTGTTAATATTTCAATACATAATACTAGCTATTTACAGAAAGGCAATTTGATTGCATCTTATTTTGTTGCTAGAGCTGATAGTATTTCTAAGTGTAGTGTCATTAGAAAACCTCTCTAAAATTTTGAAAATAAGAGAAATGCATATAATGACAAAGGAAAGAAGTATCATTGATAGAAGATAGAAAACTAGGAGCATACTTTGGGAGGCCGAGGCAGGTGGATCAGGAGGTCAAGATAACAAGACCATCCTGGTCAACATGGTGAAACCCCGTCTCTATTAAAGATACAAAAAATTAGCTGGGCATGGTGGTGCGTGCCTGTAATCCCGGCTACTCAGGAGGCTGAGGCAGGAGAATTGCCTGAACCCAGGAGGCGGAGGTTGCGGTGAGCCGAGATTGCGCCATTGCACTCCAGCCTGGGTAACAAGAGTGAAACTCCGTCTCAAAAAAAAAAAAAAAAAAAAGAAAGAAAGAAAAGTAGGAGCATAGACAAAAAAATGAATAGTGTTTTAAATTGCTAAGGAATGAAGACACTGGAATAGAGAAATCCCAAGATATGTAACCAAAAGGCAAACTACCAAAAAAAAAAAAAAAAAAAAAAAAATCCCAGACTATTGCAAGAAAAAGGTGTTGATTTGGATACTACAAATATTTCTTCTCATACATAGTATGGGCCAGTATTCTTATCCATATACAGAGACAGGTCCCCAATAATTCTGCTAGGTTCAAGTTATAATCCCAATATTGACAGTTAAGAACTGAAATTCTGAAACTATGAAAAAAGCTATTTTCTCAGTTGTACCTATCAACAAGTACTCAACTGATTCCATGTCAAGCCTCCTGATTAGTTCTTTTTTAAGAATAAACTGTTTCACTGTTTAATACTAACTTGTGTTAGTCCAATAATTATAACATCAAAATGTTATATTATCATTTCTACTATCGTTATCTTGTTAATACGTATTGCTTTTTCAAAGATTTTCATACCTATTATCTCCTTTCAGCACCTAAACAAATCACACAGAAGATAAAATAGGAATTACAGTCTTCATTTTACAGAGAAGCCCTAGTCTTAGGTAAGCTGAATCATTCATTAAATACTGCAGGTGGACTCTCGTTTCTTAGGTCTGGGCTCTTTTCATTGAGAGATAAAAAGATAAAGACACAGATTACACATCTATAACTATAGATAATATAGTTGATATAGTGGTTTTCACTGGAGACTATTTTGCCCCCAAGAGGACATTTGGCAGTATCTGGAGAAACTTTTGTTTGCCTTTCCTGGGGTGAAAGAGAGTGCTATGGAATCTAGATGGTAGAGGCCAGGGATTCTGCTAAACATGCCACAATGCACGGCATAGCCTCTTCTAACAAAGAACGTCCAACTCAACGTTTCAGTAATGCCAACGTTAAGAAATCTTGTTATAGATGAAATGGATATAGTGAATACAGCCACAGATGATATAGACGTAGATCTATAGACATAGATTTAGACTTAGGTAACATATACATCTACATCGAGGTCTTGTTCTGGTTCCTCTGAACAGGTGGAATCAACCTTACTATCTTTACCTATTTTACTGGTATTTTAGAATAACCAACTTTTCTCCTTATTCTTTCCATTTTATTAATTTTTGCTCACATCTTTATCATATTCCATTTTTTTCTTAAGTGCATTCTGTTTTCTTTCACTGTCCCAAGTGAAAACAAGAAACTTTGGTTGACTTTTAATAAATGAATTTGAGGCTATAAATTTTCCTCTCATCTAACAGCATCCGACATATTTTGATACACTGTTCTTTTGCTTTCTTTGCCAAATAAGATGTATTTTCAGTTTCTCTCGCAAAATGAATTATGTCAGAATGCATTTTTAATTTTCCAAATATACCACTGAAATAAACCAATTTGTTATTAATAATTTATTGTTTAACTGCACTGCAGTTATAATATCTGAATAACAATTCCTTTGAAAATTATTTTATTAGTGGCTATGTTTTAAATTATTTTTTCTAAATATTCTCTGTGAAAATGATCCTTACATGCAGGGTTTTATATAGATATATATATATATACATATATAGCTTTTTCAAGGATTTTTCAGCACCTAAAAAAATAATATGTGTGTGTGTATTGTTGTTTGTTAATTTGTTGTTCAAATTTCTTGTACTTTACACATTTTAATGGATCTACTATTTCTAACATTCTGTGTCAAAAACTGCAATCCAGATTGTGAATTTGGTGATGTCTCCTTGCAATTTTGTCCTTTTTTGTTTTATACAATTCAGATAACATAATTAGGGTATATAATGATTTTTATATATTCCTACAGAAGTGGTTCCTTTAATTATTATGCAGTATTCCTCTACTATAGTTTGAATGTGGTCCCTCCAAAATTCAGATATTGCCAATGTGACAGCATTGTGATAGCAGATTGTTGAAGAGGTAATTAAGCCATGTGCGCTTGTCCCTTGTGAATGGGATTAAGGCCCTTGGACTAGAGGCTTCCACTAGCTTGCTCTTTGGCTCTTCTGGCATGTGAGAACACGGTGCTCTGCCCTTCTGTAGGATGCAGCCTCACCAGACAACTCAGCCTGCTGGCACCTTAATCTTGGACTTCCCAGAATCTAGAACTGTGAAAAAATAAATTTCTGTTCTTTATAAGTTACCCAGTCTTGAGTACTGTGTTACTACACCATAAAATATACTAAGACAACTTCTTATTGTTTTAAATAATACTCCACTTGTTAAGGCAGATAATACTTTGCATTACCAGGACAGTCTTTTCTCAGTGTTTACAAAGTATTGTTATGTTCATTCCTTTATTTTTGTTTTTTTGGTGAGGTTTTGCTATTAGATATAATTGAGAATATAGCATACAGCTAGATCCTCTTTTTGTAACCAATCAGAGAATTGTGTTTTTTTAATGTAAGTTTAATTTATTTGCATTATTTTTAGTTAGATAATTGGATTTTTTATAGTTACAGTTAACCCTTAACACAAATTTGAACTACATGGGTCCACTTATACATGAATTTTTTTTCAAACAAATGAAAATTTGAGGCATCTGAAACCTTGCATATTCAAAGGGCCAACTTTTCATATACCTGTGTTCTGCAGGGCCAACTGCAGGACTTGAACACGTGTGGACTTTGGCATATGCAGGGGTTCTGAAACCAATATCCTGAGTATACCAACAAACAACCATATTTCGTGCTTACAGTTCACTAGCCTTTTTGTTCATCTTCATCCTCTTCCTCCTTTTTCTCCCCCTCCTCCTCTTCTTCCCCACTTCCTCCTCCTGTTTCTCTCATTTTCTGTCTTCTACTAGGGTTGGTAAGGTTTTCATTACTCCTCCTTCATTTCCTTCTGCTGGTGTGGACAGTAAACATTGCATTTCTGGTCTTTTAGTGAGTAATCTAAATTGTTCACATAGTAAACATTTCTTAAATGATCTAAAATTCACATTACTGCACATGTACTCACTGCACCAGCAGGCGGCTTGGCTTAAATCCTGCTTGTATTCATATTTTCCTTTTTCCCTCCAGTTTCCAAAGTTCCCTAGGATCTCACACAGCTGTAGATTCACACATTCTAATTCACAAGTTCTGGTCCCCAATTAGGCATGGCGCACCATTGGTTCCCAATATTTAATACATGCCAAATTCCCAGCTCTCCTGTAGAATTCTGAACTTGGAAATAAGCAGATATGTAGCTTTAGCTTTAATTTCTGTGTTTTATTTCTACTTTATTTTAGTATTTAGGGGAGTTGTCTCACAGCATAAAGTCCTTGTGCCATCTTGGCCAATGTCTCTTTGTTTATTTAGTTTGTCTCATATGTATAACATGATGAGAGACTAAGGTTGAGACTAAGATACATAATCAAACAACTCTTCAGAAATCACTTGGATTTCTAATGGTAGCCAAGAAAAGAATAGGAACACTCAAGGAGCTGTGACATGGCAGTAGAATGATGAACAATTGCCTCTAGGAGTGGGAAAGAAGAAATAATGACGCATGCAGTAACCATCTACTGAATGGATAAGTAAACAAACAGATTATTTAGAAGCAAGGAGAGAATGTAGTAGTGGACAGCAACAAATAATTTTCTTTCTAAGTAATTTCATATGTGACACTATTACGATGGTATATCTACTTTGAGAAAATAGACTGGAAGGGCCTGTGAATCATTTCAAGCTGTTTCATTTATTTGTTATAGACTACTTTTAAATTTAACATAACTATAAAACAAATGTGAACTGCTTTTGGATTACAAAAAAAAATGAGCACATATGCAAATATGAGGAGCCCCAATTTAAAGAAATATGATTTTCTTTCAAATTTGCCCAAAGAAAGTGGGGTGAGAATTGGGAGGAAGGAGGCTTGAGAAAATTTCCAGATGAAGAGTTTGGGTCTTATCAATTTCACAGCCCAGAAAAGTTCTTCATATTCGGGAGTTATATTTTATATTGAGTTGAAACAGTGAGAAAGCAGATCACATTACAGAATATAAGATATATTAAAACTTTCCCCCAAGCTTAAGATCACATTTTCCTCCCTAAAATTAGAAGATGAATTTCATGCTCACGAAAGATGGCAAATTGATTGTCTAAGAGAAATCTGCTTTTTATTTGTGGAGCAGGTCTAATACAGTCAGTCCCTACCTCTATTTCTTCACATAGAATCACTTTCCAGCATTGGATTCTAACATATTCAGAGGATATGGTGAGCTTAAACAAAACGTGATTAATTTTCAGAGACTGCTACCCATCCATCACAGGATGTGTTCATCACAACAATAGCACAGCTGGCATAGCAGGGGTCAATGAACTTTTTCTGTAAAAGGCCAGAGAAGTAAATAATTTGGGCTTTGTGGGCCACATGGGTTTGTTGCAACAACTCAACTCTGCCACTGAGGCATGAAAGCCGCCATAGACAATACGTAAATAAATACGCAAGGCTGTGTTCCAACAAAACTTTATTTATAAAATCGAATTGTGGGTTGGATTTAATGCACTGCCTGATCTTTGCTGACCCTTGCCTTAGAGTTCCTGTGGACCACAAAATAAGGCATTATGTGTCTTTAAGCAGGCAAATTTATCATTATATCATTCTATTAGTTATATGGCTGCACCTATGAGAAGTTATAACTCTAGTAAGTTGTAAAACAGCTATATGAGAACCCTGTTTTCCTGCCATCCAGTACAAATATCAGTACACAACCAAGTCATGATAGCCAACTGCTGCCAATTTGAGAAAGATCCAGAAAATATTATTTTAAAACTATCCATACTATGCCCCTTGTGAACTTTAAAATACATATTATCTTCACTACTCTCTGTTTAAAATTTCCCTTGTATCCAGATTTATAGAAACTGAAGTAATGTGAAAAACCTGAAGTAATGTGAAAAATTTTCTAGTACATGTAACTGAGGGGAGAACCTGTAGAGGTCATTTAGATCCAGAGGTGACTGTATTGTCCTTAAATGTCATTGTTTTCCTACATGGAAACTCCCAAATGTACAGAACAATTGCCAATTTCATTTTCTGCTTACTACACTATGTATTTTGTACTTAGGAAAGTGATGGAATTTATTTAATTGTTCAAAGAACCTGTCTACTGAACCACAGTAGAGTGTTAAAGAATTACACAGATTCATCTCCAAATATAATAATAAATATATCACCTCAAATTGCTATATTCAAATATTTGACCTGAAGAAATAGGAAAATATTAAAAATTCCAAGTTAACTACCACTACCTGAGCATCAAAGTCTCAGCAAAGTTAAGTATATCCAGCAGAAAACAGCAGCTTTTAACCAGGTGACACACCTCATAGTATCCACACTCCATCACGGTCCTCCCCAAAGTCCCAACTCCAAAGAAGTAATACATTCTGTCAAAGTCCAAAACATTATAAAATATAAAAAATGATTAAAATTACATATACTATGTTGTAAAGCACAATTTTATTTTTTCTGTGATATTTGCTATTATGCAATTCTTAAAAAGACAAGAGATCTGTGCTCTGATACGTCTTATTCATCAAATAGGCACAGGGAGTGAGAAGTCCTTATATAGTAACCATCCCTTCCCAGCATAGGCGTCTGCTACAAAAACATCTGAGGACTGTGCTCTTTCAAAAAAAATTTTAAAAACAGAGAGAGATCAAGAATGGCAAATTAGAAAAAAATATTCAGAAACAGGAGTAACAGCAAAATTTCCTTTTAATAGGATCTACTTAGAAAAATGTAAAAATGGCTCCTTTTTTTAATCTGACTACATTGGCTGACAATACCACCCCATATAATTATTGGCTTTCTACCTCACATAATCTTACATAGATTTTGTGTGTGTGTGTGTGTGTGTGTTAGTCTTACTTTACAAAGAAATAGGAACATAAGTGCAATTGTATAGGTAATTCAAGTCAAAACATATTTTTATTACAGCTATGCAAGCAAAACTATTTAAAAGTTACCTGGGTTCCCTAGATGATTGGTCTAATACCTTTGAGAGAGGCCACTCTACATAAATAGAACTTGAGCTATTCATTTTCACAGATATCCACAGGTATCATATAAAACTTATGAAGTGCCGGGCGCAGTGGCTCACGCCTGTAATCCCAGGACTTTGGGAGGCCAAGGCAGGTGGATCATGAGGTCAAGAGATCGAGACCATCCTGGTCAACAGGGTGAAACCCCGTCTCTACTAAAAATACAAAAAAATTAGCTGGGCATGGTGGTGCATGCCTGTAATCCCAGCTACTCAGGAGGCTGAGGCAGGAGAATTGCTTGAACCCAGGAGACGGAGGTTGCAGTGAGCTGAGATCGCACCATTGCACTCCAGCCTGGGTAACAAGAGCGAAACTCTGACTCGAAAAAAAAAAAAAAAAAAAACTTATGAAGTAAAGCAAGCACTGGCAAAATATGTTGGAAAATAAGGTGATTATACGGATAGTTAAAAACCACTCCAACTTCCTGACATCAGTAGTCTGATGTTCCAGGTAACTTAGTTTGGTATAGCTAGGAGATTTTATCTGTTCCGCTTTCCAAGTAACTGATAGAGAATGTGGCTTGCTGTGTTATACAGTTTTTGTCAAAATTATTTAATTGGTTATCAATCAGATTAACAGATAAGATGCAACATAATTATTTATAAGAAAATAATGTGTGTAGAATATGGTAAAATCACGAGCTTTGAGAACCTCACACATTATGGTTTATCTTCGTAAATAGACACACATGCATGTATGCATTGCTTTATAGATGCTGATATAACTATGCTGTACAATTATAGTATTAGACACTGTGAATTATCCTTTACAATCTTTTCTCCCCTTTTTAAATATTAACAGTCTTCATCAAGACTCATTGGTACCTTGAATAAAGCCTTCATTTCTCAAAGCACAGCTAGTCATTACAACGAAACTATGTTCTAGTCCATGGATAAGAGGAGCTCTTTGGTAGCAACCTTTTTTTAAAAAAGAAAAGCATGTATCTTTATTGGTTGCCTTTCTTGTCTCTTATTTTCTGCCAGTGGATGGTAGATGCTATTTTAGGAGTTGTACCAACCAGCCATCTTGCCTTGACTTAACATTATGAATGGAGACCACATGACAGAGAGCAGTGGCAAATGCTCATAGCAAATGCACATGACAGAGAGAAATGCAAAAACCACAGCAGGCTTGAACTCATTATTACCCAAGAGCTTCATGTGGAACCAAAATAAAATTCTGTCCTCTTTAAGTTGTTATTTTCAGATTCCACTTATAAATACATACATATACATATACATACATAATTGGAAATGTAATCTAATGCATTATAATCACTACAGATTAAACCAGTGCATTCTTACTGTCTGAATAATGTAATCACTGTCAATAAGGTAATTAATGTTAATAGCAGATGTGTTGTCAGGGCTCCTGAAGATTAGATTAACCTCATTGCCAACTGAGAGGGAAGGTGCTGGTTAATATATATTAATTCCCTGGAGGCTCAGTGTCCTCCCTTAATCTGGAGTCTTTGCCAATTCATTGTCTTTTTCTTGAATCCACCCTCCCCTCTTCCTCTGGTTACCTCCACTTGTTATCTCTCTTTTGGTCTTTGCTTTGAGATTGCATCTTCTTCAAGCCCACCCTAAATTCAAATCAAAACTGCTTGTTAATTTGGTCCTCTGGCAGCATGAATTTCCTTTAAAATAGCAGATGCTATAATATAGCAAAATTGCCTATTGATGCTCATGAAGGAAAACTTCCTAAAGGCAGGAACTGTGTCAGACACATACTAGAGTCTGGATAAATATTGTTGGATAAATTAATGGATGCCTTAACTAAGTCTTCTTTCTTATTTTCACATCTGTCATCAAATCAGAAAATATTAGGATTTCTTAAAAATAGAATTTAAATGTTGCTTTTTAGTCTTATCTACTTCATAAAATATCATTCCAAAGCCATTTAACTTCCCTATCTTATTCAGCCTGCAGTGCATCTCTTTTCTCAACTTCCCAAATAACAAGAATATTACTTTCAAATTAATTTTACTAATGTATGCATTCATTTTTCCTCTGCTAAAAAAGAGAGAGAGATGAAAAATTAAAGGATAAATGCAAATATCTAACCATAGGCCAATATGTTGAATTGTGTAAATGAGCATCTCTTCTGATTCTCAGCATCCTGGAAGGTCAAATGCTAAGTTATAGCCATGTGACAGTGCACATACAAGGAAATACAGGAGATACATCACCCTCATTATTGGAAAGAAGAAAGCAAATTTCTCAAGAAACATTCTGGTCCTGAATCCTGGGATAGGTTTTTCACATGATGCAATCTATAGAGGTCATTGTGCAATGCAGTGGGCAATATCATTCAATATGATATGCAGAAACTATACAGCCAGTTCTAGCAGCTGCAATTCATGAAAGTGAAAGGTGTAACCATGAAGTGAAACTCAGTAAAGGTGACTGGGTGTTGGTGTCTAATTTAATAATAATAAAAAAAAGAATATTTGATTTTCCAAAGAAATAGAGGGGTGGCAGACACCATGGAGAACTCTCCCTTGAGCTCATCTTTGAAGAACTGTTACTAAGAGCCAAATAGCAATTAATTCAAGGTTTTCCTGTAGGACAAAAGGACTGAAGTCTTTTTGTTCTTAACAGGTTTTTAAGAATAAATTTCTAAGCTTTGAAAAGCCATGTGAGTGCTATAATTTTTTCAAAGAGAATTAAGGATTCTCTATATTATTCTCAGCAAAATGGAGAATTACTACCCCTTCAAGAATGTATCTACAGGAAAGACAAACAAAAAACTACTTTAAAAAAATTTGTTTCACATTAGCAGCCCTTTGAACACAGTTCTTGAATAAAACCTGTATAAAAGCTTTGAATTTTTACAACATGGCAACTCAGAGAGGGATATGGCCTGAAAAAGCATCCAGGCAAGCTGATGCCAAGCGTCTTCCAAGGCTAGAGAAAGATTCAGCTATAATCCTAAGAAACATTTATAAGAATGTGGTTTCACAAGAGTCAGAAGGAAAAATGGCAAAATGCATCTCTAATTGAACTGATGTATTACATAGCTCTGTGGCATATTTGATGGTGAACATATACCTACTGGAGAATGTCTGGCAGAAATAACAGCTTCTGTTTTGCCACAGTGCTTTTTCCTAGCTAAAAGGTGGCTTCTAGATGGCATAGTTCTTAAGACTACACCTACATAGTTCACAATGAGATATTGGTGTATTCATCACATAAGGACACATTTGTCTTCTTATTTACTCTGGTGGACAAATGGTTACTGAGGGTCTACTCAGTATGGGCATCCTTAGGGGAGAGGGGACTAGCAAATTCAGCCTGTTTCCATGAGTGGAAGAACTTTGATCATCCCACTACACTCCAAACCTGTGTGCCAGTAATGTTTCTGATGTTCAAATAAAACCATTTGCTCTTTAAAATACTCAAAGATTTTCTGCCATTTTGTGACCATATGAGCTACATTTTAGAAGTAAATTAACATACTACAGTTTCCAAAGTACGCTTTAGTACTTAATGGATTTGAAACAATATTGTTAACATTTCAACAGTGATAGAAAAGTAAATATTAATCTCCCCAGTCAATTAATCTAAACAGAATTGTCACCTTAAAGTAGAAGATTTTTTATACAGCTGTGTTACCCTGTGTCAAAAAGAATGGCATAAACGAAATCTGCAATTAAGGATTTGGCACTGTGTCAAGCATCTCAGATACAGGGCCTTTCAGACCTTTTACATTTTTTTTTTTTGCCAGATCCAAATTATTTTGCATTTGACACAAGCTGAAATATGAATGTAGCCACAGAACAATGTAAGCAAATAGTATTTCCTGTCCAACAGAAAGGCAGTGGATGATGTGCCTGCAAAATTCAGTAACTGTTTCTCTTTATTAGCTTACGGCTAGCCTGGAATGGGTATTAGTACTTACACTCATCCCTGAATGTAACTGGAAGAAGATTGTACTTAAAAACCTAAGTAATCTGGGAACAGTAGAAAGCAGAGGCATAGGTGGGGGGCCCTGAGAAATGCATGTAAGACCTAAGAACTTAAAGAGAAGGTAAGTAGATAGTGGAACATATTTACCAATGATTAAAGTGTATTTTAATACTGATGTTCAAAGCTTTCATGATATAATTATGAAATTTACCAGTTATACTAGTTTCCTAGTGCTATTATAATTATTGATCATAAGCACAGTGGCTGAAAACAACACAAATGTTTTATCTTCCAGCTCCAGGGGTCAGAAGTCCAACTCCACTCTCACTGGCCTAACTAAAGTCAAAGGATGAGCAGGGCTACATTCTTTCTTCAGGCTCTAGGGGGAAATGAATCTGTTTGTCTTTTTCCAGCTTCCAGAAGCCACTGGCTTGCCTTCTTGGGGCCACATTTCTTCAACTCCGAAGCCAGCAACATGTGGTCAAGGACTTTTTGTGCTGCCCTTTCTCTGGTTTCTTTTCTTCTGCCTCCTTTTTCCACTTAAAAGAACCAAGGTGATTACATTAGGCCAACCTGTATCATCCAATAACATCTTCTCATCTCAAAGCCAGCTAAATAGCAACCTTAATTTCATATGTAACCATAATTTTCCTTTGCCTAATCTAATATATTCAAATTCCAGAGAGACTGGGATGTGAAACATCTTTGTAGGGGAGGGGAATTATTATGCCCCTTACCACACATTATATGGGTTAAACATACATTCTTGTTAAAACTCTTCAATCCATAGAACCTTTGATGGATTCACTCATTTCAACATAATGTCATCCTTCTTCTTGCATTGCACACCTAGCCCTGCCTATACTTTCAACCCCTTTCAATCTCTCCCTATACTTTCAACAATTAAGCCCAATCCCAGCAACAGAAATCACTCACTTTTATAAACAGATGTTGAAATACTTATGGCTTTGTCTTTTTAATGTGCAGTGAAGACTGCCCTCCTCTACCCTCGGAGGAAACTTAAATATTACATGTTCTGCTCCCATTGTTCTGTGTCCCATTTTATTCACCTCTGGATCCATAGTGTAGTTTACTCACATCAGCATCATGTACATCACTAGGCATATGACTATCTGCTCCCTTAAATAAGAATATACCAGAGGACAGAAATTGTCCAAATTTCATCTTTGCCCTTTAGTAGGGGTCTTCACTTCAATAATGTTATTAGCAGAAAGATCTGCTCTGTGTAAAGTGACCCAAACTATGTTTCTTATATTTGGACCAGACCCATATTGCAGAATATGATTCATCCCTGAGCCATCCTCCAAACTCATTTTATGCATTTTATCACCATAAGAAGCCAGACTGTATCATTGTCTCATCATCTCAGTGTTCTTGTTTCTACATTGTAGTAGAGACTCAACAGAGTTCATTGCCAAATAAGATAATAAATGAAAATGAATTCCAGAGATAGGGCAGAGATAGCAGAGGTTTAGGGAAACCAAAGGTTGGCCAGGGAAAGGGGCAAAAGACTGAAAACAGAACATAAGTAAAAAGCCACTCCAGAAATGACAGAGCGAGCGTTAGAAGAAGGAAGTATACTTATTCATATATCCCACTTTATGGGGGAGAGAGGGCAATTCTGACCTAAACCTGGGTGAAGAAAGTGAGACAACTTCTTCGTCTGTTTCCCAGATGGACATGTGAATATTAACATCTTACTCAGGAAATTCTACTGCTTTCTTATAAAAGAGATCTTTAGCTTTCCCAAGACATTGATTCCATATCTTTTGAGGTCTGTAAAGAAAGAAGTAGGAGTAGAAGGGTAAAACTTTAATGTTTAATGTGCTCAGCAAACATTTATATTTGTTGCAATAACATTAAATAACCAGATGCATAATTGAAAAGAAAAAAGAAAAATCTGGAGCCTAGTTCAAAAGTGATTATGAATTTTGAGGCACATTAAAACAAGCACAAAGCCCTTCTAGGTATAGGGTCTATGCAACTGCATAGGTTATAAGTCTGGGAAGGCACGCTTGCATTAATCTTTGATTTTTAATTAAAACTACCTAGAATAATGAAAGAATTACTAAAGTTCAAAAGTTTTGCCTTACATCTTTCATCATACTTAAGGACTGAAGTAAAAGCATAATATCTATCAAGTATTCATATGTTTTTTTCAGACCGAAGTAAATTTAATGTGTATCCCATCCAATACCACTTGACTATAGAATGCAAAGATTTTGGAGCCCAAATTAGTGAGCTAATTATTTAATTCAATCATCTGATCATTTAATAGCTATGTGACTTTGAGAAATTCACCTCATCTCTGTTCTCAAATAAAGTAATACAGATTAAGCATCCCTAATCTGATCATTCAAAAGCTGAAATGCTCCAAAATCTGAAACTTTTTAAGCCTCAACATTATGCCACAAGTGGGAAATTCGCCCATGACCTCTAGTGAAAGGTCACAGTTAAAACCCAGGCTCCCAAGACACAGTTTATTCAGCATCCCCAAAGGAAAAAAGACCCCTTTAGCACCCTCAGCTGGGATATATCTTTTCTGAACACACCCATATTCCTTCACAGAAGCATGATCACAAAAAGTAATAAAATGGCATGTGAAGCTGGAAACACCAAGGGTAGGTTCTCCATGTTGTCCCATGAAGAGCCAAGACCTATATGCATTTTTTTGCTGCATTATTTTTACCTTATTCTCTGCTTTGTGGTGTAAAGATATTGTTGCAAATGTTAAAAGGCCTGCAGATAAACCTATGGGTAATAGTGATAAGAATAGAACACATTTATGTTTATCTATAACAAGAAAATCAAGCTGTTGGTGAAGCTGGACAATGGGATAAGTGTGAAACATCTCAAAGAAGAGTATGGTGTCAGAACAACCACCATATATGACCTGAAGAAACAGAAAGATAAACTGTTGAAGTTCTATGCTGAAAGTGATGAACACATGTTAATTTTTAAAAATAGACAAACCCTCCATAATGCTGAAAATGAGGATCTCTATTGTGTATTCAAAGAGTGAATCCATCAGCATCACAGTGAACACATGCCACTTAATGGAATGTTGATTATGAAACAAGCAAAGATCTATCATGATAAACTGAAAATTGAAGGGGACTGTGAATATGCAACAGGTTGGTTGCAGAAATTTAAGAAAAAATACAGCATTACATTTTTAAAGGTTTTTGGTAACTAAGAATGTGTTGATCATGACGCACCAGAGAAATATATTGACAAGTTTGCCAAGGTCACTATGAATGTAAATCTGATGCCACAACAAATCAACAATGCTGATGAAACATCACCTTTCACGTTACTGCTCAAGAAAAACACTGACTACACCTGGTGAGACAGTCCCAACAGGAATTGAGAAGGCCAAGGACGGAATAACCATACTGGGCTGTGCTAAAGCTACAGACACATAGAAGTGTAAATTTTCTATGATTGTTGAAAGCTTACATTCTTGCTGTTTTCAGAGTGCATTTCTGACCAACACATTGTTATGCTAACAAAAAGGATGGATCACCAGGGACATCTTTTTTGATTGGTTTCACATTTTGTACCAGTGTCTTGTGTTCACTTGCAGGAAAGCAGGGCTAGATGAAAACTGCATGCTTTTGTTATTCCTTGGCAACTGTTCTACTCATCCTCCAGCTGAAATTATCATCAAAAATAATATTTATGCCATGTACATTCCCTCAAATGTGACTTCATTAATTCAGCCATATAACTAGAGTATTTTTAGATCTATGAATAACTATAAAAGCACTTTCTTGAAAGGTATACTAGCAACACTGAACAGAGGCATGGGGTATGGATAATTATCAAAAGGAGTTTAGCATAAAGAATGCCATATGTGCTGTTGCCAGTACTTGAAACACAGTGACTGGCACCACCTCTGGCATATAACCCATGGCCTACAAGTATGTTCAGTGATCATGATGAACAAGGTAGAGACTTTGAAGGATTTTACATGTCAAGTAAGAGAGAAATAAAGTCTGAACTCCTTACACATGCAAAAAAATATACCTTCAGTGTTTTTAACATCAATAATGAGGCTCCGGTTGTGATTCCTTGACTGATGGTGAAACAGTCAAAAAGCTTGTGAATCAAGGTGATCCTGATAACAGTGATCATGATGATGCTCTGTTAGCACAGCAGAAAATGTGTCTGTAGACAACATGGTACAAATGTGTGATGGGCTAATTGAAGGACTACAACAGCATGCATTCATAACAGAACAAGAAATTATGTCAGTTTACGAAATCAAAGAGAGATTTCTGAGACAAAAAACTGTTGTTAATGAGACAGATGACTCTGGAGGAAACATTTTAAAAAGCCATCCAGCAGAATGCCTCCTCATCCCTAAAGAACTCACTCCATGGTGTCTCAACTGCTTCTGATGTTTCTTCTAAACTAAAAAAAATATGGCATACAGTAATATTTTAATCATATCACAGCATTGAAGGTAGATACTGAAAGCCGGCTGCTGTTTGTTGTTGTTAACAGCTGGTATAGGTATTCCAGTGATGCCACTGGGCTGCTCAGTTACCCTGAACACGTTATTTTTTCACTGTATAATGGCTTGTCTTTTTTTTTTTTTACTGTTAAGTCCTTATGTGTAAGTGTAAAAAAAAAATCATTGCTTATTGGTAGCATATAAATTCAAAGTTAGGAATGATGATTATGCCAAACAAGCACAGATCACCAACATGGGTGGGTGAGAGAGTGACCCCCTTGCTTTCTGACAGCTCAATGTACACAAATTTTGCTTCATGCACAAAACTGTTAAAAAATATTGCATAAAATTCCCTTGTATATTAAACATGATAGAATTTTATGTTTAGGCTTGGGGCCCATCCCCAAGATATCTCTTTATGTATATGCAAATATTCTAAAATCTAAAATAATCCTGGTCTCAAGCACTGAGGTTGAGGGATACTGAATCTTTAATAACAGTATCTACCTTGTAGAATTTGGGGAGGATTAAATGAAGTAAGATAAATAAGTAAGAGAGCAGTTCCTGGCACACAGTAAGGACACAGTAAGCAAATGTCAATTATGATTTATTATTCCTACTTATAGAAAGAATGTCCCAAACTTTATGTGACTTGTCTGCCACTTTGCAACTAGAAAGCAAGAATGAATGTGTCACTAACTAGAATTCTGTCCATGACACTAACATCATAAAGTAGCCCGCTTACAAACTTCTTTTTACAAAAGGATACTTACTAGAAGAAGGAAGCCCTCAGAAGAAGTCCAGAATGTAAACTAAAACTTAGAGGCATAAAATTTAACTTGTTTTTTCTTCATTCATTCTGTCAGCATGTGTTTATGAGTTTCTGCTTTGTGCAAGATTCTGTGCAAAACTTTCTTTAAAAATAGAAGACAAAAAGCTTTTTGTGTAATCAGTATATAATTTAGTAGGTACAATTCAGCTACCTGTAATGAAAGGCTATGTGAGCCATCATATGAGGGGTCTACAGAGTTCAAAGGCAGGTGAGAGAAAAAGAGTCTGCCTGAATTGATTAGAAAACTAATCACGTGGGAAGTAACATATGGGCTGGACCTCCAAGGGATGAATAGAATTTCAATAGCAAATATCAGGATGAGAGAATACTCCAGAGGGAACAGCATGAACAAAAACGGAGAGCTGGGTAACATGATATTTCAAAATCCAGGTATATTTTACTTTTTCAATCTATCTATTCTAAACAAGACTTAAAGTATCTCAAAGGATACATAAATTACAACAAATAATATGATTAATAATTGTATTAAAGAAGTACTACCGGTATTTCTTAGTTGAGTTCAGGCTGCTATTTTGCTAGTAGTAAGAACCCAAAGTTGGAAAAATGAATTGGGATCAGAGTTTGGTGGGTTTCAAATGCTAAACTAAGAGTTTTGTTTTATTCGTAGGGAACCAAAAGGCATGGAAATTGGGTGAGCAAGAGTTGAGTGGATATTGATGGGGCGCTTGAAAGAGGACACAGTCTTGAAGGTGGGTTGAATGGTGTATGTGGGGGAGGGGAGAAGCCAGGTAAAAACTGAGAGATGGACTAGTTGGAGTAAGGAGATCTATCCAGAGTGAAAACATTTTGTTGTAAGATTATGACAGCAGGAATGCAAAAGGAGAGAAAGATATGAGAGATAAGAATAGAAGAATTCAGGGAAAAAAATGTTCTTTCATTAAAGTGGTAACAAAAAGAAAATATCTAGGAAGAGTAAGCAAGGTGGACTTTGTTTTTTGTTTGCTTGCTTTCATCTCACAGAGATGCAAATTCTCAGTGTTGTTGTTTCTAGTTGTAACCTCATCATCACCAGCACAGTTGCCTCTGGCCATGGGTGTAAAGGATAAGAGGGAGGTAGACAGGCAATCAGACTCTCTCTCTTCATTTAGGCAGCAATGAAAGACTTGGGGGAATACAGATGTGTGCATGTAATAAATCTCCGCAGAGCTGTCCCAGAGAGATTCACAGCCCAGGATTTGGTCTAGAGAGATGAAAATAATTCAATTTGGCACTCTGTGGCTATAAAGAACCTTGCAACTGAGAATGCCTGAATATATTCAACTTTCAATTAGCTATGCTGATCAACTATCCACATTGTACAAAGAGCAAATAACACAAAATAGCCACCTTACTTTCACATGTGATTTTGAAATGTTTGTGATTACTATCACAAAAATTTAAAGATAAGGGCAACTCCTCATTTTCCCAGTTGAAAGAGCTTGAGGGGTGAGGGGAACAGTTTGAATATATGAACACTAAGGCAAGTAGATTAAAGAGTCAAGTGACTATTTGTAATATTTAATTTAATGATATACATTTAAATTTAATAATTTATAAAATAATGTGAATGTATAAAATTTTCCCACACATGAATTTTATGAAATACTTTTATCACTCTTCACACGATCCCCAACACTGGTGCCCTCCCCATTACCAGAGTCCCTTGTAGAGCCATCTTCCTCAATCTTCCATAGCACAGCTTCTGTCAAAGATGTTCGAATTCATTTTGAACTCATATATGGCACTGTCACTGCAAATTTTATCTCCAGTTGCAAGTATCTGTTCACATATCATTCTAGAATTTTTAAAATTATTCTAAAGGTATAGTTTTATTGTCTCTGCCAGGTAAAATTCTACCATTTATCCTTTAAAAGTAATTTTGGAAGGATTTTCTACAGTAAGATTCAACACTTAAAATTGTGAGATCATTTGTCCAAGAATAACCAAATGTATTTGCCTCCATTTTTTAAAACAAATTTCTGTCATGTGGTCTATGAATATCTCCAACTAGAATTGATTGAGGTGATCCCAGACTCATGTTCAAAATAAAATAATCAAGATCACACCTGATATGACAGACTCTGCAATAACTCAAATATATGACAATTCATTTTTAGGATATGAATTTTTCAGTGAGAAAAATGGCTTATATTTGGAGACAGATAATAAGTATGAACATATCTAATGTTTTGTGAATTTATATTTTTAAGCTAAAGAATAAAACCAAAACATAGCAACTGTTTAACTTTTCTGTGTGTCCTTTTCTCAGTTTCTTTTTGCTAGCTATCCCTCTGCTATGGAGGAGAGAAAGAAACCCTCCTATCTGCAGATGCTTCCTGGCTTATGATGGTTTGATTTACAAGTTTTCAACTTTAAAATGGTAGGAATGTGATAAGTATTCAGTACTCTCCTTGATTTACAATGAGACCATGTCCAGATAAACCCACGATAAGTTGAGGAGCATTTATATTATATGGTGATAATTAATAGGGCAAATGACATAATTTGTGGGATCTGGTACAAAGTGAAAATGTAGGGGCTCTTGTTTGTTAAGTATGGGAAGACAATGACAGCGGGATGTTTGTGTGCTGGTCTTTCCAAACA
Source organism: Callithrix jacchus (assembly GCF_049354715.1). Classification (NCBI taxonomy): domain Eukaryota; kingdom Metazoa; phylum Chordata; class Mammalia; order Primates; family Cebidae; genus Callithrix; species Callithrix jacchus. The sequence continues at coordinate 119,992,886 of NC_133508.1, forward strand.
CGGGGCCCTGTTTAACTGTACAAATTCAGGCCCATGAAGCCAATCCTAATTACTAATATTGCTTCTCTTGGCTGTGTTTTGAGGCAAGTGAGAGTATGAGTGAAGCAAGGGAAGTCCAAATGCTTTCACGACTTTCAAGGATTGCATATGCATAAAGGAGTTTTACGTCCCTAGGGATTAAAAAGAAATCACTGGAAATATCCAGAATAAATTTGCTGTATTTCTAGAATATTTCTTCCTTCATTAGGGTTTATAAATGTCATCTGGCTAAAGAGAGAGAGAGAGAGGAGTAAAATTTTAAAAATTTCAGATTTTTCAAAGCCTGTAGAAAACTAGAAGTTGCTATTGAGACTTTTCTGATAAGAAAGTAAGCAACTTTTATTCTTTATTTGTACAAAGTAGTAGTCAATGATGCATTTTTCCTCTGGATGCCAAACAAATCATAACTCCAGGAAAAAGGGTCAGTTATTCATCAGGAGTTTATTTCCACAAAATCACATCTCTTCACAAAAAACTTTTAATTTGATGTGAAAAAGAACTCCTATTTGAAAATCTAATCATTTAAATTATAAAGAATTTTCACAAATGGAACAAAAGTCACTGCTATGATTTCAGAAAAAAGTCCCGCCCACATAAGGAGAACCAGACGAACATTTTCTGTTACATGTAAAAATAATAACACTTCAATGCAGAGATGAGATATCAAAATGTGAATTGTGAGTAGGTGTGGCAGACTTAATTCCTCTGATGGATTATCTTTAGGGAGCTGCATATTTATGGTGCTTTAAGATAAAAAATTTTAAAGGCAATAGAACATGGGAACCTGTTCATTTTATACAATTGTTTAAATAAATGTCCTTACTAAAATGTTAACAACACTTTACTGTAACAATAAAATGTACTGAAGGGAACAGGTTGTCAAAATACAACACAGCTCTTATTGTCATAATGGGTTAGCAGTTAGTTCATGAAAGACAGAGTGAACTTCTGCAAAAGAGCTGGATTTAATCATTTGTACCTAAAGAAAGGGCATATGTAAGCCAACCTCAGAAGTAGAAAAGATGAGCAACTGTGCAACTATAAACAAATTAATTGTAGGTTGTGTATACAATAGTAATTTAAAAAATAGTTTAAAAGTTCAATAGTTCAAATTGTCAATAATTTGGATTTGCAATGTTGTGACCTTCCCTTAGAATGAATTCTCTCTAAAAAGTTCCTTTCTGCAGGAGCACCTTCCAAACAGGCAAAACATCAGTGCAGAAAACAGTGACAGATGACATAAGTTACATGAAGGGACAGACTCCAGAACCATCCAACTCTAGGTTTTGGGTCCATGAATATGTCACTTTTTTTTTAACTTTGATCCTTGTTTTTCTCACTTAAAAAACAGAAATAATAATCAGATAGGTTTATTATATTCTAGCATAATGTATTATATCTCCTTGATTCCAAGTCATTGATTGCTTTCTCATTTTAACAAATCAGGATATGTCATACAATTGATGTTGGCTCGGATTCAGTAAAATATAGTCTAAAATTCCTGGCAAACAGAAGTACTTGGGAGCCATAACTTACTTTGATTAGCTTTGTGTTGTCCGTTTTCATCATCTATTTTACTAATCCCATGTACTTTCAATGTGTCACCTACGCAATGAGCAATTTCAAATTTATTGCCATCAGTCTCAACTCCTAATGAGGTAGGAGACCAGTGAGACTTGTTTTCTGATCCCAATAGGATGATATATGGCACTGGCAGGAACAGTAGGTGGCACCAAAGTCAACCACTGGTTTCCCTCACTGCTAATTAGCATAAGACACTCCCACCAGTACCATGACAGTTAACAAATGCCTTGGCAACAACGCGGAAGTTGCTGCCCCTTTCCACGGCAATTACCCCAAAGTTATGGCCCCTGTTTTCTAGACATTTCTGAATAACCCACCCCCTAATTTGTATGTAATTAATTAAAAGTGGGTAAGGGCGGGTATAAATACAGTTGCTAATAGCCCATACCTTGCTGACTCTGGGAGCACCAGGTAAGTGTTAGCCCTGCTCTGAAGGAGCAGCTCTGGTTCAAAAAAAGATTGCTAACACTACTGGTTTGCCCTTGAATTATTTTCTGGGTAAAGTCAAGAACCCCTCCATGCAGAGCCCCAGTTTCAGAACTGCCCTGACTACCTGCATTACTGGGTGACCACAGAAATAAAGATAACAGAGATGATGAAGACATCAAAGATGATGATGTCAAAAATGACAAGACAGCAATTAGCAAGATGGTCATTGACTAGACACCAAGAGATGGCAAGATGGAGAGACAGCAATCAACCAGTGAGAGATGGTGGCTGCAACAGTCAAGAGCTGCTAACACTGCAGAGTTGTAATGCTAGCCAAAGGCTCTTTTCTTAAATCTGGTTGTTTTGTTGTTGTTTGTTTTTGTTTTTGTTTTGACAGAGTCTTGCTGTGTCACCAGGCTGAAGTGCACTGGCGTGATCTCGGCTCGCTGCAACCTCCATCTCCAGGGTTCAAGCCATTCTCCTGCCTCAGCATCCTGAGTAGCTGAGACTACAGGAATATGCCACCATATTCAGCTAATTTTTGTATTTTTAGTAAAGACAGAGTTTCACCATGTTGGCCAGGATGGTCTTGATCTCTTGACCTCAGGATTCATCCACCGCGGGCTCCCAAAGTGCTAGGATTACAGGCATGAGCCACTGCACCTGGCCATCAAAGGCTCTTTTAAGAACCATCATGTTTCCTGAAAGGCAGTGGAGCTAAGCAGAAGGGTGAGCAGCCACAGCATTGCCTCATGTGAGATCCACTGCTCCAGCTTGTTGGTCACAACACTGCATGCTGGTCCCCTGAGGTAGCCAAACTTACCCAAGCTGGGGGAACATTGGGAAGACCTTCACCCAGGCCCCAAGTTGGAGATTCATTGGTGCCATTTTAGCTCCTGCAAATAGGTAAATGTTCCCTCTGCTCTCCGACTTGATATTGGGTGAGCCAGGAAATAAGCCAATTCAAGTCCCCCAGAGCACACCTGACTTACTACATTTTTGGTGCCTCTTCTCTCAGTCCTTTCTCCACTAACACCATATCATATCTTCATGGCCCAATTTTACTTTCCATTCTGAAATGTATGTTTTGTTTTTCAGGGATTTTGCTTTAGCTCCCTGCTAACTGTATTTAGGCAGTTACTTAAGACAGGACACTTGATTGTGGGAGTTTCCCCATCGTGTTGACTCTGCAACACCAATCATGTTGTTCTGTGGCCCCAGCCAGGCATTTGGAGTTCACCATTGGCCGACCCTCAATGCTTCAGGTTTTTGACATTGGCTGGACCCTGGATACTCCAGGGTTTTCAGCATGTGGAGTGGGGACACTCATTGGCAAATCAGACTCTGGTGTTTTCAGTACTTGGTATTGTTGGCCATCCCCTGGATGCTCTGTGGTTTTTGGCAGTGGCATCCTTGCTAGGACTGTAGGTAAGATACAAACCCACTCTAGGAGAATCTGGTCTTACCTTTTTGTTTTCTGCCCTAAAGTTCTGTCACTCTATTTTCACTTTTCCTTTCATGCTTGCTTTGTAAAAATACTTCTTTTGTGTGTATTTCACTTGCTGGCATGTACTCTACTGCCTGCTTGTATCTCACAATCCACTTTCATGCTCTGAGACCTATACTTAGATCTCTGCATGAGGTAAAAATCTAAATGGAAAAATAGTAAGAACCTAATTGCTTTTTCCCTTCCTGGACTTAGAAAAACTTCTGTAACTGGTGAAGATCCTTGCTAGATACAAGGAAGTGGTGAGCATTCCCGAGGGCTTGCCACTAGGTTGCTTTTCGGCAACTGGAGCAAATTCAAATATGGCTTAAAGAAGGAGGCGCTCATTTTATATTCCAACACTGCTTGGGTCCCCTACAAATTGGAAGACCAAGAAATTTGGCATAAAATGGCTCTTTTCATCAAAATTGTATTTTACAATTGGTTTTATTCTGTAAAAAAGAAGGAAAATGGGGAGAGGTCCCTTATGTACAGGCTTATGGCTCTTTAATGGCTTATGAAATAAAGAGCACCAAGAAGCCACGTTTAAGGGACCCCATCCTAGCTGTTCCCACTAAAAGGCATAGGCCCTCCCTACTGTCTCCTCAGTTCCCCCAATTCTGAGGAAGTCCTGCCAATTCTCTAATGCAGGATTCTACCCCAAAGTCATCAGACATGGCACCCCTCCCTCTTATCCAACTAGCCCCATCCTATAACGTCTAATGGCCAATGAAGTAAGTCCAACTAGTACTACCAGGAGTGGAGCCTCTTATCAGCCCCTAAAATGAAACCTGAGTCCATTGGAGGAGGTAGCTGGCAGAGAGGAGGGAACACTAGAGTACATTATAACATTCTGTGTGTCTGATGTGGTTTTATGCAGGGAGAAATGTGGCCAGGTTTCAGATAACCCAGGGAATTTAACAGAAGAATTTGTTAAGTTGGCCATGTTCTTCGATCTAACTTGGCATGACTAGCATGTATTGCTGCCCAGTTGCTGTGAGTGAAGGAGAAGCAGAGGATTCTGGGTGCTATGAGCATGCAAATGGAGCAGCCATATATAATGAAGGCCATGTTAGTTATTGTATCAGAAGAGATGAAATTACAGATCTGAACCCTTAGTGAGATAACCAGGATGATTCCTAAGATCTTGAATGCAGAAATAAAATGGTAACTTGTTTAATATATTTAAAAGCATGCTTTGTTAAGCCAGTTAAACGTGGCAAAATTAAAGAAGTAACTCAGGGAAGGATAAAAATTCTGCTCTGTTTCAGAGCTGTTTGGTTGAGGTATTTAGGAAATACACTAATGCAGACCCAGACTCACTGGAAGGGCAAGCTCTCCTCGTTGTGTATTCTATTACTCAATCTACCCCTGACATTGGGAGGAACTGCAAACCCCTATAAGCAAACTTTTAAACATGGCTTTTGGAGTTACAACAATAGAGATAGAAGAAAGAAAAAAAAAAAGCAGAGAAAACAAAACAAAAGCCCCAAGGTACAATTATTAATATCTGTTTTAGGTCCCTTACCACCTTGGGATTATCTGTTTTGAGGAAGTGTCACGAGATCAGCATCTGGGATGTCCAGATAAGAGTCCCCAATTTACTGGCCCCTGGGCCAGAATCAGTGTGCCTGCTATAAGCAAGAGGGCCACTGGCAATGAGATTATCCTAGTAATCCCTGTTGAGAGAAGAAAAAAGCTCCCTGTCAATACTAGAGGTAACCTTCTTCCATTTACCCTAACGAACTGCCTTGGTTAAATAAAATTACTGTGGCTCCTGGACCCTTGTACCTGACAGTCTGCAGTATCAACTACAGTATCAACTAGCAGCTACCCAAACACTTCATCAGTGTCTCCACTGCTGGGTGAGTTCTCTGGTGGCTCAGGAACTCCAGAATCTCCCCTTGAGCAACATGGTTCACCCCAACCCTTAGATGGCATCCCTTTCCCTGGCTCTCCCTGTCTTACATACTTACTGAGGCAAACAAAATGTAGTAAATAACTTGGATCCAGCTATCTTGTATAGGTTGCTTTGTTTGATATGTTTCTGCTTATCTGTATATACAGGTATTGTGATGTGTATTGTGTCTAGTATGCTATCAAATTGGATTATAAATAAAATGGCACTCGTTAACAAATAAAACCAAATATTTCTCAAGTTCACATAATTTGGTAATCTTTGGGTAAATAGGACTAGTATAAACTTACTAGTTTGTTGATAACATTGTGTCTTTTAAAATTTAACTTTAAAGTTCTTATCTAGGTGAATTGCTAAGGTTTGCAGGCTTCAGAATTGCTAACAGAAAAGTGGCTTTACACAGTGATTGGCTTTACATGGCATTTTAGTTATTAAAAAATAAAGGAATCCATCAATAGAAAAGAGAGATGTAGAAAAGGTTGTAGATACAAAGATGTATTTTTGGTAACATAGGATTATAGAGAGTAACTTTAAATGAGGGACAATTTTGTATGGTAAATCTTATCCTAGAACAAAATGACTGGTATTTAAGGGAGAGGTAGTTTAAGACAAGTCAGAAAGGCCAAGCATGTCATAAATGGTCTGTTTATGTAATGAAAGGTTCATGAAGAGGAATTTATGAAAAAAAAGTGTATCATTAAACTAGCTACAATTAACATGGAATTGCTTATAATAGTCTTTCTAAAGAATGATCATTATATTAAAACAAGGTTTTCTTAAGATACTGTTTTGCTTTTTAATTTTATAACGTGTATTGTTTAAAAACTTTTTCATTCATGTCTCAGAGATTTAACCATTTTTATGTCTCACTGCTTTCAGGTTTTTCTCCCTCTGAGAAAGCCTGAGATGATAACTCCTTCTTCAGCTTTTGTCAGATCCTATAATTTTTTCCCCTCTGTTTCTAACTGTTGTTATAGACTGATGCTAAAATATTTTATCTTAGAGGTCTATAAAAGCACTAATTTCCTCCATTATAACTTGATTTTATGTATGTATGTATGTATGCATGCATGTATTTTGAGAAGAAGTCTTGCTCTATCACCCAGGCTGGAGTGCAGTGGCACAATCACTGCTCACTGTAACCTTTACCTCTCAGATTCAAGCAGTTCTTGTCTCAGCCTCTTGAGTAGCTGGGATTATAGGCACTAGCCACTATGCTTGGCTAATTTTTGTATTTTTTTAGTAGAGCTGGGGTTTCACTATCTTCACCAGGCTGGTCTTGAACTTCTGACCTCAGGATCCACCTGCCTTGGCCTCCCAAAGTGCTGGGATTACAGGTGTGAGCCACCACACCTAGCCTAACTAGATTTTCTTAATATTCTTGATACGTAAACTTATTTTTGGATTTGGGCTTTTGGCTTCTATATAGGTTAAAAAGGGTTTTAAGAACTAATGAATGCCTGCCCACCTCCATTTGTATCTGGCTTATAATGTTTAATTGGCTATAAGATACCCTAAATCCTAATTTGAGCCATGATGAGAAAGAAGAGAACAGACACATATCACTATGCTCCCTTAGGAACTTAGACCAGGTTCAAAAGACCTTTGAAAAATATGGAAATAAAGTATTCCCCTCAAAGGAAAATAATAGCTCCCCTGTTCAACCAGAAGACTTAGTCCTATTAAAAACTAGAAAATAAGGACCCCCGCACCGAGGATCGATCTCACTTAGTTACATAGATATAACCAGGACACTAACCCCGACTACATCTGCTTCACTGTCAAAAGTACCCTCTCAGGTCTCACCTGGTTTTTACCCTTTCTAGGACCTTTGGTAGCTATCTCGTTACTACTAATTTTGTCCCTTGCTTATTTAACCTCCTTATAAAATTTGTGCCTTCTAGACTACAACAATTCCATGTAAAATAATGGTGGTAGAAGGCTTCCAGAAGATGAAAACATTCTCCCATTCAGCCAATGAGCTCCTTAGATGCAGTATTCAGGGGTTTTTATTCCTCCAATGCTAGGCAGGGCCTATCCCCATAAAATCAGCAGAAAGACCTCCACCCTTCTGCAGCCCCCTTAAGATTAAGGAGGAGTATCTAATCTTTGAGGGGGGATTATATAGTCAACCAACAACACTTATTTTCTGGTTGACAGGATGACGTGAAGAAACTGGCAGGAACCAGCAGGTGGCACCTAAGGCAACTTCTAGTTACTCTCCCTTCTAGAAATTTCTGAATAACACACTGCCTAATTTGCATGTAATTAAAAGTCAGTACAAGTGGGTATAAATACAGCTGTCAACAACCTGCTCTGCAAGGAGCAGTTCCAGTTCAATACAATATTGCTGTTTAATACTGTTGGCTCACCCTTTAATTCTTTCCTAGGCAAAACCAAGAACCCTCCTGAGCTAAGCCCCAATTTCAAGGCTTGTCTGCCCACTTGCATCATCAGCCTGAATATGAACAGATTACAATCTTTTTCAGCTAGTTGACCATGGGAAATTGTCTAATCCCCTACATGTTGGTTATCTAACAGGTAAAGTGAAAAGACATTCTCCTTAGGGTTGGCATGATGGTTACATGAGAAAAGTTATGTTGCAAATCCTGAAAAATGCATAAAAATATACAGTGAAAATGTGTGTTCTTTAGAAACCTATGTACTTGGTATTAAAATCATGCCATCTATTTGTAAATTTGGATGTTATTTACTTTCACTTTCTGAACCTCTCAATTTTTTTTCTCATTTACAGAATGGGAATGTATGAAATTGTGAAATATATGTATTCAGTATTTGGCTCAGTTTCCTGGTATAAAACTCCTACTGTCTTCAGACTATCCAAAGTGATGTATTTTTGTATGCTAATCATTCACTGAATCCTGGAAGCCCCTGGGTAGCTTCAGGATGGAGGCTGGTCATCAGAAAGACCAAGGCATAATTTTAGAGGGTTTGGTCTTTTAGCCTCACCCCTTGACTTCTGAGAAGGGGAGAGGGGCTTAAGATTAAATTAGTTATGAACGAACAATGATGCAATCAATCATGCATATGTAATGAAGCCTCTATGAAAAAACAAAAGGACAAGATTTTGAGAGCTTCCAGATTGCTGAACACATGGAAGTTGGTTTAACTGGGTAAGGCATGAAAACTTTGCACTCCTTCCCCCATAGTTTGTCCTATACATCTCTTCATCGTATCATTTGCAGTATCTTTTATGATAAACCAGTAAATGTGTTTCCCTGAGTTCTATGATCCACTGTAGCAAATTGATCAAACCCAAAGAGGGGGTCATGAGAACCCCAACTTGGAGTCATTTAATCAGAATTTCCAGAGGGCTGAACTGAGATGTGAAGAAGAAGCAGTCTGTGGACTGAGTCCTCAACCTGTGAGATCTGATGCTATATCTAGGTAGATCATCCAGCACTGAAAAGGACACCCAGCTGGTGCCTGCTATAGAACTCATGGTTTGCTTGGTGTATGGAGAAAACCCCCATGCATTCGGTCATAGAAGCATTTTGTGTTGATTGTTGTTGAGTGGTGACACAGAAAAAACATGTTGAGTTTGTTTTTTCCATACACAGGATGCTAATAAAATCCAAATAAATCTATTCATTTATTAAAAGACATATATGCTTTAAAGTATGTTATGGATAATATATTGCATATGCAATGTTATGGTACATATTAGTCCATTTTCAAACTGCTATAAAGAATTACTTGAGACTTGATAATTTATAAGAAAAAAAGGTTTAATTAACTCTACATGGCTGGGGAGGCCTCAGGACACTTACAATCATGGTGGAAGATGAAGGGGAAGCAAGGCATGTCCTACATGGCAGTAGGGCTACAGGGAACTGCCAAATACTTTTAAACCCTTAGGCCTTATGAGAACTTTCTCACTATCAAGAGTACATCATGGGGAAAACTGCCCCCTTAGTACAATTACCTCCTATCAGGTTCCTCCCTCAACATATGGGATTACAATTCAAGATGAGATTTGGGTGAAGACACAGAGGCAAATTATATCATAGTCGATATAATGTAATGTATAATGTGTGTGTTTTATTGAGCACCTGTTATAAACCAGACAGAGTTCTAGGGTCTAGCGATTCAGATATAATGTATGTCAGGGTCTTGGCTTTGTAATCACTCTGTGCTTTGCTGTGCTTCCACTTCTTCATTTATGAAGTTAAAAGAAAAATATCACCTATATCATATGATTGTTCTGAGAATTAAATGAGCCTAATATTGGTAAATGCTTAGAAGAGTGGCCAGGAGAGAATAAGGTTTAGCTCTTATCATTACATCTATTCTCATGCTGCATTTTGTAGTAGTTAGGGCATAGACTCTGGAACTAGACTGATAGGGCTAAAATTTTAGGTCTATCATCTACCTGCTGTGTGACCTTAGACTATTTACTCAAACACTCTCAGCTTCTGTTTAACCATCTGTAAAATAGATATAATAAGATCCAGCTCATGGTGGTTGAGAGGATTAAATATTCTGCCATTTGTAGAGCACTCAGTTTCTAGCACAGAGTAAACTCTAAAAGTATTTGCCAAATCAAATTAATAAATAAAATTGTGCTTCCCTTTATATGAAGCCCTACAACAGGCCACATTTTTCTGTAATTATAGAAATCAGATCAGCAATTTCCTGTGGTGAGTGATGGGGGAGGATTTGTTGCAAAGGGATAGGAAGGACATTTGTGGAGTGAAGCCAGTGTTCTATATCTTGATTAGAATGGTGGTTATGTGGGTGTTTGTCAAAAGTTATCATACTGTACACTTAGAAATGAGTACATTTTAATACATGTATTAAATGAATTAAATAAAGTTGCAAAAAAGTTACCACAAATGCTGCTCTAGCAGTACTGAGGCCAAAATTGAAATTATTAGGAAAAGATGAATATAGTCTTGCACAGGATCTATAAGGTGGCTATATTTTAGCTGAGATCATCCAGTGTGTGTGTTTAGGAGCAACAACTTTGAAATCTGATGGACCAGAGTATGTACTATGAAACTTATTAGGTATGTGATGAAAGAATAAACACTGTTCCCATATAATAGACGAGACAAATGAAAAATATGCCCTTGGTCTCTGATCACATCACTCTTCTGAACGTTAGTTTCCTCCTTTGTGAGTTATGGGAATTGGGTCATTCCTGTGGCCTTTCTCTTCTAAAATTATTTGGCTCTACGACTTAGAAATGCCATGATAATTAGAGATAGAACAAGAAACACTTTTTTCTTTTCTTCTTTTTTAAACTTTTAATCCTAAGGATCAGTACTAATTAGAGGCAATTAAAATGAAGATAAGAATGGGTAATTTTTTTGAATCATCTCTTGGCAAACCTGTAGCATTAAAGATTTACTTGTAAAATTGGTATTTTTAAGTTATTTCTTAAAACTGCTATTGTCTGTGAATATGGTGTCTGATTCACTGAGGTTTAATTTGCTTTGGGGGTCTTAAAAAAATAAACTGCACAGCAGTACCATTAGATTCCTCAAATTCCATTTGATGTAGCACTCATTATCAAAAGGTTAATGCCAGAAATAAAGCTAGCCTCACATGCCATTACTATATATTTGAGTGATGGGAGGTGAGCTAGCCTTGTACTAAAGAAAACTTACGTTTGAAAAACGTTGGGAAAAGCACACTGCCCAAATTTTTAAAAGATATTTGTTAATAGTTTTTTGTTTTTGTTTTGCTAGCACACTTTTTGTTTATATTTAGATAAGTAAGATTTTCAAAAATCTGTGTATGCTATATTTAATGTACCTGAGTTTTTTTTAAACCCTGTAATTACTTTTTCCCACTTCTCCACAAAAGCTTTTGTTTACTCTTATTTGTAGACAAGCTTTTTAGAATTACGTCATGCATTTTTTTGGCACAGATATTTGAGACAATTATGAAAAATATGTCCCTTGGTATATCATTATAACTATACCTTACTATTGTGCAATATAAATGAGAAATTTTAGTAGGGTATAGCCTCATACATGAAATAATAAATACATGCAAAACACTCCTTTTTCCTTAATAGTCTCAATTACCTCATTAATATTTGTTTAGATGCAACAAGCAGAAAATATACTTTGTAACATCTGTTTGTTGAACGGGGTTTTCACTGAATCACAATTGGCCACTAATAGCTGCAACAAAGAAAATTATGAGAAGGTTGTTTCTAAAGCACAAATGCTTTTTTGCCATTGTTTTCCAGCAGTGAATATGCTTGCAGGAAAAAAAACGAAATAAATGTTAAAGAGAGTAGCACTGTAGTCTGCTGGCTTATATGTCCCATATTCTGTGAATGGGAGCATCATTTTGTTACTGGATAGCTAAACAACTGCTTACATGATCGATAAAGAACATTATCTTAAATCATAGCATGAATTCCCAATATCATACATAAAATCAATAAAACACACAAAGACCAGGACTGAAATTTTCCACTAAAAGATTGCCTGCTGCTTTGGAAAATAATATTTAGTAGGTTGGATTTTTTGTTGTTGTTGTTTTACTAATTATGAGCTCAGTGGCAGTTTATTCTGCAGTAAATCTGCTGGTGTGAGATTAAACCTGTTATTGAACAGAGTTTTGAATCTACTGCAAGGCACTCATCACTGCTGGAGAGTGAACATTGCTGTTATCTCATTTAAAAGTTGGCCAGCAAAGCAGCCCATTTGTTTAAAATGCAATTAAGCTGGTGTCTTGAAGAGAAATTAGCAAGGAGTACTTCATTTTGGAGGCATAAGAGGTCTGTTCGTAGACACATTAATCCTGTGATTTGGGACATCATTGCAATTTGGGACTCCGTTCTGAAAGGCTGTTGGAAACACACAGCTCAAAGGGGAAAGCTGGGTGAGAAGAAGGTTCAGTTTTGTTCTTGATCAAAAGAAATTATGCCCAGATATTCACACCCTAAACCTTCAGCACAGCCTTGCACTTTACATGCATCAATTGAATAAATTCAAAAGAAAGTTTAATGAATGTTGCTGCTGACATGAATAAAAAAAGGTCAGTCACTTTCCACATAAACGTATGTATAATAACAATATATTTTTAGAAGAAAATATATAGTAATTTCACTGCTGGGTAATTGTTTTAAAAATGCTTAGTATTAAGTCCATTTTAATTTCACAATGCAATGATTACTACAAAAACAATGGATGGATATATGTCATGATATTTCCCAGAGACTCAGTACATGAAGCAGAAAACTTAACTTTGAAACAATGCACTTTCAGATCTCTTTTATGAATGCTGTTTCTAATTCTAGAAAAATGTAATGTTTTGGGTGATATCACCAAATATGTTATTTTGCAAGAACAAAGATTTCATCTTGCAAAAAGCAAAGAAACTGCAATGCTTTACTTATTTCTTCAGGTAGTAACAATAATAAACTATATATAGCACGAGATTAAAAAATGAAGCATGAATTTGAAGTAATTACTGAGTCACGCAAAGCACAATTTAAATTATTGTAATTGTTCACAGACAACTGATTTTTTCATGTCTGAAATATTAGCTGTTTATCCTCACTTCTGTTTGACTTCCTAAAGTGACTGCCATGTAAGATATTTGTGTACTATAAAGATTCAGTGGGTACCTATTTCTCCCAGACATCCCTCATTTTTTGGTTGATACTCTCAAAGACAGAAGAATAATCAGCTCATTTCAATGTTTCAATCAATCCTACATGCTGAAGAATTATACGTAGTAAAATTTCAGCTTTGCAGAGATCTCAGTTGGCTCAGACAGAGATTGTTGCAAATTAACTCTGTAAGAGCCAGAATCATGTTAAAAATCAGCTCTGCCACAAATCCTTATAAATATACCTTTTATTTTGTCATCTTTATCAGAACACACCAGTTTAATTGCACTGTTTCTAATGAATCAAGATCATTATAAATATCAGCTATTAAGATGAAACACACACAAATACACTCATAACAGAAACAGCTAGTGTTTTCAAGGGAGTAGGTCGAAGTGCTCCAGGCAAATTTAATAAAAATCCTATTCAAGATGCTGACATTATAACCACTTCAGCAATATTTTATTTAAATTATCACTAACCCCTCTAAGCTCCTTGAAGGCAGGGATAGGCTGCATTTATCTTAGTCAACCTAGTACTAACCAGAGTGACTCGATCGTTTTGAATATAATAAACAACAGATTTTTTTTTTTCATTGTAAAAGCTGGGCTGGTCTTTATTTTCACTTCTGATTCTAATCAGTGACCCCATCACCATTCTTCCCCAAACTCTTTGCTGTTTTATTTCCTCTTTTGTTGTTTTCTTTTGACACAGACAAAAAGGCTACTTTCTTAGGGCAGTCAACACTGTCTCCTCCTTTTCTTTTTTCACTATTCCCTATTACATGGGAGGGGACTTGCCTATCTTTTCTCTCCTTGGTTTGTATCTGGCTGCAATAGAAACTGGATTTTTGCTTATCTATGAGAATTTCTTTTTTCTTAATTCAAGTTGCATTTGGTTCTAAATCTAGTCTAGATTCTCTATATTACTGGAAATGAAATTTTAAGAATATTAATTTGCATTGTTTTTACTATATGGGTTTGGGCCTTTCTCCATTTTGCTTTATTTTTATTTTTTAAACAACTATTAATTTAAAAGCTAGTTGAAGCTAATTGTAAATATAATTTGTGTATTTATTATCTTAATTTTTGGATATTTTCTATTGGGTTCTTAATATTTGTCCTATTTGTGATCTTAAGATATTGATAATATATACCCTGTGTCATATTTATGGGAATTTTTTGTTGTTTTTTACTGTTGAATTCAGTTTGGTTTCTGAAGTTCAAAAGTTTCAAAGTGTAATATATCTATGTATCTTTCTCATTGCTATTTCCTTTTACATAAAGAAATCTGAAAATATTCACAAATATTATTTTCTATTTCTTCATGGTTGGAATTTTTATATTTAACTTTTGTTCCACTTGGAACTTATTTTCATAAATGGCTTCAGATCAGAATCTGAACTGATTTTTATCTAAATAACCAACCAATTGCCCCAGCTCTGTTTATGGAAATAATCTTTTTCTCTTCCCGCCGATTGGTTATGCCTCCTTCATCATCCATAGCCTATTACTGGACTACTTGCCAGTCACCTAGAACCACTTTTAAAAGATGGTGGGCCAGTGATTATAAGATATAGAAAAGGTGGGGGTGCCCATGCCTAAGAGTTATTTAGAGTTTGTTGTGAGACACTGGCCTGCTGAAAATATTCCATATAGCTTTTTGAATGGCATTTTACCAGAACTACTATAGATAGTGCCACAAAACTTACTACCCCATGCAGTAATGTTTCATTAAGAAAGAAAGTTAGTAAATAATCAGGAATTGGAAGGATGTTAAAAAATTTTGTAAGTTGGAAGGCAGGCTTTTAGTTCATACTTGTACTTTGGGAATATTTGTTATCAATATATAATTGCCTTGTATCCCACAAAGAGGGAAAAGATATTTACCATACATTTATCTGACAAAGATTTGTATCTAAAAATCAATGAGACAAAAAGAGACTACTTAATAGAAAAGGGGAAAAGATTTGAATGTATAATTCATTAAAGAAGATATACAAATGGCAAATGGATATAGAACAAAGTACTTAATCTCACTAGTCATTAAAGAAATATATACCTAAACATCAATGAGATACCACCACCATTCAAGAGAATGGCTAAAAATAAAATGAATTCCAAGTACATTTTTGGTAAGGATATAAGAAACAAACTCATATTCTTCTGGGGAATATAAATTATTGTAGCCACAAGGAAACTGTATAGGACCATCTACCATATTGCTGACCAAAAAGACATCTTATGATCCAAACTTTATACTCCTAAAAGTGGCATGAGGCAGACAAACGCCTAGTCAGATAGGGGTGGGTCCCCAGTGAAATCCCATCCCTAAGCCAAAGACAGTTTAAAGCCTGAAAGCCAAGCTACATGTCAAAACTACAGACCAGATTTAGAACCTGTCTTCCCATTTGGTGAGTTTCCCTCTGATTGATCCTCACCCTTCACCTATTTTACATATACCTGCCCTTTCCTAACTGGTTTTTTTACACTGTTGTGCCCACCTTTGAGTGGTGTCTTTGTTTTAATCTTTTCTGCATACTCAAAAACCAATCAGTATGCAATCCTCTATTCTGAGCCCATAAAAGACTCAGAATCAGCCACACTGGGAGAGAAACCACCAGACTCTGGGTGGTTGAGGATCCTCACATCCCCTCTCCGCTGAGAGCTATTTTGTCATTCAATAAAATTATTCTCCGTTCTCTTCCCCTTTCAATTGTCTGAGTATCCTAATTCTTCTAGAATGTGGGACAAGAACTTGGGAACCACAAAATGTGGGTACAAGCTATAACACAGGTGGGCTAGGGCACACCTGGCCCAGAGGCAGGATAAGCCAGTGTGCAAGCCAGGCAAGGCCCGAGTGTACCGAGTGGGCAGGCTGTCTCCTGCAGCAGGTAGCATGGCTGAGTGAGGCCTGGGCAGGGGCATCACCAGCTGGAGGTCGCCAACTTACAAAGTGACTGAGAAAAATCCTGGGTCACTTTTAGGTATTTACTCAAAAAAAAATGCATATTAATGATCACCAAAAGTCATGTACTAGAATATTTGTAGCTCTTCATAATAGCCTCACACTAAAAACAGCCAAAACATCCATCAGCAGTAGAATGATATCACAATGTATTCAGAAAATAGAATACATAGCAAGTTTTTTCAAAAAATTTGTATTAGAATCATCTGGAGAGTTTGTTCAAATACAGATTGTTTTTCCTCACATAAATTTATTTCTGATTCAGCATTATCAAGTTGGCAGTTCAAGAACTGCTTCAATATTTGCATTTCTAGTAAGTTTCTACAATGCTGATAACCGATGGTATGGGAGGACATTTTGATAATCACTGGACACAGAAATTAGAGCAGTCTATAGCTATTGCAACAACATGTGTGAACCTCACAAACTTGATATTGAGCACAGGGAGCTAGACCTTGATCTAGAGGTGAAAAACAGGCAAAACAAATTCATGGTGTTGAAAGTCACAACAAGGTTACACTTGGAGCAGGAGGAGTAATGGGAAGGAGGCCAGACGAATTCTCCAGTGGTGCTGGCTCTGATATGTTTCCTGATCTAGGTGACATTTTAATACATATTTTATATGTGTATATATATATACAAAATGATTCATATAAAATTAAAAATGAAATCTAAAAAGTCCAAATACTATATATATATCTCCCAGATTTAATCAATTGACCATGATGTTGATGAATTCTAGTCCACAATATGTGTTCATATAATTAAATGTTAAATTTTAAACTCGACCCTCAACCAAGGATTTCTCACTATGGATAAAAATGTACCAAGCATTGTTGCTGTTACAAATGTGATTGGTCAGAGCTCTTCTAGGTGAACCCACAGAGCCCAGCAGTGAAGGTGCAATCTCTGGCCTGCAGCCCTCAAAGCAGCTCACCTATGGCTTTCCAAGCTGCTGCATTCTGAGGATGTGCCCCGTGACGTCTCCGACAGCTGCTTTTACAGGAAAATAGGAATTGATGGAAGGAAAGATGGAAGCAAGAAAAGTTAGGAAATATTCCAAGAGTGAAGAGAAGCAGAAAGGCCTTCCAGCTGAGGAGGACAACAGAAGGCTCCTTCATAAGGAATAAGCACAGAGCTTAATCTTGAGAAGAAAAGAGAGATGGGACATGCTTTATTGCTCCTGTTGTTTTTTTGGCTGGTGACTATGCCTTAATATTGTCCCAAACTAGAGTCTGCAGACCAGAAAAAGCTTATAGAAGTGTATTTCCTTTGATACTTTGCTGTTGCTATTGTTTCTCTCTCAGGGTCTCTCCTCTTCAAAGCCAGGTTAACAAGATGAAACTCAATTTTTTTTTACGAGTTAAGTTGCTTTCAGAGGGGAGAAGGAAAACCACCCATAAAGACCCTAAATTCTCTCCATCCACTTTCCCCTGGTGCTCAGTACTTTTCTTGGGCCTGGAGGTTAACCATCTCCAACTCCTGGGACATCAGCTCCCGGGACAGCATCACTTTACCTCATTTTCAGCCTCCTCAGGGCTCCTTTTCTTTATTTTTTAAAGGTGGTCTTATTAGGCCAGGTAGTTGTAATAGTTTAACAAGGGAAAAACTTGCCTCTGTGCTTTGAACTTTTACAACATTGGGATAAGATTAAAAACATAAGCAGAAAATAGGGAAAAAATTGAAGATGGGTACTCTGCTGTCTACTCATTTTCCTGGCATTTATGTGTAAATTAGTGGCAAAGTTCATCTGCATGTTACATAGGAAGATTAGCTTTTTCTTTGTCAAAAGTTGTCTTTTCTTAACTACTATCAGGAAGGGAATAGAGGGAAAGCACAGAAGAAATACTTGCTGCAGTTGTCAATTTTATATGCCAATACATGGAAATCCAGAGACCAGCTCTACCAACAAGTATAACTTTGAGAAAGAATGAATAGGTTTTGAAGGCATAGCTACAGATTAGTTAGCAAAGAGACCCCCTAAATACTATACTATATGTTATGGGGGGAGACAAAGGTAAAGAAAATAAATAAAAGGCAAGATTCCTTTCCTTAATGAGTTTACTGCCTGACAGCCAACAACTAAGAAAATAAAGCAAAAAGAGTCCCAGGATTAAAAGAAAGAAAAGAGAAAGATATGAGAAATAAAGTCTATTTATGTTGAACAAGACATTCAACAGGCTTTGCTACACATCTCAATGCTGCTGACTAGTTCAATTCTACTTTGTTTAAAAATGAAGTTCTTTTATTTGTAAATTAATCTGTAAAGACCTATTCTCATCTCTGTCTTTTCTACTTTTCAGAGTCATGTTTTCTACACTTTCGCTAGTTCTTCAAATACACTATAAACATTTTCAGAAATATGACATATTCTCCTTTATTTATTAGTACCTTTCCTCATTTCTCCTCCATCTCCAAATTATATGGATTATAAAAATACAGCCTTGGTGGTTGGTACCTATAATCTCAAATACTTGGGAGAACGGAGGTGGGAGGATTGCTTGAGTCCAGGAGTTTGAGGCTTCAAGGATGTAGTGAGCTATACAATCACACCACTGCACTTCAGCCTGGGCAACAGAGTGAGACCCCCATCACTAGGGAAACAAAAGAGAGAGAGACAGAGAGAGAGAGAGAGAGAGAGAGAGAGAGAGAGAGAGAGAGAGAGAGAAACAGAACAAAGAAAAATTAAACATAAAGGAATATTCTAGAGTAAGGGATAAAGTTAGTAACCGAAACCAACGCTATCAAGACTTGGAGAAAAGTAGGCTAAAAATGTGATCTCTGCTTTTTAGGGAAAAACATGGCAGTTGTGAGCTCTTTTCAGAACACACATCTAACCATGTCGTACTTTCCCAGCCTGCTCAAAATCTTCCGTGAGTATTCGTCTCCACTTCAACTTCTTTCCTTATCTCAAACATAGGTCAAGTCCCTTATTCTATGCTATAATAGCAAAAAGAAACTCTTCCTCACAGCACATATTCATTTCATTTCAACAACTTTAAATAAGATATACATTTCCCACCTTTTACTTCTTAAACCCCAAGGTCCGTGAAGTTAGCGACCACATCTCTTTGTGTTCATCATTGTATGCCTACTGCCTTCTGCATATAGTAAGATTCAGTTTGAATTTATTAAAACAGGCCATGCACTGTGGCCCACGCCTATAATCCCAGCACTTTGGGATGCCGAGACAGGCAAATCATCTGAGGTCAGGAGTTCAAATCCAGCATGGCCAACATGGTGAAACCCGGTCTCTATTAAAAACACAAAAATTATGCAGGCCTGGTGAGAGACGCCTGTAATCCCAGCTACTTGGAATACTAAGGCAGGAGGATCGCTTGAACCTGGGAGGCAGAGGTTTCAGTGGGCCGAGATGGTCCAGCCTGGGTGACAGAGCGAGACTCCATCTCAAAAAAAAGAACTTGTTAAAACAATGAAGAAGGGAAGGGCACATATTTTTTCCTGTTGAAACCTGATAAAAATGTCTCATTAGATCCTCAAAAAAGCAGAGTGTGTGATGTGGGAAACACTGCCCTCAACAAAAAAATCTCATTATAATTAAGTGCAGGGTGGAATATTTACCTACAGAGTATGTGATATGGGAAATGTTGCCCTCAACAATCTCATTATAATGAAGTGCAAGGTAGGATATTTACCTATCCATAGACATTCTTCAGTGCCAAACTTCCAAGATACTAAGGCATAGTTTGATAACAGCAGCTGGATAACAGTCCAACATGATCCAAGGATCAAATTAGGCCTAAGAAAGGAAGGCTTCACATTTTCCAAAAAACACTAATTCAACACCAATGCTTCCTACAACTAAACATCGAATACAGCAAGTACTTACAGTGGAGATATTTTTAAACTAATTCATAGCAGAGCCATATCTTTAAGAGTGAGTCAACCCAAGGTAAGCTTGACCTTTGCTTATGAACACTGAGGAGCCCAACTAAAATGCCAGCTGAATAAGAGGTGGAATTACCGTTATAGCTAGTGCTAGTTATAGATATACAAAATATAATCGTTGCATGGATGAAATTCTCCTCACTAGCTCTCAAATGATATCTTCTTCATCAGCCTCTTCCTGGAGTAGCCTATAGTTTCTTCTCCTGAGTGGGTTTAAAAGACTTTCTTGGTTCCGAGGAAAGGTCTTTGCACATTTATTTGTAAAAACATGTCAGCTGAAATGCTTAAAAATTTATTTCCTGAAAATTAAAAGGCATACACTTTCATAAGTCTTTTATAGTGACCCAGATCTAAAATTGTTGGCAATCAACAAAAAGAAGTATAAAAATAAATGTATGGAATGAGGCATTAGTGTTAATCAGAAGGGTTCATGTTGGAAGGAATATAAATAATTGCCAAGGAAAGCTTCCGTCAACTGGAAATGAAAACTCAGAGGATATTTGAGACCTACAATGCCTATGACGGAGCTCAGACAACAATGCCCAAATATAAGGCCTCAGAAGCAAAGTTTCTCTCAGACCTTCTCCTGCCCTCCTGTCATTCATCCCTCATTTTCCCTGCGGCAAGTCATAGAAATTAGAGTTCCTCTTCCTCAGAGTGAATCATAGAAACCAGAACCCCCTTTGCTTGAAGTCAGCCCTAAGATCTAAAAATATTACTCTAACTTCTCTTCCCTTCCTACTGCCCCTCTTTTCTGCATAACAGCTGGCCATAAAGAAATTAAGACTAAGACCCTCATTCCAGAGGGATCGTATTCCACATTCAGGAGAAAGACATGCTACAGCAGAGAGACCAAGAATCTGAGCAGACAAGGCAGGCCTTGCTGGGCGTTCTCACTGGCCAGTCTCTTGGCATTACATGATACACTTTTTGCCCAGTCATATTTTTACATGGCTGCCCCCTGCTTCATTGACTCTAAGTCCTAAGTGTAAAATCAAAATGCTTCCCCGGTATCTTCAGATATTAGTTCTCAAGTCTCCCACAGCATGTAAAACTATAATCAAATTTGTTATGTTTTTCTCTTGTTAACTTGTCTTTTTGTTATGAGGTATCGGCCATGACCCTTCTGAAGGATGAGAAAAAGTATCAATCCTTTCCTTCCCTACACCAGAAAACATAAAATCTTTAGGAATATAAAGGATTTAAGACATTCTTATTCTTCCAGCTTAGCTAAAAGGGAGAAGGAAGGGAAAGCATGTCACAGAGCAGGATCATTCTATTCTTATACTAATGAAAATGGTAAATCCGAGAGATGTTAAGTTGTGTGCGTATTTTTTTCCTGATTCATAGTATTCTTCCTCTTAGAATGTTAGCAGTTGGAGGAAGAGGGGGCATTGTGTAGGAATGGCAAGTAGTGGGAGTTGTAGGCCAGGACTATTCTGTAAGCTTGACTGTTCTGCAAGACAGAGAAAATGGAAATATATAGGCAATCAGAATTTCCCGACTATGGCAGTGGGTAGATGGTTGGGTCCTGACATGACTCCTCTGTCAGCCCAGTGGTAACAAAGGCAGGGAGCCTAAGTCCTGAGTCCTTGAACCTGGCTAAATCCTCACCTAGTGTGAGCTACACTGATCACCAGATTTCAGGCAAGCCACTCTGAACAATTTCTTAATAGATTCTCATAGAGGGGATGGGGAGTGTCCACTCATTTGTAGTCTATATCCTTTGTACAGCTTTTTACTGGTTTGGTAGAAAACCAAGATGAAAAATATTTTACACAAATCCAGTCTTTGAAACTACACCAGATGTTGTGGTCTGGCTAGTCCACAGGCATGTAAATCCAGAGGTACTGATGTGACTTTCCAGATTTTTAGCTCACGTGGAGGATCGTTGGTTCTCTGGAAATGAAAACAGCAGTTTGCTTGTTTCTGAGAATAGCCAAGATTGGAAATTCTCTTGAGTAAAGCACCCATGAGCTAACAGGATCACAGATAAGGAAGTAGTATCATAGAATACTAAGAACCAAACCTTTAACTTCCATGCTGAAAGGTCCTCATTATAGAATTTGGCACTGAGCAAGTGGGTACTACCAGTGGGGTCATCTCTATTCAAACTGCCAATGTGAGCTCAGGGAGGAAGCCACACAACACATAGCCAGGGTGGAATGGAAATGTCTTCGTTCTCTGGCAACCTCATAATTCTGGGAGTTCTGTACAATACAGTCAGAGAGCAGAAAATCCCCGAATGAGTGATATTAGAATTCTTGCCAATACTGATAAGTGGGTGCTTAGAGCCAGATTTTTTGTGTACTCTGGTGTTGCAGATACCTGTTACACAAGCAAGCCTCAGGGATTCAAGGCATTTCTAGGAGCTGAAAAAATACCGTCCAAATGTTTTCTTAGGAGGGTAATTAGTGCTAAAATTAGCCCAGTTTATTCCAACACCAGAAGAACTGGGAGATGCATCCAGGCCAAATGGCTGCAAGTTATAGGAAACAAAGAATAAAAGAAAAATCAAAGTGATGTTTAGCCGTAATTTGTTAATACAGTAGTTTAAGATAGGAAGGTATTTAATTTGGCTAACATGTTTGTATTGTGAATTAATTGCTAAACTGAGGCTTATAATTAAAATATGTACTACGGTATTTTAATAAAATGTAACTTCCTGTCTTAAAATTCTTTATTTCCTATCACTTTCAGGATAAAGGTAATAGCCTTCTAAGAGGTCTCTTTGCCATGCCAATCCTCCCGCTTCCCATCTTGCACAACACAAGAGCCATGATGAGCTGTGTAAGTGAGTATTAAATCATGGCATCTCTCAGCTCAAAACCTGCTAGGAGCCTCTTCTTTCACTCAGAATAAGTCTAGCAATGGCATAAGAGGTGATTGGAACCCACACCTCTTATTCACTTATTCACTATGTGATTGGAACCCACATACACCCTTTCTCTGATCTCATCTCCTGTTACTCTACTCTGAATTACTTGAGGCATATCCACTGCCTTGCTGTCTCTGAGCACTTCATTATGCTCTCACCTCAGGGCCTTTGCGCTTGCTTTTCTCTCTGCCGGTTCTTCCCAAAGATATACTCCTGATGTTCTCTACCAAACTTATTTTGGGTCACTGCTCAAACATCACCTTATTAGTAAAGCCAACGCTTAGCACTTTATATAAATAGTAATCAAACTCCAACCCTCATGTTCTTTGTTTCCTTTGTCTTTTATTATTCCATTCTATTTTGTTATTATTCATTATTTTCCATACAATTAACCACAACTGACATTCTAGAAACGCACTTCTTTGTTGTTTTTCTCCCTCTGAAAGGCATTGTTTCTTGATGCTTAGTCAGCACCTAGAATAGCTCCTGATTCATACCAGGCCCTTGTTTTAGTTCATTTATGCTGGTATAACAGAAAACTACTGTATTAGTCCATTTTCATGCTGCTAATCCCAAGACTGGGTAAATTATAAGTAAAAGAAGTTTAATGGACTCACAGTTCCACGTGGCTGGAGAGGCCTCACAATCATGGTGGAAGGCAAAAAGGCACATCTTACATGGTGGCAGGTAAGAGAGAATGAAAGCCAAGCAAAAGGGGAAACCCCTCCTAAAGCCTCAGATCTCATGACACTTATTCACTACCATGAGAATAGTATGGAAAACGGCCCATATGATTCTATTATCTCCCACCGGGTCCCTCTCACAACACATGGGAATTATGGGAGCTACAATTCAAGATGAGATTTGGGTGGGGACAAAGCCAAACTATAGCAACCACAGACTGGGTAATTTATTAAAAACAGAAATTTGCCCTCACAGTTGTGGAGGCTGGGAAGTCTAAGATCAAGGTCTAGCAGGATAGAATCTGATTTTTCTGCTTCCAAGATGGCACTTGATTGCTGCAGCCTCCTCACATGGCAGAAACAAGAGCCAAGAGACAGCAAGAGGAGGCCCTCTTATAACCTCACCAATCCCATCCATGACGGTAGAACCTTCATGGTCTAGTCACTGCTTAAAGGCCTCTTTATACTCTTGCAATGGCAATTAAATCTCAATATGCATTTGGGAAGGGCAAAACCTTCAAACTATACCAGCCATCAGTGGGTATTTGCTAAGAGCATAAACACAATCCATAGTGAGATCAGTTATGCTACACATGCACAGGTTGCTGCTGAAACTTCCATTCTCTCCTCATAGTTTCAGTATTACCTATTCTGGTTTCCTTCAAGTGCTTGGATCACAACATTCTCCTTCTGACCTCAGGATTTCTGCCCATTCTTTTCTCTATGCACCGATGCCCTTCCTCAGTTTCTTCCCTGATGTATCCTTTAGGGCTAAGCAGAAATGTTAATTTGTCAAAGAATCTTTTCCTGTCCAGCTCCACTATATTCAATAAAACATCTTGATTGTGTTCTTCACAGTTTATAAAATGTCTGCAGTTTCCATCACTGAGTTTTCTTAGGGATTATTGTCTTAGCTTTTTCTACAAAACCACAAATTCTGTAAGGGCTTGCCTTGTTCACCAATGTAACCCCAAAAACTAGCAAATGACTGGCACATAGGGCATGGGAAAAATTATTACAGGGATCACTGAAGAGAGGGTGTTTTGATAGAAAAAAAATAAAATGAAGAAATTCCTACTTTAGGTTCTAATCATACATACTTGGTTGAAATGGAGTTGCTTGTTTCTAACACACTTTTAACTACGGGAATGACCAGGTAGTGCCATTGCTGGCACACTGGGAGCCAGATTCCCAAAAGAACATATATGTAGGAAAAGACTCAACTTTCACCAACAACAATAAATACTGGCTTTATAGTTAGGGAAGTGTGAGGATTATTTTAATTCTAAGGATTCTTTACCATATCTATAGAAATACCTAAGAATTATTTAGGTTAGAATGAAACATTCACGTGGGTGGAAATTCTAAAAACAGTTTCCAAATGCTGGTGGCTGCCCTCAAGATTCCTCACAAAGTGGCATTACCTTAGTGAATTTTCTACGGTGCTTATGCTTATGGGTACAAAAATAGAATTTTATCAGCAAACGAAGAAATAATTAGACATTTAAAGAAAAACGTATTATAAAAACTAGATTCATTTTACACTGATAGGTGGACAAGAAAGCCAAGTTATTAATTTATAAACAGGGAAAATTCATTCTAGTGACGAAGGTGCTTACATCCTCTGTTGAGGACCACAGTTTTTTTCCATACGTAAGTATTTAGTAAGAGGAACTATTAAATCGGAGGCCTGCTCAGGAATTGCAGGATGAGAACAGAGTGGTTGAAAGTCTTGAGGATGGTTCATTAGACCTTACGAGGCCTCGTGGCCAGGAGGCTCACAACCTCCTGGTCTCTCATCTTGTCTCCTAAATTGTGCTGAGAGTTGCATCCTCTGAAGCCAGTTTGCTACAAGACTGCTCCCTTTGGATAATGTATGCTAACTGTAGATGTGTCAATTTCACTAATTAAGTGTTATTCTAGTATGTTCCCATGGAACTAAAAAACATTTTGCTAAGTGTTGTTTTCAAGTCATTTAATTCTCACAGGGCAACCTCATTTCCCTTTTCTCTAAATACTTGGGGAGTCCTCATTGCTGTACCCTATGGGCTTGGAACTACATGGAAATAATTTATCCTTACCCCCTCCTAAGGCAATGGAGATGTGTACAACTCACTAGATACCACAGGAATATTTCTAAAAGTTACTGTTCCATATTAACATTTTCCTACTATAATGGGAGAAACTACTCAAAAGCTTCCTATTCATTCTAAACAATGGCTGGTGCAGAATCCAGGTTACAGCCAGGAGGGCAAAGGTAGGGACTAGAGCCAAGAGCACATGTTGAACCTTTGTGGACACATTCAGTTTCTCCTATACAAAAGATTCTTCTCATTGTTCCCTTGAGAGGGAAAATAATGAGGTGGTGAAATACGAATGAGTGTGTGTGTGTGATCACTTCTCTACTGATACCTGGATCACAGAGCACCATCTCCTCTTCCCACTGTCATGTCAACATCGGGGATGAAAATAAACCCTTGATTCTTCATTATATACCTTCCTAGCTAAGCCTGACTAATAATAAATGCTAAGGCCTCTTTCTGTGGGTAGAGAAGGGGGATGTGATGCTCTGACAGTAGATGCCAAGAAAACAGCCTTTCCATTCCTCCCAGTTTAGCTTTAGGCTGTTCCTCTTTCACAAGAGTGCTATCACGAATCGTCTGAGAAACACCACACAGAGGCTCTGTCTCTGCCCTTGCAAAGGGACAGTGGCAGACCAGGGCATTTTAAAGCCTTTATGTGGCGCCTCCTGAGTCACTGAATAGCTCTCAGCTGAAATTGCCAATGGATAAAAGCTCTCTTTAGAAATGGCCCTTCGATGAAAAGTTTTGGAATTCTTAGGATTATAACCCTTCAGCCAAATCCCATTATGTCCCATTTCTGCCTTTGAACTACAGGGAACTACAGAGATAAAGCCGTTCTGGGAGAGAAGGGAGGGGAAGTTTGCTCTGGAGGGGAGGAGAATGACTTAGTGTCCTATCTTTGCAAAAA
The DNA here is from genome assembly GCF_049354715.1 of Callithrix jacchus. Classification (NCBI taxonomy): domain Eukaryota; kingdom Metazoa; phylum Chordata; class Mammalia; order Primates; family Cebidae; genus Callithrix; species Callithrix jacchus. Next base: position 120,019,367 of record NC_133508.1, read on the forward strand.
AAAAAAAAAAAGCCTTTTTTTTTTTTAAACAGAGGTTTCTATGAAATGAAAGCAACTCTCGGGGGGAAAGTTCAGACGCTGCTGCGATTGGGAACTTGGCTGTGATGGCAGCCTCACCATGATGCAGGTGTGGAGGACCCTGTTGTCATAAAAGCTTCGGCCAAGCTCTGTGTTACAAGATCAGGGAGCCTGCAATTAGATGGTGTGAGGAGCCGTCTGTCACTGTGCTTCTCAAAATGAGCTTTCATACTTTTTCCAGTTGTGGCTACCTACATTTCACTATTTATTTTCTCTCTATTTACAATCTTATTAAGCATTTCCTTGCATTCTATCTTTAGAAATTCTAATAGTCATTAATTGGATAATTGTTACATTACTGCAAAGAAAGTCACTACCAGTGTCATCAAGGCGTCTGAAGAAGGAAATGGGAGCATGGAGAGATTAAATGAAATGCCCAAATTCCCTGAAGCCAGTAACCAGAGCAGAAGGGGACACATTCTTCACTTACGATTCCTTGTCTGTGGTGAACCCAGGGAATGAGTGGCCACTTTAAATTTTCACTTTGATTGATATTTTTGTTGTTCACATTTGTTATCCAGTTTTTCCCTATTTCCCAGGAGAGTAAAGATCTTATAGATGCTTGGAAATGATTTCCAGAACAGGTGCTTTTTCAGTCATGACATTCAGGAAAATGCACATTTTAGAAATTACTGCTGGAAGGTATGGTTATTGCAGAAAAAAATGCAAAAACACCTCAATGGGATTTTACCTCTCTGCACTTCCAAAAATGTATACTTATCCCAAACCACTATCAACAAGAAAAGTGCAAGAAAAAATATCAACAGGAAGAAAAAATAGACATTGTTTTCATGACAATAAGTTTATTGGCTGGGTGCAGTGGCTCATAATCCCAGCACTTCGGGATGCCAAGGCATGTGGATTGCTTGAGCCCAGGAGTTTGAGACCAGCCTAGGCAATATGGCAAAATCCATATCTACAAAAAATACAAAAATTAACTAGGCATGGTGGCACATGCCTGTAATCACAGCTACTCAGGAGGCTGAGGCAAAAGCATCGCTAGAGCCCAGGAGGTCGAGACAATTGTGCACACACACTTGAAAATCACACCACACACACACACACAATTTCCTTCATATTAGGCAACTGTTGTCTTGACTCTAGTTACACTTTAGTTAAAAGGATAAAGCGAAGATTCTGACATTAAGTTGAAACACCAAACTGGAGATTTTAGACCCAACACCAGGGTTCCTAATACTTCCAATAAACACACTATGAAGAAAACCAATCTTCCAGGTTTTTTCTCAATCCTTCTTTCTTCCTTTGGAAAAAAATAACATGAATTTATGGAGTTAGAGGTGGCTAATAAGGAACTGTTCTGTAAGAATTATTAAGTATTATTAGACAATAAAATCTTTTAAAGAAATAGGATATTAAACTTTTCTATGATGCATTGCCTTTTCTGCATTTAAGACCTATTTTTCATTTAGGCATAAAGGATAGACAGAGCATTTCAATCCTTTGAAGATACAGATCTTCAGTAAACCAAAGATGGTGCCATCTTAAAATCCTTTCAGCTGTCTAACTCTTCTGACTTATTGGTTCTCAAAATAGCTCCTGTAAAGAATGAAATCAAAAAGGTTTCAGATAAAATTTGAAATTCAGCCTATTCAAGTAGGAGAAAAAAATCGACATTGTTTTCATGAAAATAAGTTTATTGGCTGGGTGCAGTGGCTCACACCTGTAATCCCAACACTTTGGGAGGCCAAGGCATGTGGATCACTTGAACCCAGGAGTTTGAGACCAGCCTGTAATGTGGCAAAATCCTGTCTCTAGAAAGTACAAAAATTAGCTAGGCATGATGGCACATACCTGCAATCCCAGCTACTTGGGAGGCTAAGGCAGGAGGATTGCTTGAGTCCAGCAGGTCAAGGACAATATGTAAGCTGTGATCACACCACTGCATTCCAGCTCTGGTGACAGAGCAAAACCCTGTCTCGCCAAAAAAAAAAAAAAAAAAAATTAAGAAAGAAAATGAGTTTATTATCTTTTATTTCAAAATTAAGTGTCAGCCAAGCACATGAGCCTGGCATAGCAGAGTGGATAAGACCTAAACTACACTACGCTGCCATGTGGACATGGCCTTTAAATCTGAAAACTAAGATGAATAATGGCTAACCCAGAGGCAGAAGGGAAGAGCAGGATAAACCGTGGGGACAGGGGCACTATTCCTAAAGGAAGACACAGCATGTCTGAAGATCAGAAAAGAGAAAGAATAACACAGGTTGGGAGATATTTTTAGTGTTGCTGGAACACTGAGCATGAGTAGAAAGGTGAACAGAGAGATATAAAGCAAATTGGAAAAGCAGTCAGCAGCTGACCAGGAAGGAACTGACAACAGTTTGACTTTAGGCTGGGCTTATCTGGGTAGGGAAGAGCAGGGCAACCTCATCTCTTCCCATCAATGTGTGAAATACTGCAAGAAATTCAGAAGAATGTACAATACATTCTTAATATTTAAGCAACATGAGCCATCATCTTCAGAGTTAGCAAAATGATGATGTTTCAAAAGTGGCTTCCTTGGTCGCTTCAAAATGGGACATGTTAATCTTGAGATGTGTCAGAAGCCACCAATTATAAATACAGACAGCAAACTCCTTGGGCCATCACTATTGTATTAACATCCCTTTCCACACAAACTTTGTCCTAGTACTGTAACAGCCCAGTCCCTGCCAAGGCACTGCATCCCAAAGTATGAGGTCTCAACGTGAATCATTAGTCTTTTCCTGCTTCATTTGTGGCTTTGCAGGGTCTTTACTCAAAGGGGCCCTTGTTGCTCCTTTAGTAAAATGTTCTTTGTTCAAGAAATGATTCAAGAGTGAAAGCTGGGTGAAGAATGATCCTTTTCCACCATAGCGGTTAACGTAAGTTTTCTTCTCGCTTTTTGTCATATTTTTGGTTACAAAAGTCAAATGGTATCTTTGTTGATGGCCCACCTATCTCAGCCCAGAAACACCTGTCTATTAACATCACCACAGATCCCTGCATCAGGGTGGGTTTAGTGGTGTGCACCTTCTGCAACTGAACAGAGCCATATGCTCAGAAGTGTCCCATGCTTGGTTTCTTTCTCTGATGTTGTTGTCTTAAATTTTTAGTAATTTTTAACAAGGTGCCTGCATTTTCATTTTGCACTGAGCACTGCCAATTATGTAGCCAAACCTGCCCCATGTTTCAGATCCCATAGAATGCAGCCCTGCTTCCCTCTAAGTTATACCCACCATGCCTCTGATGGTTAAGTGCTGTCACCTGGTCTCTTCTGCTGCACAGTTCTACTAGCTCCATTGACTGCAGGGAGCTGAGAGCAGTGTCTTAGTTTACTCTGGCTTGCATAAGACAGTCAGCACTGAGCTCCTTAGCCATGTCAGTGTCCCTTCCCTTGCATAATTTCTATTGCTCTAATGAAAGGAGTGTTCTCTAAACCTTCCACAGAAACATAATTAGCTGGTGGGTTCTCGGGTCTAATACAGTAAATCAACGTTTGCATATTGCATCTTTCAGAGCCTTCTGCCTCCTTCCTCAATACTCTACCAGTGCAACCAAGTATATCTGCTTCTTTATTAGAAGCAATCATTTTTTTTCCTAGCTTCAAGGAGCCATCCAAGCAGCATATGAGAACCAGCTCCAGGTGTCCTTGCCAGTCTGAGCCACAGAAAAATGTCCCCATGTCAATATATCTTCCTCATCCAGCCTTATATTCAACCCCCACATCAGTCCAGAACTCTCAAGATCCACGGTGGGTGAGGTATATTAACCAGGGCTTTTGCTTGATCCTTTAACACTTTTAATACATTAAGTCCTTTCTTCCCATAACACAGATGGTACTTCCACAGAGGGGCTGTGCTGAGACTTATCTTTAGTTATTGGTCCAAAGGCCATGAGTGCAGTGGGTCACAGATCGGGATGAAGGAGAGCATCATCTTATCAGGTAATCACCTCAAGTAAGGGGAAGCTGCTCTCCTCTAGCAAGTGGGAACACATACCAAACAAAAGGGCTTGTAGAAATCCAGAGGCTAAAGATTTTCAAGTGCATTCACTCAGATGTCCCCATTGGAGTTCTCAGGAAGATTGCTGGAGCTGTGAGTTCAGGTGTTTTTTTTTTTTTTTGGTAATTTTACTACTCTCATAAACAAATCCTGGTAGTGATTCTCAGAACCACCTCCCTACTAACTATAGGAATGTGAGTCTCTTTAAATGTAGCTGTAGTTTCTGGCTTTCACAGTTTGCCGTACGCTGATAGCTGGCTTACCCAAACCTGTTGCTTTCTTCATTCAGAGCTTTGACGGCAAAACCCACCCCCTTCACAGCTTTAAAAATGCTGTCTCTGAAATGATAAAAACAAGGCATTCCCTTCTATCTGTAGCTCATTTACCACAGGTGAGAGTCTTAATAAGTCTTAGTAATCACACACCAGGCATCATCACCACTCCACTCATAAATGCAATAATGTCCTTGTTCCATATGGCCAGCAAAGGATTCAATTCCAAAAACACATTCTAAGAATCTGCTTCCTAGTACTGCTTTTAGTATCAGCTGTCTTGATTTCTTCTTTCAGAAGCAGACCCTTAGACTAGGATTCAGGTTCAAGTAGTTTATTTCTGAGGGCAATACCAAAAACACTATAGAGGTGAGGATAAAGGCCTTCCAGCCAATTAAAGGTATGCTACCACAGTGGTGAGCTAAATCCCACCGTGCAGCACCAAGAGACAATGTGGGAACTGTGTCTTGCAGTTTTTCCACCTGAAGCTTGAGCAAGCAAAGATATTCATCCACTTCCTCCATGCCCATTAGTCATTGAGTGCCACTCCCAGGGAGCTCTGTCCTACTGAAGGCAAAACCAGGAACGGATCATGCCTGGCAATCCCAGTAGCACTCCACACAAGCAATTGTAATGCAGTGGCCAGAGCAAAGGTGTCAGAAGTGGAACGACCGGACTTATCTGTTAAAACTATTACTTCTTACTAACTGTTCTATTTTAGTTTAAATATTTAACTTTTTTGAGTCTAGGGTTTTTCCTTGAAAAAATAGACCATTATCTTATATAGGATTAATATGAAAACATACACATAAATTCTTTTTGCATTAGAAAGCTTTATATCATGAAATTCTCAACATCTATTTGTAAAATGATCATATAAATGGCATTTTGTAATTTGAGAGAGAGTTTATCTTAAAACCCCTGTGAACTTTGAGACAGTGAAATGAAGGGCACAAAATATTCTAGTCACTGTGTGATAGCTCACTAGGATTTTATCATATTTAGTTTTAACTCATCAAACTAATTATAAACATTTATGTTTTTATTTATTTAGAAGTCTCAAATACTTTAGTATGCATGTGAAGTACATATGAATTGATTAATATGTAATTTCATTTGTTCAACAAATATTTGTTGACTTGTGCTATTTGCTTGGCATCAAGATAGACTCAGAAATAAAGCAGTGAATAAAACACAAAAGACCTTTGTCTCATAGAGAATGTGCCTGTGTGCATGTGTGTGTACACATACATCTGTTTGATGCCGATCCAGACTGTGGAATTCTAAAATGTTACATTCCACCATTTTTACCTAGAACATTCAAATGGGATGACAAAGATTTGTCCATCTTAGTTGTGCTATTTCCAAGGAAAAATGTAAAACCTAAAACAGGGAAACACTACAGTTACAATTTTGGTCTATCAGCAACTGATTTGGGGAAAAAAATTAAAAAGATAGACAAAGGAGACTGAGCAAGCTGAAAGATGGATAAGATGATATTAAGGTTTCTGGCAGAGAACATAGGTCATATTAAACAGAGAGGGGAGATTTATTTGGGTACATAAAAATGTGGCATCTCCATTCAGAGGAACTCGTCCCTGCATTTGTTCTGTTAGAAATCTATTAACTTCCAAGAAAATAAAAATTAAATTTGCAAGGCAGAAGAAGCTTATGGAATTAATTATGATGATATGTGAAAAGAAAAGAGTTGTTGTTTCCATTGGACTCTAAGTGTATTAAAGAAAATGAATAGAATGGAAGAAATATCTCCATTTGGGGTTTGTAAAAGACTTTCCAGGAGGAGATATTCAGATATTTTAGGGATTGAGTAAGGTTGGTTTTTACATATAAGTTTCCTCAAGTAATCTCACGTGAATTATAAAAGTAAATGTGTGATGTATTCAATATTTTCCCCCATTTTTTTTTCGACACTTCCAACAGGACACCCTCCCCGTGGGAATCTGTGAACAGGGTGTGGAAATTTTTCTGATGGAATGATCCCATGGGATCCTGCTTCACAATGAAATGGAAATGAACCCTCTAAGCAGCTTTCAATCAAACTAGGAAAAATGAAGCAAAAATGTGTGACACAAAGTATTATAGATAGCTCTCAGATTTCTAAAATGAACTCTAAGCTCAAATTATCAAGGGGCAGCATCTGAATGCTGAGGAAAAGAATCTGTCCCCGTGATCCATATTCACACACTCACCAGCTGCCTTGCCCCTTTTCTGTTTATTTGTTTGCCGGAAAGATAGATCAAATAATCATAAACAATGGAGGAGATGACAGTTTAAAAAGCAATAAAGTAAAAAAAAAAAAGCATGAAAAGAAGAATTGAAATCAAAAGATGAATGTGTATAATATAGTGCAGGGCAGGGGGTAATCCAGGCAGACTCGATCAGACACAGAGCAATGAGAGTCACTTTATTAAAGTCTTCAAAAAGTCTTTGGGGCCTTGGACACAGAAGTCACTGGAGGCCTAAATGTGTTACACATCATGACTCTAGAATTGAGTCTCACACCAGTAGATTGTGGCTTATTAAAAACACAGACACTGGCCCAATTGTCATGCTATTAGGCTGAAGGTGCATAAAAGTGTATATGATACACAAAAGATGAAAATGGGACTATACGTGTTCAAATCATACCATGTACACTGTAATCTCTAGTTCCAAATAATGTTAGTTCTGCAAGTACTTTCTAAAGGAGAATTTAATTTTCATAATTTAATAAGGTACATAAAACCTTAATAACATATAAGAACGTTCAAGCATTTCATAGTGCAGACTTGAAGTATAAGCAAAAATTACTCAAGGTTTTAGGACGGTCTCCAAACCTTAGAACAAACACCCCATGAGACCTTTAATGTCATTACAAAGCAAAGGAGTCTAAGTTTATAAGTTCTCATCTGAAACACCCTAACACAGTGAAGTACGTGCTGGTTGATTTATCCCTTCTGGAAGAATGAAAGGTTGCGTTGGACCTGGTGAGATTTTAACCTGTGATCCTAGAGAATCTTCCAGAGCTTCAAACCTGAAGTTTGATGTGTAACCTACTGGTTTAAAGGGACCTACATATTAGTACTGGAGAGTCTGACATAGTGGGTGGGTACATCAGACATCAGAAAGAGCAATTTAGTCAGCAAGACACCTATATTCCCTGCTCTAATCATAAAAAAAAAAAAAAAAAAAAGATAATCTTTCCAAGAGCTACCACAAGAAGAATTTTGATAGGCACTGAGTGAAAGCAAGTCAAATTGCTGGAATTTTCCTTTACGGAGCCTCAGCCTCAGTTTGGGAAAGGGTCCCAATTATTTTTGAGAAGGTAATGGCTCATTTTACTAGGAAGATATTTAAGATGTATATTATGCTATGTTCAAATCTGTAAGATATTGTTGAACATATATTATTTTTAAATTCAAAGTACAATGATCTTATTTATCTTGATTTAATTAGTACTTCTTAGTATCACAGTTCATTATTACATGGATTCAGGCAGACACATTACATTCCCCAAAACATAACCTCAGCACACTAATGACCTGTTGCAGCACTGGTTCTAACTAAGGGGAGCTTTTATAAATGACATTCCCCACTCCTTACTTTCACTCCCTACAACCTGCCTCATGGAGAGGCCACAATCCCAGCCATTAGTATAAACCTTCTTCCTTTCTTCCTTTCCTGGCTGCTGCTTTTGAGCCAAGTCTCCCTGAATGTAGTATTTTTCACACTTTTTGCTTGTATGCTATTTTCATCTGTGGAAGGCAGAAAATGGAGAAAGAAAGGAGCGAAAAAGAAAGGAGAGGATAGAAATTTTCAGAGGATAAAAGACAAGTTCAATATTTTTGTACTGTGATATAAATCTCAGTACAACTAAGAGTTTTTGAATCAGACACAGTATCAATTTTTGTGACTGGTTTTACTGCCTAAATTATTTTTTTTCTTCCCCTATTATCAATTTTGCCCAAATAACTAGATTTGCTTTGCAGTCAATCCAATTTGGTTTTTAAAATAGCCAAAGCAAGCAGAAAGCTTTAAAAATATCTAAATATTTTCCTTTTTCTTTTCAAAATTATCTTACCTTGATTTTGTTTTTATTTTCTTCTTTTATTATCTATCATATCTCTTTTTTACCATCCAATTCTGTTCTCGTAAAAATGAATCTACTTCTAGAATAATGGGTTCTGTTTTGCTGTTAATTCCAGAAATTTAAAAAAGTTTCACTAAAATTTAACATACATAAAGTGTCCTTTCATTTCCCCAGCTCTCCTTACAAGAAGGAATTAAGAAGGATCCTCAAAAGAGCACAGTCATACATCTACATTTAACACATGTATACAATTCATTGAAAGAACATTTTGGTAGAAATTGCTGTTTTGCATCCTGACTGATTTAACTGCCTAATGACAAGTCTTACCACTTAAAATATAGTCAGGGGAAAAAGGTTCCTCCCACACCTGTGATTGCATATTATTCACTGTGCTTAGCGTTGCCAGATTAAATAGAGGATGCCCAGTTACATTTGAATTCCAAACAAAGAACAAGCAACTTTTTAGCATAAGTACGTCTACAATATTATGCTAAAAGTTAGTATTTGTAATCTGAAATTCAAATTTAACTGGTGTCATGTATTTTGATTTGCAAAATCTGGCAATCCCAATTGTGCTTAAGGATGAAATAAAAGTGCTTGTGTGACCTGAAAGGTGAACAGTACTTTTGTAGTGCAAGGTTTTTGAAGAGTTTTCATCTGTAATTTGAATAAACTGTTGCTTGACATTTTCAACAAATTGTTTCTAGCTGTGGATGCTTATCGTGACAACTAGCCACCTGTGGGTGTTTCTTCTGTAAATCTTAAATACTTTGGTGTTCAGGATTGTTATTTTGATTCTGTATTGATGTCTGTTGGCCCTAGTGGTAAAACTGAGATTTGCACTTTGACAGTACCAGGCCAGACATAGATATAGTCATAGTAAAATGCTTTAAGATTACAAGACGTCTGGCTTTCTTAAAATATCTCCTTGACTCTTCTATCACTAGCAAAATGGTAATTTTCTTGGAAAGAGGAGGAATGTGTCTCACTTCCCAAAGCCATGAATAGACAGAAACCTCAAAAAAGTGCTGAAACTGGGAATCAGATGCCTATTCACTGCAGTTTTCATCTTCACTCTTCCCAGACTGTTGGCTTCAGTCTTTTCATTATAGACTCTACTTGGCTCTTTGCTCCACAGATAAAACATTGGCACCCTGAAGTTCTGACTTGAAACATACGGATGTATACCATCAGAACTCCATTTCAGTTCCAATTTTCCCTAAGCATAAAAAGTATCACTGGCTCAACTTGGAACAGATGAACATCTTTGTGCCTTGTGCCAAGAAGTTATTGTCAAGAGGCAGTATCATCTATTAGATGCCTATCTAATGGTGGCTTCCTCTTGAATATGGAGTAGCATCTATGGAAAAGACAAGTCTACGTGTAGCCATTACAATGATGTACCCATTACAATGACCAAAGAGCTAAGTTTATAAGTAGAGGAAGATACAAGGCATACAATGAGGTCAGTCCTGGGTAGGTTGAAGCTTATTGACTTCCTCAGGAAGAGGGTATAGCAAGTATGGAGTGAAGAGAAAACCAAGGAAAACTTGGCCTTACCCCAGAAATCTTAGGGAGATCAAATATGTTAATGATTAGCAATGGTATATTTTAAATACCTCTTTTCTAGTGTTTTATTTTAATGCCAAACTGAAATCTCGATTTCAATGATTAATTTTATAATTTTGAGCAAAAACACCTCTCAAACATGTGGTAAATGATTAATATGAAAAAGACACTATGCAAAGTTCTGAGGTATGTTTTTAAAAGTGTATATGAGAGGCAGGTAATGTAAAGATTTTGTATTTTTAGATGTAAGTATTTTTTCATAGCAGTATTGATTGGAAGAGTTTTGTTTGTTCAACACAACTCGATTTAATGATAGTTTTCTTTAATAACTTTTAAAAGAAAAGTTAGCTGTGACCTCATTAGTTTGTTTAGAAGTAGAGCACTCTTTTTCTTTCATTAAACATTGATGGAGGTTTTTGGTACTTCTAGATTAGCACTCAGGTGAAGTTACAAATTAAAATCTGACATTCTGCTTTCTCCAATGTCTGACTAATTTTTACAGGAGCTTTTTAGTAGTAATAGCCAAAGGCAACTATAGCAGTTAAAGGAAAGGCATTGAAGTGAGCTTTTTAGATGAGATGAGTATAACTATTCTTGAAATAAATGTTAGGTTTGAAGAGGCAAACCAAGTGTACTTAATGATAACCATGATCCAGGGATTATTCTAGGTACTTCATGAATATTAACTTATTTACTCCTCAAAACAGTACTTTCAAGTAGCTTCTAATATCATTTTGATTTTTCAAATGAGGAAACTGAGTCACAGAGAAGTTCAGAGATTTTTCCAAGGACACAGATCCTACAGTGGTAGAGCCAGAGTTTAATTCTTGTTGTCCTTGGTCCTTACCACTGCTACATGATCTCTTGTAACTAAGACATTAACACAACCATTAATTTGTAAACATAGTGTGTGTTTTCAAAAACAATAGCTAAATATTAATATAATTGTTCATGTTCGAAGGTAATTATTAGGCTTATTTCTTATTTTTATTTCAATAGTTTTTGGGGTACAGGTGGTTTTTGGTTACATGGATGAGTCCTCTAGTGGTGCTGTGTGAGATTTTAATGCATTAACCATCCAAGCAGTGTACACTCTACCCAATGTGTAGTCTTTTATCCCTCAAGGCCCTCCAAAACTCTCCCCTACCTTCAAGTCCCCCAAATCCATTACATCATTCTGTATGTCTTTGTGTCCTTAAGGCTTACTTATTTTAAATGTTTGATGTATTCATGTTAATGACACATTTCCCCTTTCATGTTCTTTTACCTTTAAATTAATATTTATTACATTAAAACAAAGTATAGAACCCAACAATTCTGTAACACAGAATAATCCTGCCTGAATATATTAAAAATTCTTTCTTAAGAAGTCATGCAAAAATTATAAAAATCTTAAAAGTTCTTACAATAATTTACCTAAAATAAACATTAGATACAGTATTATAGCAGGCCAATAACATTCAAAACAGCCGTTTTCTCAGTTTGATTTCTCCTTAATTAAGGGATGATGATATTTATAATAATAAAAATATCTGATATAGGACTGGGAGATTCTTTTTAACATGAAAAATTATACTGCCTGACACTGTTCCAAAAAATAATCACTTAATAGAAAAAAAAGTCTGGTTATTAAAAATAATGTAAAATAAAAGTGTTCTTTATTTTGGGAAAGGCCTCAAAAAATCATCAATTATATTTCATATTCATTCCAAGTTGTAAAACTATCTTGAAATAAGTATATCTGTATTATTACATAATTTCCATAAATGGAAAACCACCTTTCCCCCTCCTCTAAGCTTTAATAAAACAGGCAAATATACATCTCAATGGCAGATTAAGGCTTTTTTTGTAGCTAAGCCTAATTAAAATGGCAACATTCCAATGGTTTCTTTACCAGGGAGCAAGGACATCTGCAAGGGATAAAAAGATAGCAAGCATTTTGATGCATTTGTTTCCAGTGCTTAAATGTGGCAACAGAAAACAGGGATTGATACTGGCTAAGCTACAAGCAACATTTGAGTTAAATGTTTTAAAAGAGTACAGGAAATCAAAGCAGTTAAATAAATTGTGATTTTAGGTTGTTGTTTTGCCTGCTATTTCTGCCTGTTTTCAGTAGCATAGACTTCCCCAAATCGTGTCCCAGCATATTATAATTCCCTCTTGGATTTATTTTATACAAGAGAAGTTCTACAAGAAAGAAGCTGGTTCAGCTTTAATTAACCCAACATTTCTCAAACTCACCGACCTTGGAATACCTTTCATTTTCTTTCTTTTCCAGCATCAACTACATGCACATTTGAGCACCATTTGGGAAAGGTTGCTGTAGCATACTGTCCCTTGCCATTTTAGAATATTGTCTTAGTCTCTTTGTGCTCCTATAACACAATACCACAGACTGGGTACTTCATAAATAACAGAAATTTATTCCTTACAGTTCTGGAGGCTGGGAAGTCCAAGATGAAGATTTTGTGTCTGGTGAGAGCCCAGTCTCTGCTTCCAAGATGGCGCTTTATTGCTGCATCCTCTGGAGGAAATAAACATGATGTCCTTACATGGCAGAAGAGCAGAAGAACAAGAGAAGTCAACTCTCTCTGAAATCTCTTTTATAAGGGCATTAATTCTTTCGTGAGGGTAGAATCCTCATGACTTAGTCACTTCCCCAAAATCCCCACCTTTCAATATTACCACGATGAGAATTAAGTTTTACATATTGGGGGACATTCAGACTATACTAAATATTATTACTAAATCTCCAATGATTTTAGTCCTTTTCTGTTTCCTGATATTATTTCACAGTGGCTGTACATATTGTACATGTTAAAGTGCCAATCCAAATTACAAGATAGGAAGGCAGTGAGGAAGAAAATATAACTTTCACTGCTACTCAGAGGAAATCTTAAGGCATTTATTAAAAATGGATTTTTTATGTTACACTGATTTGTATAAATTCCCTTTCCTACTTCTCCAGTAATAGACTGAAAACATTTTGAGGCACCAGACTATGACACATTCAGATTCATTCATAACTATCTTAATACCTAGCAGTGTACCCAGAATACAGGAATTAACCAACAAAAATTTACTGAATCAAATTAAAGGGCTTAGATTTCCTCACCCTATTTATTTTCATCCCATGCCTCTAAAACCCTTGGAATTACATCAGCTGAAAATTGACTCTGACTTAAAAAAAAATTACTTTGTGTTCATTGTGGAATTCAGCAACAGGTGAATTAAGGGTGAATTTCAAGTATACAAATAAGATAGGCAGTACACATATGTCAATCATTTCTCAATTCTTATGTTGATTCATATACACACTAGAACTGACAATGCTAACAGTACTTTTTCTGAGGCTTTTATTCATTTTTATATTTTATTTTACAAAGGATGAAAATTTTCTTTTTCAAATGTCCAAATGAACATGATGCATATATTTTTCTTCTAATTTCATCATTTAAAAAAATCCCAAAGATTTTAAAACCATGAGAGAAAGATATGAAAACACTGCCAGGGGCATTTTTCTTGGGAGCAAATATTTCAGATGAACAAATTTCACTTAGTAGAAATATTTCAAAGCATAAGTTTATTTTTCTCAGGTTACATCTTTCACCTGTCATGTGGCATAAGATGAACAGATAGAAGATTACATACAAGAGCAGGACTGGGAAAAGGCTTTCTTTCACACATAGTATAGCTCATACCCCCAGCTAGTTAAATTCTGTCCTGACATGCAGATAATGAATATGTTCTTTAATGCAGTGACTTTCCTTTATTTACAGAAACTTTATTCTACACACCATTCCCTGAAAATAAAAATAAAACTTAGACTTCTTTCAAAGGACAAATTTATTCAGTAAAATAATATTCTAAAATGTATTACCTAATATTTACTAGCACTTAAGTTTTTAAAATATGTCTTTAACAGTTATAATAGTCTGGCATTTTCTGCATAAATGTGACCTCAAGTCAGTTTGGCAGGACAAAATTCTAAGCTTCAATTAAGTACTGTAAGTGAAAAATACGTATCTATTATTCTATAGTAAAATTTTCAAGCATCTGTTAGGCCATTAGTGGCAACATTTATAATCAATTATTCAAACATTTAAAAATTTTGCAAATTTTTAAATTTCAGATAAAAAATTTAGTCATGATTTTTTTCTTGTATTGAGGCAAATATTTTTATTATTTGATTTTTATGTACAATTGTATTTATTTGGCATATAAAATTACAATGCATTAGAGATTATTTGCATTGACTTTACATAACAAAGTATAAGGATCAGATTCTGTTTAAGGAAACAAAATTGTTCTAGGTATGTCAAGCAAAAAGGAATTTAATATAGAGGATTGGAGTCAGGTACGGTGGCTCACACCTGATCCCCAGCACTTTGGGAGGCCGAGTAAGGCGGATCATGAGGTCAGGAGTTCGAGACCATCCTGGCCAACATGGTAAAACCCCAATCTCTACTAAAAATAAAAATTAGCTGGGTGTGGTGTTGCACCCCTGTAGTCTCAGCTGCTAGAGAAGCTGAAGTAGGAGAATCTCTTGAACCCTGGAGGGGAGGTTGCAGTGAGCCGAGATCGGGCCACTGCACTCCAGCCTCATTACAGAGCAAGACTCTGTCTCAAAAAAAAAAAATTTAGCAATGGCAGTGATGGTCAGCTGAGGGAGGATGTTATCTTGAAGCAGTGGGTCAAGGTAGTCTGGCAACAACCTATAATGATAGCTTACACAGGGTTTACATAAGGAAAGCCTATTGCAACACAGTGTTTACATAAGGATGGCAGGGATAGCCCAGAAGCCACCAATGGAAGCCTATGAGAATCTGATGTGTTGAAACAAGGCACTAAGTACAGTAAGTACGTACAGTCTGTCAGGCGTGGTGATTAACAACATTGAAGGAATTGGGCAAAAAAGTAAATGTACTGAGAAGTATGGGAACAGATTTCTCACTGCAGGAGGAGGGTACAAATATGAAAATAAGGGAAGCTGGAATAGACCTGTGGTGTTAGACTGAAATTGGTAGTATTGGTAGAAACTCAATGTTTGATTGATTGATTGATTGATTGATAGGTAGATAGATAGATCATAGATGACCGATATGTAAAAATATGTATGTGTGTGAATATATGTGTAGTTGTATATTTATATTCATTCATACATATACTTCCTCACTCTGTTAATTAAAAGTTCCAGATGTAACAACAATCCAGTAGCAATGAGCTCTCCTGGCATGCAAAGCTTGGTTTCTAAATACAGTACAAGACTTCATTACAGTAAAGTAGAGCTCCTTTGTAAATGGCAGAGTCCATGTCTGAATTTGGAAGAAAACAAACGAACAAACACAATATATGCCTGGCAGTAATAAAGTATGTAAGTAAGTAACGCAATACTCAAAGACGGAATAAAAGCATTTTGTAGGGCAAATAAAAAGGGACAAAGAAAACCTGCTTGAAGGGGTTCCCACTCCCACCTGCTAAATCTAAGAAATTTAAGCATCAAAATGAATATTGACAGTCACAGATACTAATCCACTGAATTACACAGAAATCCATAAATCCACAGGGATAAATAAATAAGGAAAAGAAGAACCATCTTTCCATTAATGCCAACCAGTAAATGTGAAAGAAATAACTGAATTTTAAAAAATTCATTATTTTGCAATCATCATAGTACTAATTCAGACAAGAAATATCAACGAGTACTAAAACTGTTGGGTGAAAGTGGGATGAGAGAAGAAATATTAATATAATGTCAAATTTTCTACAGAAAACACTTTGTATCTACAAAGCAAACAAAAGAAAACAAAACTTAACTGTGGAGAATCCTGGTATTCACAATCTTAATCTTGTCATAAAAATGTAAAACACTAATAATGGACCAAATCAACACTGTGTGCTACAAGATAGAATGTAATTTCAAGAACTGCATTACTTCTGTGCTATTCCCATGCAAAATGTATAGCCCAGCTCTAATAATGACAAAATATCAGATGAATCCAATTGAGAAACATTCTACAAAATTGTTGCCTTGTAATCTTCAAACACATCAGGGTCATGGAAATGAAAGACTAAAGCCCTGCTCCAGATAGAAAGAGATAAGACAATTAGATGCAATGCATGATTTGTGTACCATGAAAGATGTTAGTGGGGATACGGGTAAAGCTTAAGTGGTATCTCCAGGTGAAGACTATGGGGGGGGTGCTCTATTATTTCTGGAAGTTTGAAATGATTTCAAAATAAAAATTTACAACAAAAAGCACTAGAAATGTAAAGAGTCAGGTGAAAATGCTGATAATTTTCAAATTGCAACTGGCATTCTGAGAGTTGGAAAGCTGCAGGAGTTTCAGAAAATTTCCAGTGATAATCCAGAAATTAGGCAGGTGATTCAAAACTAAACTCACAGAGACTGCTGTAAAATTTCACATGTTAAAGACACATATCTGTCAACTATTGCCAGAGAAGCAATCATACGGCTTTTGATTCTGCGCTTCCTTCCAAATCTCCTGTTATTCTCATTTCAGGAACAAACCTGGAATACTGCTGGTAGGGGCTTTCGGGAAATGTAGTTCCCAGATCTCAACCCTCTGGTGTGTCTAGAAAGTGGATGCTGCCAATAGACAATCTGGCGTACAAAGCATTACAGGTCAATTCAGTTAATAGATAGTTAACTGATTTTTGTTATTTATTAATAAACAGGGTTGCAGTTTGAAGGTAAACCCTTCCACTTTTTAACCAAATTTGTACGTTCATTTATTTGTTCAGTAAGTATTAATTTTATGCACCTAGTAAATGGCAGGCACAATTACAGGTGCTGGGGATTCAATGGTAAACATGCCAGAAAAGGTTTTGGCCCCTTTCCAATTTGAAGGTCTTATTGGGCCTAGAGAGACAGTAAGCAAGTTAGTGAAAAAGAAAACATTCAATCCAGACAGGTACAATGAATCAACTAAATATGGTCATGTGACAGAATACCTGAGAATGGGGGAGTACTTTATCTAGAAGAGTGAGAATGAACTCCTCGTAGGAGGCACTGGAGGAACAGCATTCTGGGCAGATGGAGTTATAAATCCAAGAACCCAGAGTGAGGAGGGTGCAGAGGCAGATGTAAAGAAAGGTGTCAGGCTAAGCAGTTTGTGCAATGATAAAGTAAGCAAGCAAGAAGCAATGTGATGTGATCTATGTTTTAAAAGTATACTTCTGACAACTTAGTAGACAAGGGAGCATAGGGGTGAGGGCAAAAGTACAAGCAGGGAAGAAAAACTAGGGGATATTTTATAAGACTCAATAAAAAAATGATGATAAACTCTACAGATACAGGATGTAAAGAGATGGAAAGTATGTTTTGGAGGTAGAAGGGGCCAGACACTCCTTTCTATTATATGTTATGTATATAATGCCACTTTGTTGCTTGATTTGGTAGCTCAGAAAACACTATGTGTGTGCAGAAAGAAAAAATAAAAGAAAGAAAACACTATGTGTTTCACCAGGGATAAAGCTCCTAGACAGGACAATTAAATATTAAGGTCAATGTAATAAACAGTTTTTCTGGCTACATGGAATCTCATCACCGTCTTTTAGTAATAGAGCTCAATTTTACTTGACTTTTATTTCCAGTATTTTCCTTTCACTTTCCCATAACAGATAGCTCTTGTCAAACAATCAGTCCCACTAGTTCTACCCCCTCCACTCTGTCTCACCCTCAGCAGTGGGTGAGCACTGGATCCAATCTAGTCCATCCAGACTTTCTTTCCCTGAAGGTATGGTAACTTTAGTCCTTTCTCTGGCCAGGTATTTTACATTTTTGTTGAATGTCAGAGTTGTTCAGTGCAGTGTCTCTCCAATTTCTTCTTCTATCTCTGTTCAGCTAGACTCAATTTCAGTTGCTTATAATCAATCCTGATACAGTCATTTTCCTGATGCTTAGATACATTTATTTGGAGTGTAGCAAAATATTCAAACCAATTGTCAATTTAAAAAGGGATCATAAGTTAGGACATAGTGGCACACGCCTGTAATCCTAGCACTTTGGGAGGCCTGGGCAAGAGGATCTCTTGAGGCCAGGGGTTCAAGATCAGCCTGGGCAAAAGAGGGAGACTGTTTCTACTAAAAAAAGAAATGTAAAAAAAAAAAAAAAAAAAAGGTAATATAGAAAAATAAGGAGGAATTTAACTATAATTTCCAGTTACTAAAACCCATGTAGAAAAGCAAAACAGAGACTTCACCTAACTTTATGTTTAAAAATAAAACGGCTGGGCACGATGGCTCACGCCTGTAATTTGAGCACTTTAGGAGGTCCAGACTGGTGGATCACTTGAGATCAGGAGTTAGAGACCAGCCTGGCTAACAGAGTGAAACCTGATTTCTACTAAAAACGCAAAAAAATACACCCAACTAGGCATGGTGGCTGGTGCCTGTAACCCCAGCTACTCTGAAGGCACGAGAATCGCTTGAACCGGGGAGGCGGAGGTTACAGTGAGCTGAGATCGCACCATTGCACTCCAGCTTGGGCAATAAGAGTGAAATTCCATCCCCAAAAATAGTAATAAAAATAAAAAATAAATATAAAAATAAAACTAACCTGCCCGCATATGTCTAAAACACATGCAGACATACACACGTGCATGCGTGCGCGCGCGCACACACACACACACAATAATGTAGGCTTTATTAGCAGCAACAACTTTTTGTTCTATCTCCACCTCCATTCTAGTCCCTGTAATTAACATCTTTTAATCATTTTGTTTTTTAGATTTTTCATTGTATTCTTTTTATATAATTTGGTGATTTTACTGTTCCTGTTTTTTAGCTGTAATTAATACATTCCTATCATGACATGTAAAGACTTAGATTCTTTCCACAGCATTTCTAATTTGTACTTCATTTTAAAGCTATACACTTATATCCTTTTTTCTTATCTCATGAACTAAAGAGAAAATATCTGATGTCCCACCACCTAAAAATGAGGACTTTTATTTTCCCTAAATTTTCTTTCAGCTCTTAGTATGTGGCATCTGTTTATATACTTTCACATTTTTGATATGTTTTATACTTAATTCAGCGAATTTACAGTTCTTGCATTTTGCCCATTAATTGAATTTAAAGGTTGAAAGTTAATATAGAGCATTTTCATTATTATGACTGTCCCTCCCTTCCTTCCTTTCTATCATCCACAAACTCTTAAACAGCATTTTTTCTTTGTGCTAACACTGTTCTAGGGGTTGAGGCACAGTGGTAAATATTGTCCATTACAAAGAGAGATGATACATATTATATGTCTTGTGGAATATTTTTATTTTTTGGAAATTGCTAATCCTTTTACCCACGCACACCAACATAAGATTTTTTTCTTTTTTAAATACTTTGCTTACCATGTTCTTAACTGTGCAAGCTATGAGTTTACTAACTGCCCCCTCCTCTCAGCTCTGCTGTTTCTCCCTGGAGACACTATTTCTGAAGCCTTCACCTTTTGGTTCTAAGCTGGAACTGTCAGACATCTATCATCCTGGGGCAACCCTTCATAAAAGTGCTGATTAGATCTGCCTCTAACTGGCCCCCATGACTTCATTCTTTATTTAATCCCTTTTCATGCCTTAACGTATCCTCGACAAACTTTCTGAGATAATATGCAGGAAACAGTGCAGTGTCTAGAAAGTTTTTCTTTTGTCCTTATATGTGATTTGATGAATTCGTTCAATATAGGATATCTAGTCTAAAATTATTTTTCCTCATGATTTTAAATTTGTTATTTTCTAGCATTTAATATTGCCAATATTGTCTGATGCCAGTCTGATTTTGCTCTTTTTGTGAAAGAAATATTTTATCTGCTTCCTTCTTTCTTTCTTCCTTTCTTCCCTTCTCCTTTCCTTTCTTCTTTCTTTCTTTCCCTTCTATCTTTCTCTCTTTCTGGAAATGTTTGAGGTTTCTCTTTATTTTTTGTGTCTCAAAATTTTACAACGATTTGTTTTTTTAAATTTGTATTTTACTATTTATTTATTTTTATATTGTTTTCCTGTGACTGGCATTCTCTGGTATCCTGTGATCTTTCCATTCTGGAATAATTTCATTGAATATTTATATGATAATTGAATTCCATCTATTGATCTTTTCTTTCAAATTCTAGAATTCTTAATATGAGGATACTGGATCTAGTGGATAGAATATTCACATCTCCATATTTTTGTACTTTCTTATCTTCTTCTAATATTTCATTTATTTCTCTGACAATCAGGAAGCCTGTCTCTGTAATCAGGGACTCACAGACCTCCACTGCCTCATAAGGGCTGCACAGGGAATGAGAGGGTACCTGAACAAATGTGAAAGTCTTTAAGGAAAGGGGAATGAAAACATGAATACTAAAAAAGCAGCTAAAATATCCATTATACTTGCAATCTATTTATATCAACCAGTCAGTTAATGACAATATATTAAAGTTGCTGCACCATAGAAGGCCTCTGATAGACTCTAGTAAATAAACCATTATAATAGAAATATTTATGCTAAGATGATGAGCTTGGAGAGAGACGCAGGGGCTAGATAAAGGAGAGTCTTACAAGGCATCATAGGAAATTTGGACATTAGTTTAATGCATCAGAAACTGTTAAAGGGTTTTATATAGAAGAGTCACTTAATACCACCTTTAAATAGTATCTCCTGGGGACAGCTGTTTGGTGGCTGGACTTAGAGACAGCAGGGCTAGAGTCGGAGAAGTGTTTAGGATGCCCTTTGAATGGCTTCCCATGAGAATTCTGAACTTTTTAATCCCTTTGCATCTATTATTCTGATTATCATTTTTGAATGTTAGTTGCCGAAATGTAAGCATAGATGAGGTGAATTATCTCAAGTTTACTGTTAAGCAACTGCCGTCATCCTTTTCATAACTTGTTTTCTCATCACAGATATGCTAAAAATCACATCACTGCCATCTAATTTACTTTGAGGAATGTTTTACAAATTATATTCCCCTTCCCTTTGCTTCATGGGACATAGACTGTTATTCAATTGATGTTTAAATCTACAGTATGATTAATTCACACACAGTATGTGATACTTGTTTATTCTACTTTTAATCAATTTTTTGTCAAAGTTATTTACAAATTGATTTACACTTCTAAATTCAGGGCTTTTGTTTGCAAAGTATCTATAATGTGGTAGTTAAAGATAGCTTTTAATAACAGAAAATTAAATCTAAGTTAACTTAAGTATGTCTACCTAAAATTATGAAAGTTTTTTTTTTTTAACTTTCGCTCTGAACTTTACCCATTTTGCCTAATCCTGATTAATTTTTCAAGTACATCTGCTAAGACTTCTGTAGTATTTCTACAAGCTGGCATTTTGATTTTTGAAGGATTATTTGAAATTTAGATTTGGCATCTGTCAGAAAAAAAAAAGCAGTCATCCTATTGGATGTTATAATATAGCAGGTAATGATTGCCGAAATTTAACCAATCACACAGAATGACAGGGGAAAAACAACCAGACAAGAATTTTATGTTAAAACCATGGAGGAAAAAGCAAAAGAGCTGCAAATTAATGTCTTCCTGGTATAATAGATTTTATTCTGATTAGCCTATGCAAAGTGGATGGTGCCAGATACTCTAGAGTCAATATATTTTTTTGTAATGTCCTATGAGAAACTTTACATTGGTCCCAGTATTGTGATCCTCAATCCGAGGACCTATCTGACAGTCTAGGACACAGAGAGCTGTCAACCCAGGAGCCGGCCGAAGATGATTGTTAAGGGGATTTGGTGCTCCTTCTATTTGCCTAATAGGGAGCCTTGCGCTCAGCATTTCCTGAAGCAAAAGAAGACAGATGAAATCTCTGGGCACTTCATTGCTTCTGCCTCTCAAAGATTTCCTGTCAAAACGGGCCTATAAGGGGAGAAAGGTTTTCAATAACATTTTTTTTTTTACCTGGCAGGATTTCTAGCCTTGCTCTGAAAGGAGTTTGAAGGCTCTGTCTTTGTTAAAGGCAGGGAGGGGGCAGAGGAGGAAGAAGAAGAAAAAAAAAACAAGACAAAAAAATGCTACCAAACTACCAGATCTAGTTGTGTTTAAAAATAAAAAAGCCAATAGAGCAATATGGCTCATATTACCATAGCATACACAGAAAAACCAGCTGTGATTGACACTTTATTCATATTTTATATAGGTTGGTTTATTCCCCCACCCTTGAAATGGAGAAAGTGACCTTGATGTTCTTGAGGAAAGCATGTTTGTTGTAAACTATTTTCAGCACACTTTTAGTAGCTTATGTAGGAAATGAGGAGTGCAGGTCTCATTTTCACCAAAGGGATGTTTGCCAATCTGCTTTTCTCCTTATTAATGCTTTATTTATTCCTTTACTTCTGCCATCTTGTCAGCCCGCCAGCCCGCCAGCTCACAAATGCTGTCTAATAGCTTGTGAAAAGACAGAGCTTCTGTCCTCAACAGCCTTATATTCTATGGGAGAGTCCATTGTAGTGGGGGTAATTTCCTCAGTTTCTAGGAAAATATATTCACACTCAGATCCTTTCTACAAGTGCCAAGCAAGTCAGAAACCACATCTGTTAGCTTTGCCCCAGACAGAGGAACTGTTTTTGTCTATTGTTTAGCGTGGTTAATGTGCAGTCACAACTTTCTCTGTTCCTTCTCCCACACTGTATACCCCTGAATGGAACAAAGGCAGAAGAACCTAAACAAAATAAAGGAAAAAGCGGACGAAATAAGGATAAGCAGTGAACTCCAAGTTTTCTCAAATTGTAATTCCCAGCCTGGTTTTTAGTGCTAATTTGTTCAAGACGTCTTCGGTCTTTTTAAAACTGTGATGCTGTTAGTAAAGTGAGAACTGATAGTTGACACAGAACAATAAAACCAAGACACACAAACAATAAAATCTCAACTGTCTGAAGGAATTTAACATAGGAGCACACAGGTCAGAAACCCCAAGGATAATATAGAACAGAACAATTGAGTTTTGTAATAAGCCTCAAGTCATTAAGAAAATGTTAAATCATGTTGGCCATCCTTTTTTTGCTATGATACCAAAACAGGCTATATATTTAGGAGGATTTTAATCATTTTAATTTAATTAATGGGAATATAAATAGTACCTGTGTTATCTGGAAAGTTTACTTAGGGAAGAAACTTCATTCCACCAAATGAACTGGACAAATGAGCTGCTACTATGTGTTGTAATAAGCCATATGCCATTTAAGTAGCTTTATTTCATAATATTATGATATATTTCTTTTTCTGCAGTGAAGTTTTCGAAATTTATAGGTCAAATTCCTGTAACGTTAACATGTGAGTTAACACAATAGATAACAAAAAAAAGTTTCTCTTAAAAAGCAGCCACAGTTATGGTAGAAGACTAATTGGCAGCCTGTAGGCAATGTAAAGGCTTTTTTTAATGGGGAGTTCCCAGGTGGAGGGAGCTACCTCTTAGAACAGCAGCAGATCTCAACAAAGGATTTCTTTTTTTCCTGAGAAGGAGGTGAAGATGTGAAGCAAGGAAGGTCATAAAGTACATGGTCATGAGTTAAGGATAAAAGAATATCATGGAATGTTTTTGGCAGTGCAGGGACATGAATGAAAATATGAGATGATTAAATTATGTATAGATGTGTGAATAAGCATGTATGTTTTATTGTTTAGAAAAGACCAGGGTCATGGTGAAATAATTTGCACAAACTTCAGACCAACTCCTTTGATAACAAACCACTACTTAATGTCTGTGTAGATCAAAATCTCACCAAGCGGGAGCAGTAAAATACCTTTTATTATTATCTGTCGAATCGAAACTGTACCATTAAAAAAAAAAGTAACCCAAAATAATACTGGACAGTCTCTGGAAGTTGTAATAGGATTTGAGAACTAAGAAAAAAAAAACTATAAAAAGAGTGAACAGTCAACAATATTCAGTAAGCTGAATTCCCAGACAACAGCATATACAGACACTGTTCTAAGAAGTGACACTAAATTCTTTACAAAGGTGGGATAGTATGGAAATCAAAGACTAGCTCAGGAGATCAGCTGAGCATTGGAAACAGAGAAATAAAAACATTGAGGGTAATCACTGGAGAGATTCTGAATAAATTGAGATCATGATGAACATCTTTTTTGGTTATTAATTTTTTATTTTTATGAGAAAGATGATCTAATGGATACAGATTTTATTTAATTCTATTTACTTCTTGAGCTACCTTTGGCATTCTTCATGAAGTGTTACCAACCTAAGATTGAAAAGGCTAACATGCTCACATGAAACAACACAAAAGTTAGTGTAGTATCCATGTTAAATCAATAGATCAGAGAGGCAGAATGTCAATTCTTTGATCGAACTGGATCCCTTAATTCTGAGTGCAAAAATAATTATTGAAGAGTTTGTGATATGTGATATCTATATCTATTTCTGCATATAGCTAGATTCTGTTCATTTGTCTGTTGGAATTATAAGCAGAGGAACAAAATCTGTGACAATGAATCAATGAAGATTTTGTAAATAGGACTGGATAAATACAAAATTTTAAATCTCTGGTTTCAATTCAATGGAGATTTTTTTCCTTTCACAATAGCTCAAATGTTAAAAATGAAAGCAGGAGACAGATTTGGCTCTGCCGCTGCCTTTTGGTGCCCCATTCTGCCACCCACTGCTATTTCTAGAATCAATGAAATATCAAAACCAGGCTAGAGGAAGTGCTACTAATTTGGCATGTAATGAAACAAAATAATCTAAAATGCATATCCATCTACTTTTATAAGATGAGACGACGATTAAAAAAAACAGATGAACAAATTACACTTCATATCATGGGATATGAAACAATTACAGGAGGAGGAAGGTGGAGGATGTAGAATTCAATGGACCCTTTAATGAATAGTAGCAAAATATCCACCCAAACAAATGACATTCTTCATACCTTATGGATAGAAAATAGCCAGCTTTCATTCAAACTTTTATGAAAGGATCATTAGAGATTTTCACCCCACTGACTTAATATCAACTTTTGGAATTAATCGGCTTTCATCAGGGGATGAGTATATGCATCACAACAGCTTTTATATTTTTCCAATCGTCACTTCATCCAGGATTGAGTTGATCCTAGGGAGTTTCCACATTCATCTGACATCAATTATGCCAGCTCCTGCTGATATTCAATTCATGTCATAATAATTAACTTGTATCTATTATAACCATGTTTCATAATTAACATGTTATTTCTCAAAATTTTTTCTCATGCACATATTTTAAGATACAGCAATCTTTATACTTTTGAAATATTCTTCTATTTTCATTGTTCATAGACTCTCTTTCAAATTTAAGTGGTCATGCACATTAGCTCTCTGTTCATATTTTTAGTATTTATGATGAGAAAAATAATAGTGGAAACTGAATTTCCTCAAAGTGGACCAAGGTGCCTTAAACTTAAAGAATCAAATAATTATTTAAAAATTCTATTACTACCCCATATTTTCTATGAAGAAATTGTCAATCTAGCACCATAATCTCTTTATCCTCTTCAGTTTTGAAGAATTTCAAAGACAGATGTTTGGCCAATAAGTAATTCATAACAAGGGCATGCAAACCAAATAGGAAAAGTACTTTGCAGCACTTTTAAAGTACATATTTACCACAACAATGACCCAAACTAGTTTGACACTAAATTTGAGAAATTCAGAATTTGAATCTGATTCTACAACCTTTGGAAGAAGGAAATTATATATCTAAAATATTGTATAAGCTTATTAACACTCACAAAATTCTCCCATCAATTTCATCAATCTTCTAAAACCCAAAATAAAAATTTAACCAAGATATTGATTGAAAAGGATAAGGCTCCATCTGCTGTGATTTGGGTGGATGAATGACAGTAAACTTAACTGCCCATGAGCTGACAACTTGAAAGAGTTTTCCATCACATGTGGGTAACTTCATTTGATCTGAGAATAACTGAAAACCGTAATTGTACCTTTATGAACAAAAGTTGTAACCTGAAGGAAGAATGTCCTCTCTATTCTAAATATGTTTTTACAATACCCATAGGCGTCACAGACAAGCTAAAATGGCTATTTTCTGTGAAAGACTAAGGTTGGTTTCTTCTCTTACCTGTTTTGATATATAATTCAGTTAATACATTTTTATAGGTCAAATAGTATCTTTAATTCCCACAGTTCTAAAATACCTCAATTATATTTTTATATACTAAGAAGTTGCTTGATCAGAGATTAACTTCTTATATTTTTATAGTCAACACTCTTTATGAAAGTATAGAGAAAACTATTGAAGCAATGGAAATATTTTTGGAAACACCCCCAAAAACTCTAATGAGACTTCCCAGAGACCAGACAAATAACATATTACTTCTGATATTTTATTTATGTACCATTTTACCTATTAGATAGTATTTTTTGGATGTATTATTTCATAGAAATACAGGATATATTATAACATAGAAAATTTAAAAATAGGAATTGAAATAAGGAAAATGATTGTCTAAGGTTTCATATCAACAACATAGTAAGTCGGGGTCTCAAATCCAGGTCATCCTTCTCTAACCCTATGCCATCAGTAGAATATAAACACATATTGTCCAATGACAAATGGTATAAAAATAATAACCTTGAAAAGTTCAGGAGTACCTTAATTTACGGTTCTCAATTGCTGGAAAGAATTCATTCTGGTTAGTTTCGTAAATATCTGACTAAAATACTAATATCACTCTATTCCTTGTTGCAGCCACCTTTTTGCATTGCTGTTTCTACTGATCCTTTATTCCCATCTACCAGAGATTCTCAGAAGTCCAGTGGATGTGGAATGAGGGGAACCCACCAAACTTTTAGTATTATCTTTTTCTCCAAGTAGATGAGATTACTAGGGACATTCCCAAAACTAAACCTAATCACTTAGACAATGTCAAACTATGAAACGCACAGTAAAGATATGACACTGGTATGTCTGCGCCTGCTGCAGTTGAAAATCACATCTTGAAAATGTAACCTAAGACTCCAGGTGCCTAATGACACCAATTGGTATTCACGCAGGAGTACAGACTGCTACATATGCTCACTGCAAATTTTGCTTCAGGGAAAAATGGAGAACCATTTAAGTGACTCCTTCTGTGCACTGAACTGTCAACTTACGGAAATGCCATACTAATCTTAGGGAAACTCTCTGCAAAGCTCAGTTGAGTGGTGAGTGAATGTAAATGTCCCAACTTATTAAATATCTACTTCATCAAACCTGGTAACCAGGGGGCGATTGATTTTGCACTCAGCTCACCCACACACCCTTATTAATTATATATTATTTTGGAAGGCCTTGATCCTCTCTTCTATATGTGAAATATTTTTCTTCTTCACAGATATATAATAAAATACGCTATTTTAGACACAGATTTGTCATGAGTAGTAGAATTTCTGCTGCACAAATCATCTTTTTAAAAAGATATCTGAATTATCATACTCAGATTTATGTAATAGTTTTATATTTATTTAATATTTTAAGCCTCTACCTCCATTAAGCTTTACGCAGCAGAACCTAGTAAGTGGAGCAGCAATCAAAAGATAGCTTCCACAGTTGTAAAAGCAACCCTAACCACTGACCCACGATCTTCAACCATAAAAGTGAGAAACAAAACAGAGGTTCAACAGCATTTGTGGAAACTGTAAAATAAAACAATGCCAAAAAACATAACAATAGAAACAAAATTTAACCCTGCCCTTGATAACATATTTGTAAAACCTAATTTATAAAAAAAATTATAAGAAAGTCTATATTTTAAAATTTGGAAACTTGACATTTTCTCCTCTACCTGAAAAATGAATGGAGGAAAAAAAAGAAAGAATGCATTTGCCAGGTGGGTTTTCCAAGTCCTCATTATTAAACAGTAATTTTCATCACATTTTAAATGCTCCCATCAATAGCAAGATTGTAGAAGGATGATACAGCTAAATCACTGCTGTTAGACAATTAGTTGAGTTTGCTGTCTCAAGCCAAGATTGGCAGCGTCTGCTACTCTGGTAAGCAAATTCCTCAGCATTCAGTATAGCAGGACTGAGTTTCCTAGTTAATGCTATAAAGCAACACTGAATAAATACAAACGGCTTAATCTTCTTTTGCAGTCATATCCTCCCACACTGGTGTATGTAATTAGAAAAATACTACATCTCACGTCCGGAATAGTGAATACAGCAGATTGTTAATCATTATATTTACATGGCTTATATAAAAAATATTTAAATTCATGAGTACTATAAGATTTCTTTGAAAGAATATTAATACATACACAATACCTAAATGTGTATTGTCAGCTCTGTAGCTTATTGATGTGTTTATAGCACTTCCTTTTAAAACTGTTGCATAACAAAAATTCAGGTCTCCAAATATTGACGAAACAAAATACTGAAGAAAAGAAGTGTGTATCTATTTTTGTTTTTATCTATATCAATCTCTCTATATACATATAACATGAACAGATATATACATGAAACAAACAAATTTGATGGAGTTTGCAAATTCCAAGGAGAAGACACACTCACACTTACATGAAAATGTAATCCCACATTCAAATAAAAATGTGACATATTAAAATATATCATACATGTACTTCTAGTGAAGCCTATTTTATAAAATGTATTATGTAGCATATTTTCTCTGTATTTTACACCAATGTAATATTGATTTCCTACAAAAACACATTAAATAAGAGATTTATGAGAAGTGTAGCAAATCTCATTTGGCCAACAAACCATAACTCTTTTGCGTCTGCTTTATGAACAGGAGCAAAATAGTAATGCTTCACATATTTCAATAATTTCTCCAAAATTTACAAATATTTGTCACTTAAAAATAAGAGAATAAGAATAATAATGAATGATTAATAAGAAAATAATAAGCATTTGTTTAACTCTGTAATACCCTTAAAAACAACAAAAATATATATGTATATTTATATACATGTATGTACATATAAAGGATGGGTATTTGCACTTTCAAAGATGAGTTTACAAATAATAAAGGAAGAAATTAATAGGCAAGGAATGTGGTTTTTGAAATAAAATAGGTTTTGAGACATATCAAGCAACAGCGATTACTTAAAAAATACAAAACAGAGCAGCTTGAATCTGATTGAAGTGGTTACACACTGTGCAAGCGAAAGGATGCAGGAGTCTCGAAGAAGTCTAGGCAGAGTGCAGGGAAAGCACGAATGAGCAACACAGAGAAACTGCTCTTTTTATCTCTACAACCTCCACCCACCCTTTTACCTTCCAAAGTTGTAACCCTGAACTTGGGACAACAATCAGGAGATTTCTGTTGAAGCTATTCTTCCTTCCCCTGATCTATTCTTTGACATAATTAACTGCCTGACTTACTTGTCCTCTGATTTTATGTGAGGAGCTGGCAAATTTCACTAATTCCTGCAGTTACGGCATATCAATGTTAAAGATGTATTTAATTCCCGAGAGGAAAAGTAAACACTCAGAGTGTGCATAAGAAAGAAGGAAATACTGGGAAGTTAATAACACTTGCACTCTTGTAGCACGTTTCAGCCAATGATTTCGAGGCCCTTACAAAACAAAGGCTTATCACTTTCATTTTGCTGAAACCGAAATGCAGAAAGGTTAAGTGATTTGTTTATTTATTTATTTGTGATTTATTTATTCTGCCCTAACAAGTGAGTAATGAGCTGGGAATAGGGGACAAAATGTCTGATACCTTATTCTCTTTCAGACCATTCACCTTGCTCACAGTGGAAGCTGATGACATTTACTTTTATAAGTCAAGAATCATTATTATTAAACTGACATGACTGCACTATGCTTAGAAATAGTCAGAAAAGTCAAGGGCCATTGCTTTGGAGCTCAGAGTTCAGAACAATGTTACTTTGAACAATTATAACTTTAAGAAATAGGGAGTTAATGGAGACATTTATTCAGTGAGTCCCTGGTGTGATGTCACAAATCCTGCTAACATTTATTGTACACCATGTGACAGGCACCGTCCTCAGTGCATTGAGTTCCTAAAATCAATTAAGCCACATAATAATCTTAGCTGTAGGTACTACTGTTATTCAATTTTCCAGGAAAGAAAATGGAGGAATAGAAAAGTAATTTGCCCAAATCACAAGTTGAGTAAAACTGGTAAGACCAGAGATGCGTAATGCGTGACGATGACGCCTGCCTTCAGAGTCTAAGGATCTCTACTAAGCAGCACTGACTCCCTTTTGCACCCCTGCACCATGCCAAAAAATTAACAGCAGAAAACATGTTTAATACAAATGAACAAAATGAAGTGCTAATGTAGCTTTGTATCTGCTCATAAGCTGCTGAACAATATTATTTCTAATTGTGAATATAACTCCATACCAATACCAATTATTTTTTAAAAAGTAAAATCCAAAGTTTCTGACGCTTATGGGAGAAACAAGAGAAAAAAGATTTTTTAAAATTCGAGTTTTAACTTCTAATTTATTGCAACATGGCTGTATCCTTTTTGCTTTGGGAAAGGATGGTATAGAGAATATTTTGACAGGAGTGTTCAACGTGAATCCATATTTTGACTACAAAAGTGACTAAAAGGTTATTAAGTTTCTTTCTTTCATTTTCAAAACAATTTTATTAGATATTATCCAATTGTCAAATGTATAAGGAGGATCTACAAAATATAAGCTTAAATTAATATATGTATTCAAAGCTAAATATTAAAATTTTAAATAATGTACTATGTGGTGTGGTGAAAATAATAATAACCTAATCAGTCCATACCTGCTTTCAAAGTCTGTCCCAAGCAGAGAACAGTGTGACCTTGGGTAAGTTATGTAAACCTGCTGACCTCTAATTTTCTCAGTTCTCAAATAATGATATTCCTGCTATGCAGGGATGCTGGATTAAATAGACCATCAACTTTGTGAAGAAATGACTCAAATCTTTTTGTTCACCACTTCCCAATGTTCAGCCTAGCATAATCTTTGGTTTATTATAGATGCTAAATACATATATGTTGAATGAATGAGAATTCTTACAGTTCTAACATCATATCTGGCATGTTAGATACTCAATACATGTTACAAGTTTTTAACTTTTTAAAATTATTGTTATTATTGTTAATAATGAATATGCAACAACTGATAAGGATCTGAGAATAGCAATAATTGGAAGGTGACAAGCCACAGTTTCATGAATCTGAGTGGAATACATGAGACTCCTGGATCAGAGAGAAAGTAGTTTATTACTCGCAGCAATAGCCACAATCAGAGGTTTACCACTTTGACTGGCTCCCTGAGCCCCAAGTCCCTCAGGACAAGAAGATCAGGGCCAAGTAATACCTGCACAGCCCATGGGTGATATCAGAGGAGAATGGTCAGTAAGCATGCTTGCCTTTCACTCCAGTGATAGGCAGTATCTCTATCCTTAAGGCTGAAAGCAAATCTGCTGTTTACTTTGATGTGCAGAAACGTGGGAAACCCATAGAGAATTGTTGCCCAACGGTATAAAAGTACACAATATATTGAAATGTGATGAATGTGGTTTTCAATTATAAAACGGTCTAGAATATAACATCAAGTTATCTTAGTTTTTAAGAGACTTCAATGGTATATTTAATTTGTTACATGCCTTTGTGTCTAGATTATATATTTTTTCTTTAAATTTTGCCGTTTTGTGAGAATATAAACACTGGCTCAGGAGTCAGAACTATGGCTCCTATGAACACTATTCCATTCTGAACAAGGACACCAGAGGTTTATGAAAGAGCTTTTATCTACCAAAAACAGAATCATGAACTTGAAGTTATTATAACAGAATTCTATGCAGCCAAACTGAGAAGCCATATATATCCATACAGGAAATATACAGTTGTGGAACATCCCAAGCAGCAACTCTAACAGTGATAAACTTGCAGTATTCTCTGACAACAGCTTTCTCAGATTATTTTTCTATTTTTCTACACTTGTTGCTGCTAACCCTTGAAAGGAGTGGTTTACAATTATTGCATTCACTTCTTCAATACTCATTCATTTAGCCCTTAATCCCTTAATGTCAGGCTTTAGTACTAATGGCTCAATAACATCCTTAAATATCAACAGTAAACTTTAAATAATTGAATTCAATGACTTTTCTGAAGTCTTCTCCTACTTATACTTTTGGTATCAGCCTGTCCTTTTTGAAAGTCTCTGTCTTTTGAATTCCATGCCTAGTTCTATTCCCAGCTCTCTCTGAAAGACAGCACTTCAGATTTCTCTTACCTGGTTCTGTTTCACATCCCACCTCTAAATGCTAGTCTCTTTTGGGTCCTTTATCCTTTTCTCTCTTCAGGCTCCTTCTCTCAATGACCCCATGGTTTTCAAGCCTTAGTTCTATACAGACGACATTGAAAAGTAAATCTCCATTTCTAAACTTTCTCCTCATTCAGTCTCCTATTTTCAGACATCTGCCAGACACCCTCACCTGAATGCCCTAAGTATATCTCAGACTCAACATGTCTATCACTTAACTTCTTCACTCTTCCTGCCAAACCAGCTCCTGACCATGGCTACCCAGTTTCTTCTAAGCACACTGTTGCCGGGGAGTACAGTGCCGTGGCTTGTCCCTTGGCTTCATGGCTGAATGATAATACCTCTTTCATCATTACTACCACCCTGGTAATAGCAACCATTTGTCAAGGGGTAGATTTGACAAATAGTTAATCTACCCACTAGCAAATATACCCCTTGACAAATGCAACAGCATCCTGATAGTTTTCCTGTTGTAGGCTATACATTTCCCGGCATCCTATTGCTGTGTGTTACTTCTGGGAGAAGGGGCTCCTTGTTGCTTACTGGACAAATCCATACTCTTGTCTGATGTCAAGTCTCCTTACAATTTGGCCTTTTCCTGTTTGCATTCAACAGATATTTAATGAATTAGGAATAATATAGAATATTCGTAATCAGACATTGTACCAACTTGGAATGGGTACCTCAGAAGGAAGGATGAACTGACATAAATCAATTACTATATAAACCATGAGAAGTGATACTACAGAAAGTCATAGTTCCACCTTTATCCACTGCTACTGTCCTCCATATATCTGATGTTCTTACCAAGCTGTATTGTTTGAGATGAATCAAACTTTTGCTTCCTTTTCCCTTTGAAAATGTTGTAGTTATGTATTGTTTCTTATCTGATCTTTTCTCTTCCTCCTGCTTCTCATTATTTTTGAAATCTTTTCTATTCTATGAAGCCCAGCTCTCATTGTTCCTAGAATCTGTCTTTAATCACCTTAGCCACTCTCAAACCAATTAGAGCTCTTTGTATGATGTTTATGAGATTTGCACTTACCATATTATTCTGTAGTGTGGGTGCATGTGGCACCTGCCTCTTATATACTGGGAAAAAGCTGAGCCGGGGGCACCATAATTTAATATTTGTTTATAATCCCTACATGCCAAAAATATTAGCCAGTCATTGTAGACCTTCACTGTTTGTTAAATGAGTGAACGAATTAATACAATACCCCTAGTATCCAGGGTGTTTCCTCTGGCAAGCTGCTACATCACAGGAAAGCAGTTGATGGCTGATGTGATGGGAAAGAAGTTAGCAAGGCATTATGATAGGCAGCAGTTTCATCCAAAAAATCTTCACCAGGAACCTGAATCACCCACAGAGCAGTTAGGAAGCAGGTCGATTTCCCAATGGATTGGGGGAAACAAAATCTACCTACAAAATTCACTAGAGCAGAGGTGCCCTGAGCATAATATTGTCACCTCCTTGGGGACACAGTATTTCTAGGAAGGGTATCATCAGAAATTAGTCACTAAACAGTCTGTTCTTGCCATATCACTTTAGGAAATGCTATTTGCAGAAACAGTAAACTAGACAAAGCTTTGCTAAGTCTCCAGACACTCCTCTCCTAAACCAGAGGCCTCCAATTTTCTAAGCTCATTAAACCACTCTCTAATTTTATGCCTAAAGCATGCTGCTATATATGTGGTTTAAAACAATCATAAGATTTAGCATATTATATCTTCAAGGCTCTCTGCACACATCAAGTAATTATCCACATAACACCCCTGTGATGACGGTGTTATTATTCCCATTTTATAGATAAGGATATTGAGACACTAGAGATCTAATAATTTGCCTAAGGCAGTATAATAGACCAGCTGCAGAAACTAAATTAAGATAGAATGATCTGACTCTTTGTCCTGATTTCAAACTGCAAAATTATACTGGATATCAGGCTTTTCTCTATATGCATGCTTTATAATATCTACACAGGCATGCACTGAATTACATATGAGTCTTACAAAATAAGCATCACTATTATTCAATAGTAATAGATACACTTCTTCATATGCCGCTCTCTACAGGTGACAGAAGAGAAATAAACAGTATCCTGGTATGCTTAGGAATTAGATATCAATTATATAATTCTATCTAATAATCTGTTCCTCTTAAAGATATAACATTCCACACCGTTAGCAATTTTAGTATTCTCACAATGAGATGATTAGAAACAAAATGGCTGGGTTTGAAAAATATTTCCAACTACGTTCATTTTGTGCTATAATGCCTCACCAAAATGGGGAGGACATGATAATCCTGTACCTCATGCAAAATCAATTACATTTTAGGTCCAGATTCTCAGTCACTGAAACAGAGTATTATCTTATATCCTGAACAATATGTTGTTTCAGTTACTAAGGAAACCAGTAGCAAAAACTAAGTTTACAGTGATGCATTCTCAAGAAATTGACTACAATGTCAGTCTCTGTGGTATCATTACAAAGTGCTATTTGCATTTCAATTTCTTATAACCCTTAAGCAACTGACTCGTTTGTTTATAAGCATGAGTATGCATTTTTTTTTAGCTCTAGAAAATTTTTTTAAAGATTCAACCAATACATTGATATTTAACCAGAGAGCTACCAGTTAAGGATATGTACAAGGTCCCTTCCTGAATTATGATATGTGGATTGCACTTCTGTGGGTTTCCTATGAGACCTCCTTTAAAGACTGCACATAATAAGCTCGTCACTAATGAAACCCGCACATTCTGTTTCACACATGGTAACAAATAGGCGAAGTCATGTTGTCTTATACTGTTGCATGTCACAAATAACAAGATTCTACAGGAATCAATACATCTATTTTGCACACAAGATTTCTGCAGTCTAGGGCTATTCAAAGTGGACTCCAGGTTCCTCGGGGAAGGCAAGGAAAACTCTAGATTTTTCTTGACAGACAGTTGCCTCTTTTGTCAAAAAGAAACAACAAATATTCTGATGAGTTACTGATGCTTTTTATAGTGGAAACTCTCCTGACAAACTATTCTACTGACCAGAAATGACAAGGCCTTGACATGCTGCCTTTGCCCACAGAATATATAGAATTGCTGCAAAAGCTGATGGGACTGAATACGGCCAGAGAGAGAGGCAGAGGGATGGAGACGGAGCAGTGTCAAAAGATACTGACTCTGGGCTGTTTCCCTTAGTGAAATCAAAAATCCATTCATTCTCCCACCAGAATTATTTCCCAGCACTGCCCTTTGTCTTAAGGTTTTCCAGTTAAAACCTTATAATTATTTTTGCATAAAAAACATTTCTTGGTCTCCAAATTTATTCTATATTTAGTGAAATGAAACCACAGAAACCATGTAAAATGAGTCTTTGCTAAACAAATCACTCTTATGACTAAGCAATTGCACACACTCACCCCAAGGAACACACAAACAAAATAGAAGAAGCAAGATGCCTATTCGAAACTGCAGACAAGCAACTGCAAACACAGCACTGCACAGTAAAAAAAAATTAAGCAACACTCTAACTTTAGAAAGTGTGGCACTGATTTACATCAGATGTATTTTGATAGAAAATTATTTTAGCAAAGTAATTGTGAGCCAGTCTTTTGCATTGCTCATTTTTTTCTTCCGTCTGATTTGACTCCATATCAGTATCCATGGTAAATATATTGCTCCTGAATACTAAGACATTATGAAAGGAAGAAACAGAGATCAGGCATTCCTGAGTATCTGGGAAACAAGCACACTGGAGGCTAATTTGGTGTAAGATTTCTTTTACTTCCCATCAATATGCCATAAGCCTGACCTGGAGGATCCCCCATCAATTGATGCAAGAAAGTAATTAAGTCTCCAGGCTCATCACAACCTGTGCAATCTCATGTGCAAAGATTGCGCTTTGAGTCAAACAGCTTTTAGTTTTATGACAAAGAATCTTGTAATGTAGGGTTAACAATTAAAGCCAGGCAGTATGTTTCTCTCATGGGACTTGATGTTCACTCAAGTGCTACAATCACCAATCTCATTTGAAAGGAGTTGAGTTTAAACCCAGATTTTTCTTTTACTCTTTTATTTTCTTATTTTTTTTTAGGTCAGCCTTTCCTTGCTCCACCTGCTTTGTCATCTGGCTTTCCTTGTGGTCCTTTCTTTCTTGTTACTCTTGGTCCCCATCCTTAGGAAACGTTAGGGTTGTTTCTTCTTTGGTGTGAGTCACATAACAAAAATCAAATCCTCAGCCAGTGTGTGGGCTGAAAACAAGATGTATCGTTGAGAGGCTTAACGAGAACTCTTGAGTGTCTGTAAGTTATCAGTTCTGTTAAGTCCCAGCCAGAGAACCAACACGTACCTACTCACCAATACTACGGGTCTATTTAGTGCATTTTCTCACTGGCTTGCCTCCTTGCTTAATCAAGTGGAAGAGGCAGCACATTACAAACAGAACAGAATGAAGGCTTACCTTGCTTTCCCCCTTTTAATATGGGTTGACCTTTTTTATCTTCATGCTACACATCTGCTTCCTTTCTACAATGGCTCCCCATCATAAAAGTTCAGTGTATATTTTTAAAAGTGAATTTTAAAATACATGTCATTTGTTTTGGGACTAATAATATGGGCCACATGTTATTAATATAAAGATTGATTCAATCATTAGCTCTAAGAATGTGTAACACAGCTCTCCCCACAACACACACGCAAAAATGAAAAAGGAAAAAAAAAGCGAACGCAGGCAGACAGACTCCTTCAGGAACAGATGATCGGTGGCCTTCTGGCATGTTCAAGTCCAGATGAAACTGAAGTCCGTAACAGTTTACACAGGCAGATAGGTACATTTTAAAAGCTGATGTCTGGGACAATGGTTGTTTTGCTTTTTTAAAAGGGAGACATTTAAGATCTAAAAGAATACATAAATTCTCTCAAAATCTGCATCATTAAGGCTTCCTTCTAATTTATTCTTTTAAAAAATTGTTGGATTTTCCCTGCTTCAGAACAGAACTACAACAGCTGAGAAGGAAAAAGGTGGCAAATCCAGCTCAGAACGTGATTTAAAATGTGTCATTCTGCAAGCATTTTATTGTTGAATGCAGCCTCCTGAAAGAAATGAAGTGTATCATCCATGTACACAGTGCGCAGGGCACAGCCTCAGACACACGGTACACAGTGCACAGAGTCTCGAGCCCAGAACATTACTGAATATTCTTTAACCTGTGTTGGAATTTAGCAGTAATATTTTTGTGTTTTCTGCAAACCTGCTACTTTTTTCCTGGCACTTACTTTTGACAAGGACAGAGGACAGGGCTGCTTTGAAGAAGAAATGACTGTAAACTCGACTGCTCTGGCATTTTACCCTTTGCATTGTGGTCAGAATTCACTGATTTGCATCTGTAACTGCAGGAGTAAAAGGTGCAAGTACAATAATCACAGCACAACTCAAGATGCAGATGGGAGAACCAGCAGTTGGCCTCTGCTTGTGTTCTTCCCTTGAGTAATGGAAAGGGTCCCAGCTTTTCATCTGTTTTGCTCAAGTTCTTTCACCTTAACTCTGTTTCTAAGTCATAATAAAAAATCTTCTATCTTACCCTTGGCATGAGGTCAGGAGAAAAGACTTTAGAGAGTGCACTTACAGGTTTTTTATCCTGCAGTCTCAGGGGACTGTACATTCTCCAGCCAGCTGTACCTTTTGAAGTTTCACAGAGGTTCTATGCTCTTTATAGTTACAATTTCCTTTATTTTTTTGTAAGAATCTAAGCTGATTAGTTAGCAACTTTTTTTAAACTATTTCACTGATGCAAGTGGTTTAAGCTACATTGTCTTGTCAGCTCTTCTCTTCACAAAAAACAAGTTCATCTTTCCCACAAATCTACCTCTGATAGCCTCAAAGTTGATATATTTGTATTTCTGGTGAAGTTAAATATAGAGATAGAAAGCCAGAAAGAACTTGCATATGTATATAAATTTATTCTTATTTCAAATAAATATACCAGAGAGGAGACAATGTGTTGTCATTTTTAGATATAAAGGAATTATATTCAGATAATTCTGCATTTGAAGGAAAATATTATTTGAGGCAAGAAACATATACTACCATAAAACACATTTGGCCACATTCTAAATATGAGTATGCTGCACACATCCTAATGTTAGTTTCACATACTTTTTATTATTTTTAACATACCTGAGGTGTGAGAAAAAAGGAAAGTTACACTGTCCACCTAATAATTAAATCTGAGCACCACAGGATTGTTTTCCACTACCCCACATTCAAGAAAAGTGCAGGTTTCTCAGCTACAGTTAGTTGAATGCAAGTCTCCTGTGAAAAGACTGAGGGAAGGGTATTGTCTCTCCATAGTCTCAGTCCCTCCTTATAGTCCCACTCAATTCCATCCTGACATAACACAAGGCAAGAACCTGGCCTCTGCAATGATAGTTATGACCAGTGGCTGTGACTTGAAAACATAACCGAATGGGGAAGAAATTGAAAATTAACTTTCAGTGGCTAAGAAGGGGAAACTTAATAGCCTGAAAATCCATTTGTCTATAGTACTAAAAGTAGAATGTAACCAAATAAAAATATATACAAGTCAATGTTTATTTTCTTTACTTGATTTAAACATCACAAAATAATTCCAAAATAGCAGAACCATGAGGGTCCTCAGAATAACAGAAAAGAAGGTTCCCATAAACAATATGGTTTCAAATATGATATTGGGTGATTGTTCAAAAACACTAAGGAGGTTCCCTAGGAATTGTGCCAACCATAAACATGAAACACACACACACATACATACATACACACACTCACTCTCTCTCTCTCTCTCTCTCTCTCTCTCTCTCTCTCTCTCTCTCTCTCTAAATGTACCTTTTTGTTTATGAAACAAAACCTGTGGTCCTCCACTGGATACATGAAAATGCAACTGGGAGAAATAGGGAAAGGAGGGAGATTTTAATCTTCTCCATTTACCTCTCTGTAGGACATCCTCAGGTTATTCCTTAGGACATAAATTTTGGGCAAAACTTAAGTTTAACCTCCTAGCCAAGAGCTAGTAAATGCAGCCAAATACTAAGAGAGAACCAGCTAGAACTGCTGTTGCTGGCGTAATTGGCTAGCAGGCAAGTTCAGTGAGTCCACTGGAGCCTGCGCGGTTCACATCACCTTGTCCTGTCTGCACATTTGCAAATGGACAAATTATATTCTGGAAATATAACATTGTGATTTTCTCAGGGAAGTGGGTATTTATTTTGAGTTAAAATAATACCTCCCACATCTTCTGCTAAAACACACACACACAAACACATAAATATCTCCTTCCTATAATTTCCCAAAATGTATCCAAGCCCCGATTAAAGAACTTTATTCATTTTATTTTAGATAGTTGGGAATGTGCCTCTACCTTAGTAAAGGCAGACCCTTTACAAACTGTGAGATTGTGATAGAGTGAGAGATTTAGAGCACAGGCCATGGATGGTACCCTGGGTACACTTTCTAGTATGTTACCTTGGGTAGGTAATTCAACCTTTTTGCATTTTAGTTAATTCATCTGTGTAAAGGAATATTACTAATATCTTATAAGGTTTTTTGTGAATTAAAAAAATAATGCATGTAAAAGCTCTAGGATATAATAAACAATATGAATTATTAATATTTGTATTACTAGTTTCTAGCAGAGTGATTTTTCCATAAGTGTTGTTCAATCAAAAGCAAGTGATTTTTAATTCTCCTGTTTGTTTGATTTACTTATTTATCTATTTCTACTAGCTATAAATAAAAACTGAGATTTAAAAAAAGCTATAAATAAAAACTAAACTAAGATACAGAATATATAGCTAGATAAATAATATTTTTAACTAATACAACAAAACATCTTACTAGAGAAATTTAAGAATCTTGAATGAGGATTTACCATAATTTTTAATTAGAATATTAAACTTAACTGTCATATAAAGTACTTTGTTAATGATTTAGCATACTGTGAAATGAATATCATGCTATCATAAAATTAACAGAAACTTTTAAAACATACAACAGAAGAGATAAATGTCTCATCTTTTGACACTGAATGTAATTGGTATAGATCTTCACATTTTGGGCCAATTTGAGATAATTTGGCAACACTCTAATGTCATTCTATTTGGTGAATAAATAAGAGGTGAAAAGTACTGCTAATATATATATTCAATACCTTACACTGTGGTTTAAGATGATAACACCCTTTCTAAAAGATTGCCCAGAACAACAAAAAAAGAAGATAGAGTCATAGAATATGAGAATTTGAAAAGAATTTAGACATTCTAATTTTAATCTTTGAATGTTAAAGAAAAATTATGTCCAGAGAGGTTAATGTGTTGCCTTAGTACTCAGCAAATCAGGAACAAAGCCAGGATTAGAACCTAGATCTTCTCAGATTTCTATCAATTTCAGGAAAACAAACAAAAAAAAATGTTATAAATGCAATTTCTGTCACTTAAAAATTATTCAAGTTGAAATAGTTTTAGGGATAGAAATGTTACATAATAGAAAACATTAAAATTTCTCAGCAAATGTTTAGAAGGATCTTTATTCCAATAGCTATTTTTATTTGCTTGTCTTACATTTATACCAGAAAATGTATGTGTGTACTTAGTTTTATTAGTATTTAGATATAATTTCATTAACTATATTACTGAAAAACAAAGTTTCAGTGTATTATACAAGTATATTGTTTTTAATTTAATTTTGTTTAAACATATCTCATTTTTTATTTGAATTTTTGTATTAAAATAAAATTCCTGATTTCTATGAGAATACTTGGTACACATTAACCTTGTTCTTTTTAAAACCCTGTTTCATAAAATAAAGCAAATAAAAAATGACATATTCATGGCACTTCTTCACAGATAATGATGGGATAATAAAACCACTACTTTCTGAATCATGTCTCGAAGGTAAATTACAGAACTTACAGGTCGTCTTTCTAAAAACCTCTAAGATATACCAATAGTCGAGCAGATAATAAATACTTCTCTCTTTCTTAGGTATAGATGTTAAATGCTTTTTTTGTAGTTCGTGTTTTGTTGTTTTTAGTATTTAACATATCTTACATAGAAACTAAATTTGTTTTACGTGGACTCCAGAAATTTTAAACCTGAGGCCTAATGATGGAGAAGTCTTATTGGAATTAAATGAGAATATTATATCTGCCAGAGACAAAGAATGTCAGATTAGATACTAAATTAATAAGACAACAAATATCAACTGACTTTCATATAGTGCCCTTATTGATACTGACAAATTTTAACCATATGAAAGGGATAATGTAATTGTTATAACTATAGATAGCAAGAAACTTGGCTTTCATTTGATTCCTCTGCCCAGCTTCTTATAAAATGACATCCATCTTATTTCTGTACTACACCAAAGTCAAAACAATATTTAGATACATTAAGGTTATGTAAAGACTAGGATGCTGTAGTGGTATACATATCTGCATTACAATCATATAGTACCTCCACTCTGGAGACATGGAATATGAAATTGCTTTAGTACCCAGCAAGGAGCCAAAGAGTACATTACTTCCTATGTCTGAACATTTGAGCGAACTTAAGAAACAACACCCAAGCAACCTTGTCATTTCAATTTTTCACACTTTTGTCTGTATGTGTTTTATGTCTCAACAAAGACTTATCTCCCCGACCCACTGCCACAGGATAATTCTCTGTAACAAAGCTCAGTCTCAATCTCCACCCAAATGAAAAAAGGGCAAATCCCCAAAGAGAAAAGTAACGGTCACAGCCATTTCTACGGGTCCCAATCTCACAGACCAAGGAGGGACCGGTGACAGTCCATGGCTACCATAAACCAGCGAATATGCCCCAAGGGGATTGGAGGTTCTATAAGGGGATTTTGTAGGAAGAATATCTTTCTGAGCCCTCCAACAGAGAGAAGCATTTTTTACAAGTAAGGAAGCTGTGTTGGCACAACAGACAACATTTTCAAGCTGGGCGAGGATGCAAATAGCCACCAGTGTGAGAATTTTGTTGTCTGTCAGACACACGGCTTCCTAACCATTCTTCTTCTCTCGTCTTTTATATAACAACGTTTGGAGGAAGACAGAACTCAACGTTGTGCAAACTCTTTTGCTATAAATCAGCACAGCATCCAAAACATCAAGGGCCCCCAAAACCTTCAACCTGGTTAGGGTTAGAATGCAATTAAACAGCCAAGTGAGAAAAGGAGGGGAGATAAAAGGGGTGGTTGGCCAAGATGTGTAGCCGTGCTTAAAATCGCACCTGGAACATCAGGCCCTATTTCTCCCATATGATTGTTAATAAAATAAAACTTTATTTTATGTAGTGTCTTTATGCCAAAATGCATCCCCAAATACTTGACAGACTTAAATAATGCATTTAATACAACCGTTGTGTGGTGTTATGGTGTCCCAGATCACTAGGAATCTTGAATTAATACATTATAATGATTTCTCCCCAGAGGGAGCTGCAAGTGCCTTGTTGCTGGGCAGATTATGGTAAGGGGATTGGGGTAGCATAATTAAGGGGGGAGGTGCTCGGTAGCTGGCATTCTTCAGTGATTCTAATTTTCTTTTCTCTATCTGAAAAATCTGTATGAGACTATTCTGTGGGCAAACTACAAGCCAGAGAATTTTTTTTTTTTTTTCAAATATAACGAACATCCAGACGCTTTCCTGTAAGAGGTGGAGAGATATTGGATGATGATGATGATGATGATATGCTATGGATGAGATTGCTGACTGTGAGTTAACCTCTTGTAACATCTTTCAATAAGACAAAGGCTTAGCTTATTCACCTAAACATCTTCATATAAATGAATAAAACGCTGAGCCCCATGTGGAACTATTTCAGGCAGTTTCTAATACACCTAGCATGTGACCTTCCACACCCCCAAGTCCCTTGTGTACAGCATATTCAACTAATATAGAGGCTTTTGTCTCTTTCCATATGCTGGGCTGTCTCTCTAACACAAAAGCCACTTTTGAAGTGCAAAAATAAATGTGTTAAAGGGCTTTTAAACTAAACTCACAATGATATAATCATTTAAGGGAGTTGATGTAATCATTACAAGTAATTTGTCCTTGCCAAAGATTGAAAAATGAGTCCTAAAAGGGGAGAGCTAACGCTGAAGCCTGCATCTTGCTACACATAGAAGGACAGAAAATGCCTCTTACATATTTTTGCATAAGTTGTTCCACTGCCTAATTGGGCATGAGAGCAGGACACAATTTATGGCTCAGAGCACTCCTCAGCCACAGGTGTAGAGTGAGATTGGGATTGTTAGCAAGCTAATATTGGTCTGGAACCCAGTTTAAGCATTTCATTTCTAGCGGTTGGACAGATGTCACACATTCTCCAGCAGCAGAATGTGCTCTTCCCTTTGCCACAGAGATTAGCCACAGCCTGTGATGCTGGTACTTCGCTGGAAGGAATAGGACAGGAGCTCCACTGCTGTGTTATTATCTGGGATCTATTATGTTTTTACATTTTTCAAAAATCTTTAAGCTAGATCTTTGACATTCAACTGCCTATATAGACATGTGCCACCTGATGAGAAGCTTTGATGTGCATTTTGAGGATTAAATAATCTAGATAGAAGGCAATGTGTTTCCAGCCAAGAAGAAAACTATGGAGAAAATTTTGCCTCCTGCAGCTAAGCTCTGTTGGCAGTCAATACCTTTTAGCTTAGCCTCTATATTTGATTTCATACATATTTACAGACTATTTTTCCTCTTAGTGCTAATTCTTTTGAGACCAAATTAAGAACAAAGATAGCAGGAACAGCCTTCATCAAATGAAAATGTAAATATGCTGCATCTCATTTGTGCTTGAAGAAACTTTATTTAAATATTTTTTTGTGAAGTGGAATAGTCTGGCAATATCATTATCAGCGGCTGGGAAAGTAATAACCTGGAGAGTCAGTGTAAGCCACGGAGGGGAAAGTGAGCTCATACATTCTGTTAATGTGGCCTACTTTGGAGTGAGATTTTTCTATAACTTCCAAAAGGAAAGTGGTAGTAGTGTTGATGTATACTGTCTAGGATAATCGTCATGATTAACTTCATTTTACGACATATCCAATGAAGAATTATTGACTTCGACTAATGGTATTTTGCAAAGTAGTGATGATATATTTTTAAGTGAATAAAATGGAGAATAATTTGTAGATTTTTATCTGTTTTAGACTTTGATTTTAAAGAATAGTAAGAGAAAGCTCCAGATAGTCACAAACTAAATAGACTCTGCTGAATTTTATTTCCTGTAACTTGGTGCAAAGTATTATATTGCATCTTCAGCAGTGGCCAGGAAATAAAG
This sequence comes from Callithrix jacchus, assembly GCF_049354715.1. Classification (NCBI taxonomy): domain Eukaryota; kingdom Metazoa; phylum Chordata; class Mammalia; order Primates; family Cebidae; genus Callithrix; species Callithrix jacchus. Next base: position 120,063,937 of record NC_133508.1, read on the forward strand.
CAAAGAATCATGCTACCCACATAAAACATGCTATTCATTCAATAAAACAGTAAGAAAAACAGTATTTCCTAAAGACTTCCAAAAAAAGGATTCTAAACCTCAGTCAGAAATTAGTTTTCACTTCTTCGGGTGTCAAAAAATATCACTTACACTTCTCCAAATTGCTCTAATCTGTCTTTCTTTAAAAAGAAACATTTAATAAATTCTGAAGAGGTGATCTTTTCTCTGGTTGCGGCTGAAATTTTGTATTTAAACAAAATGGATTTTTTAGAACAGCAGTTTGAGCGGACCAGTGTGGTATGTCGACTGCCAATGTTATGAACATTCCATGCTCCATTTTTCTTTGGGATCACCCACAGCCCCCCTCCCAATTTACACACACACACACACACACACTTTATTTATTTAGCCAGGTTATTCTTAATAAGGGGAGTGGGAGTAAAAGCACAAACTCTCTTCTGTCACTGATTATTTTACATGATCTCCTTTGTTCACACATTTGCTCAAAATATTCACTGTTTAGTTCATTCAAATGTTTTATTTCTACTGGCTTTATATGAAAGGGATGGCAAGTTAACTTTTAAAAATTAAGGAAAAGCTGAGCATACATGATTGACCACTACATTCAAAAATGGAATGATTCTACAGCATCTATGGTTATTGGAGAGCATATAGTATAACACAATGAACTCCTGCTATAAAGCAAGGAAGAAAGACTGTCTTATTGGGAAGAAAAGAAAAAGGGAGTTTAAGATTGACCTCTGAGAGAAAAATGTTTCTGGCTAAATACTTTGCATGTGTGAGCTTGAAATGACTGTCCTCTACAGCTCCACAGATGAAATGCGTTCATGCCAATAAAAGGGAAAACTTTAAACATCTCGAGTATGAGAATAATGAAACTAGCATTTCTCATCTGCAACATTATAATCAAAAGAGTTAGAAAATACTTTCCATAATAACTATGAAAGTGATTTATACAAATAAATGTTTCAAAATCTCAAAGGTTCCACCACAGTAATTAAAGGTGTAACTTTTGCATTTATTTTGCAATTCATGTCTCTGGAGGCTAATTTAGGGTACTCTTTACACAACAATATTAATTTATTTCTTTGTGCTACATCTTACATGTTTTAAAGTTAACATCTACAGTGTCCTTGCTTTCAAATGTAGATTTTCTCTTTCTGAATCTTGCTTGCTAGGAGAGCCGTGTATGAAATGCATTCACAATCCCATATATACTTTTGATGCATACACATTCATACCCACACACTCACAATCACAATGCACACAGAAATACACACAAGCTTTCTGCAGGGTAATATAGGCATTATCTCTAGGTTTTTCAGGTAGCCCAGATGATTTGAAATGAATATCTCACTCAGAAACCTTAAAATGTTGAGATCATCATCTTGAATTTAAATAGATTGAACATTATTTACCTGTTTGAAATCAGTAGGCAGGATTAGTCACATATCTGGCTTTTTTGAATATTCAATTAAATCATATTATATCTATGTCAACTGGACACAAACTTAACATTAAGAGATTACAAAAAGAAAAACCGTGGCCAAAATTAATACTAGACGTCTCTGTATACTAGATAACTCATTTCAGCCAACAGTCTTACCGATTGCTTCCTTGAGGGTTGCTGAGAAGTGCCCTGTTCTTCATGGACTTTTGTTGTCTTCTGGAAGCCTCCCTCTTGGCCCCCAGACTCTAAGTAACCTAGTTAGCATATTCCCCTTTGCATGTAAAAAGGGATGCACACTGTAACCTGAGGCCAGGCCCACCTTAATTAACATTTCAAATCAGAGACTCTAAGCAGATATTTTACAGAGGTACAGAAAGGGAAAGAAACTGGCAGGGTGGGATAAAGCCAAGCCTATGGAGGCCTAATTTACTGAGCATTATTAAACAAAGATTTCCTAAAGAGACAGCAAAGAGAGAAATGGATTTCTACATAGAGTAATGAGCATTAAGAAACTAAGCTCATGTCTTTTAAAATGAGAACATCTGTGGCTGAATTTACTCTTCGAAATAGGTTAGACCACAACAAGAAATTGGACAACTACTTAATAGGGAACGACTTCTGATGTTTCGGGTTGACAGCCACCCCTACCTGCTCCCACCACCCCCTGTGAAACCCCCTACTTTAATCATTTGAACTCCTAAGGCATTTGTCTGCCTATAAATGATTTTTACTATTTTTACAAATAGAATATTTAGAATTCTTTCATGGATGGAATTAGTGCAGACATGTTAAATGGATCAATCAGATCTCAAAGTGTTTTGTTGTTGTTGTTGTTTTTAACTTTAAGCATTTTATTCTACCATTTTATTTGTCTGGGGGTTCTCTAGGGCCATTAAACTGTGGTAGTTCGGGGGTTATCTAAGCCAAACTAAATGGGATGGAAATACTGAGTACAATTAATTAATCCAACTTGTTACCATGCTTCCAAAACCAGTCAGGTGTACAATATTACCTTTTCTTTGGTATAGCACGTTTTGGAGGCAGGTGGCTATAATTTATACATATATAAGTAAATAAAATACCTGCCTCTGCAGAATTGGACCTACTAAAGGTTTCACTCCCAGTATGCTGTGCCTGCAGTCATAAACCCAGTCACCACCCAGGAGAATACTCATGGAATTAAGTTTTAGTTATTCAGTTTCTATAAAATATTTAGTTGCTCAAATCTCTCATATTCCATACTATTAAAATAGTAATTCTAACAATCTACAGATTTTTCATCAAACTCAAAATTATGAACTGAATAATAATTATACATCATTAGTTGTTGTCAACTCCAAAGAAAGTAGTCCTTTTTCTGTTCGTATAATTACAATGATAACATTGGTAACTCTTTCCCGATCTTTGTTATTTTCCTGGGATCAAATAACTTAGAAGACTCTTTATGCCATTTGAGGCAGTTGAATGAGGGAGCTTCAGCTCAACTTTTAGAGTAATAGGAACAGATGGATTTCTGCAAAAGCAGAAATGTATTTTCTCCTACCCTTTTACCTGGCAGCATTATTCTAAGCTATCGGCTCTAATAGAACAGCTGAGGCAAAGAATTAGAACTGGGAATTCCATTGGATTGCCAAGGAATAAACAAGGGCATGACTCTAGACATGACACACACCTGGCTCGTGTACTCTGTGCCCTTCCAATGCCCGTGATCATAAATCAGTCACAACCTTTTCTGCATTATTAAGATCAGCCTCAAAATCCTTCATGGCAGTGTTTTCCAAGTTCCTCAGAATCACATAACATGCCCATAATTTCATTATATCCATTTTTATGTGTAGTAAGTACATATCATTTATTTAGGTTTTTTTTCTTTAAACTGACAATGTTTCACTCAATTGTTTCCTATAAGGAAAATGTGTGTTACTTCATTATATCCATTAAATCATGGTTTTGCTATACTAATTAAGTTTTCCTACCATATTAAACAAATGATTATTAAAATATAAAATGTTATTTTGTATACCATCTGCATACCAAAAGCAATATGGAATATATTGCTCTATATAGCAGTCAATTAATGGCTAGTTAGTCATGAGAAAACTCATTTGCTTTATTTACTGTAGAAATATATCCACCAGGGAAAAAAAGTATTTCACACAAAGTGATTCAATTATAGTTAATTAAATAAATATGTATTGATTACCACCTCCAGACCTGAAGGGGAAATGGGAAGGAATGGTTGCCAGACCCCCGAAAGAGAACTGGGATGAGCTGAGCCCTTAGAGCAGGGATGCAGTGGACCCAAGGTGCCCAGGGCATGGAATCAAGCCCCTACACCTCACCCTCACTCCCTCTCTCATCTCATACGAGGGCCTCTCTTTAGCAGCCACCAACTGAAAGTCAGGCTGAGGAAATCCATTGATGCAGAACATGTAGATCAGTCTCCAGGACATAAGGAAAGCTTTTAAGGATGTTAAGGGGAGCTGGAGGCCAAATGGTAGATATCCAAACTACGGACCATATCTCTAGGCACTAGAGATATAGCCCCTAAAGAGATATAATTTAGGGCTTACAGTTTATGAGTTGAAAGAGAAATAAATAAGCACTGTGAAGTGGGTATGTATACAATGCATAAAAATTGGCAATTAACCAGACTATGGAGCTCAGGGAAATCTTCCCAGGGGAGGTAAAATCCAAATGAAACCTTCCTTGAGAAGTAGGTGTAACACAGCTCAAGGAACAAGCTGGCATGAGATATTTTCCAGGACAATGTTAGACAATATTTAGTATCACTGGGGCAAGTAATAGATGGTGAAAGGAAAGAAAAAGTTTAAGGTTAGAAAGAAAATCAGAGAATATAAAGAAGTTTATATATCATGCTAAGATATATTTAATCCTCAGAGTAATGGTAAGCCACTGAAATAGTGTAGTACAATTTTATTTGTGTTTTGGAACTATTGCCCTGATTGAAGAGAGGCAGAACTAGAGTCAAGACCAATTAAGAGACTGTTGTTTTAATAAAATCAGTGGCAATGGTGTGCAGACTTGGAAGAGTTCCAATGGGATGTATTTACAGACATATTTAAGTGGTACTATCAATAGGTATCTTGATCTGTTCATGCTGCTACAACAAAATAACATCAATTGGGTGGCTTATAAATAACATAAATGTGTATCTACTGGTTATAGAAGCTGGGAAGTCTAAGATTTGGTTGGTACCACGTTCAGCTTCTGGAGAGGCCCCTCTTCTAGGTTGCAGACTGCTGACTTCATGCTGTGTCCCCATACCATGGAAGGGGCTAATGAGCTCCTATGGGCCTATTTTATAAAGGCACTAGTCTTATTCATTAGGGCTCTGTCCCCATGACCTAATTACCTCCCCAAAGTCTCCGGCTCCTAATACTATATCACCTTGGGGATTAGCATTTTTTGGGAGAAGACAAACATTCAGACCATAGCATTCTTTCCCTAGCTTCAATTCATGCCCTTCTCATATGAAAAATACATTCATTTCATCCTAACAACAGCCTCAAAAGTCCTTACACATTCCAGCATCACCTCAAAAGTCTAAAGCCCAGAGTATCATCTAAATATCATCTAAATCAGATATGGAGAGACTCAAGATTCCCTTTATTGTGAAGCAAATGGCTCTCCAGCTGCGAAGCTGTGAAATCAAACATGTTATATGCTTCCAAAATAAAATGGTGAGATGGGCATAAAAGAGACATGTTCATTCCAAAAACGAGAAATAGGAAAGAAGAAAGAGGTAATAGGTCCTAAGCAAGTCCAAATCCTTAAGGGTCAATAATAACTTCTTCAGCATGAGACTATGCCCATTGGGCCCTCTGGAGCAGTGGCTCTGTCTTCCAAGCCCACTGGGATGAGGGCCCCGCCTGCTAGGCTTGGGTGGCTCTACCCGTAAGGCAGTTCTCTGCAGTGATCCCACCTCTGCAGCAGCAATGTGGGTCACGAGCCTGTGGCTTTCCTGGGCTGGAATTGCACATCTATAGATATAGAATTTAGGGGACAAGACCACCTTCAAACTGGTTTTCTACCTGGATTTCTTGGCTTTCCGGGGCATCCTTTGAAATCTAGGTGGAGACAGCCAGATTTCATCACAGCTTTGCTGAGAGTAGTACATTCTATACCGGGACCTACTGGAGTCACACCTGGGGCAGCCAAGGAGTGTCATGATGAAGGGCAATGAGTAGACCCTTAGGGGGTGCCAGCCATCAAGTGCAGAGATCTTGGAAACACCCATGGTCACTCCTTTGAAATCATTTCCCCAGGACATTGCACTTGGCCTGTGATGGGAGTGGCAACTCTGATAATCTTCAAAATGCCTTCAGGATCTTTTTCATTGTCCTGTTGAATCGCATTTGGTTTATACATGCCAATCTCCTTACAGAGTGGTTGACTGGTCACACCCTTGATGTTCTCTCCACAACTTGCTTTCTCATTTTAAAAAATATAAACAAGCTGAGAATTTTCCAAATCTTTGAGTTCTGCTTCTCTGTTGATTAAAAATTCACTATTTAATTTTTCAGTATTCAATTTCTAAGCAGTTTTGAGGGTAAGCCGAGCCACGCCCTCTACACTGCTTGGAAATTTCTTTGGCAAAATGTGTATTTCATCACTCATAAATTCTACTTTCTACAAAAACTAGGACACTATAATAATGGGCATTTTTCCTCCAGTCTCCAAAAATATGTTTCTCATTTCTGTCTGAGACCTCATCAGAATGGCCTTTAGTGTCCATAGTTCTACCAACATTGTATTTATGACCATTCATATATTTTCTAAGAAGATCAAGCCTTTCTCTACAGCTCTCCTCTTCTTCTGTGCCTTCCTCTGCAGCTCCCTGTATGATTTGTCCATGGTGATGGTGATGTAAGCTTTTCCCAGCAGGCACTAGAAAACCCTTCCAGCCTCTACTCATACCCAGTTCCAAAACTGCTTCCATATTTCTAGATATTTGTTAAAGCAGCAACCTCACTTCTTGGTACAAATTTTCATCTTAATTCAATTTGAACTGCTCTAACAAAATACTATAATACAAACTGTGTGGCTTATCCACAATAAACAGTTATTTCTCAAAGTTCTGGAGGCTGTGAAGTTTAAGATCCAAGTGCCAGCAGATTTGGTATTTAGTGAGGGCTCATTTCCTGGTTCATAGATGGCACGTTTTTACTAGGTGTCCTCAATGGTATAGGGGACAAATGAGCTTAATTGGGCCTATTTGTAAGTGTACTGATGTCATTAATGAAAGCTCCACCCCATGATCTAATCATCTTCAAAGGCCCTGCCTCCTAATCCCATTGCCTTGGAGGTTAGGATTTCAACATGTGAATTTTCGGGAGATACAAGTACTCAGACAACAGCAACAGGTTTAGATGATTTGTGGAGAATGAAAGAGAAAGAATGACTCCCTATTCCTTTTGGCCCAACCCTTACTAAATCAATAGGCTTACATACTGTAGGACAGATTTTTAAAAAATTACTTTAAAAAGTTAATGGCCGGGCACGGTGGCTCAAGCCTGTAATCCCAGCATTTTGGGAGGCCGAGGCGGGTGGATCACGAGGTCGAGAGATCGAGACCAACCTGGTCAACATGGTGAAACCCCGTCTGTACTAAAAATACAAAAAATTAGCTGGGCATGTTGGCGCGTTCCTATAATCCCCGCTACTCAAGAGGCTGAGGCAGGAGAATTGCCTGAACCCAAGAGGCGGAGCCGAGATCGCGCCATTGCACTCCAGCCTGGGTAAATAAGAGTGAAACTCCATCTCAAAAAAACAAAATAAATAAATAAAAATAAAAAATTAATTGCATATGGTTTTTATGTGTTGAACTATTTTTCCAATTTGCCTTTCATGAGAAAATCAGGGATATAGTCTGAGGTGGGTGGCAGGGAAAGCTGATTTCACAAAGAGTGCATGGAAAATATTAAAATATTCAGATATAATAACACACATGCGTATGAATCTGTGAAGTTGTATAAGAAACACAATTACAATGAGTTCTTTATCATAGTTCTAGTAATACTATGGACTATCTATAGAGCCATCTATGTTCACATAATAGTAATACTCAAAATAAATCACTAAATAACAAAGCAAAGGATTATTTTTATATTTGATAGCAAAGAAATTGGGCAAAACATAACCTACACCATTTCTAAAATTCCTTTCTCTATTCTCTTTTTTTTTTTTTTTTTTTTTTCGAGACAGAGTTTCGCTCTTGTTACCCAGGCTGGAGTGCAATGGCGCGACCTCAGCTCACCGCAACCTCCGCCTCCTGGGTTCAGGCAATTCTCATGCCTCAGCCTCCTGAGTAGCTGGGATTACAGGCACACGTCACCGTGCCCAGCTAATTTTTTTTGCATTTTTAGTAGAGACGGGGTTTCACCATGTTGACCAGGATGGTCTTGATCTCTTGACTTCGTGATCCACCCGCCTTGGCCTCCCAAAGTGCTGGGATTATAGGCTTGAGCCACCGCGCCCGGCCCATTCTCTTTTACTGAATAAGAAAGTCTTGTTAACTGTGTGATTCTACAACTTTGAGGAAGCTATCTTTAAATGTAAACAGATCACTCTACGTAGAAGGGAGGATGAGACTAGAAACAGCACATGAATCGATGCAAAATAGAGCAATGAGTAAATAAGATTACATCCACGGTAACGCTGTATATTAGTTTATCACATTCAGGCAAATATTATCTTCTTTATTTTACAAATGAAGAATCTGAGACTGAGAGATTAAACAACTTGCTCAAGGTTAGCCGGTTCTTAAATTGGCAGAACTGAGACTTGAATCCAAGAAATCAGAACTTCATAGAGCTAATTTAGCAATATGACATTGCCTTTCACACTCGAGTGTGTAAAAATGATTTTAGATTTATTAACCTAATTGTTGATTCATTAGCAGATGTTTATTTTTATTTTTAAAAATTAAACAGGTTTAAATATAATTAACATGCATCAAATCGCACATTTCATGTAATCACCTTTGATACGCATTTGTAAAACCACCACCACAGCCAAAATAATAAACATATTCATAATTCCAAAAACTTTTCTCCTGCCCCTTAGTAATTCCTTCCTTAACCCCAGGCAGCCACTGATCTGCTTTCTGTCACTGTAGAAAAGTTGACATTTTCTAGAATTTTATATAAATGAAATCATAAACTATGTATTTATTTTTCCCTGATTTCTTTCTTCTAGCATAATTATGAGATTTATCCATGTTGTAGGTATCATTATAAAAACATTTTTAAAGACAGACATTTCTTTATTTTTCTCATTTTCTATTTTTTTTTGATTATTATACTTTACGTTCTGGGATACATGTGCAGAACGCACAGGTTTGTTACATAGGTATGCACCTGCCATGGTGGTTTGTTGCACTCATCAACCCGTCACCTATAGTAGGTATTTCTCCTAATGCTATTCTTCCCCTAGCCCCCGACCCTCTGAAAGGCTCTGATGTGTGATGTTCCCCTCCCTGTGTTCATGGGTTCTCATTGTTAACTCTCACTTATGAGTGAGAACATGCGGTGTTTGGTTTTCTGTTCTTGTGTTAGTTTGCTGAGAATGATGGTTTCCAACTTCATTCATGTCCCTGAAAAGTACATGAACTCATCCTTTTTTATGACTGCATTGTATTCTGCGGTATATATGTGCTACATTTTCTTTATCCAGTCTATCATTGATGCACATTTGGGTTGGTTCCAAGTCTTTGCTATTGTGAACAGTGACACAATAAAATACAAGTGCATGTGTATTTATAGTAAAATTATGTAAAACCCTTTGGGTATATACCCAGTAATGGAATTGCTGGGTCAAATGGTATTTCTGGTTCTAGATCCTTGAGAAATAGCCACACTCCTTCCACAATGGTTTAACTAATTTACACTTCCAACAACAATGTAAAAGCATTCCTATTTCTCCATGTCCTCTCCAGCATCTGTTGTTTCCTGACTTTTTAATGATCACCATTTTAACTGGTGTGAGATGGTATCTCATTGTGGTTTTGATTTGCGTTTCTCTAATGACCAGTGATGATGAGCTTTTCTTTCATATGTTTGCTGGCCACATAAATGTCTTCTTTTGAGAAGTGTCTTTTCATATCCTTTGCCCAATTTTTGATGTGATTGTTTGTTTTTTTCTTGTAAATTTGTTTAAGTTCTTTGTAGATTCTGGATATTACACCTTTGTCAAATTGCAAAATTTTTCTCCAATTCTGTAGGTTGCCTGTTCGCTCTGATGATAGTTTGTTTTGCTATGCAGAAGCTCTTAAGTTTAATTAGATCCCATTTGTCAATCTTGGCTTTTGTTTCCATGTTTTTTGTGTTTTAGTCATGAACTATGTCCTGAATGGTACTGCCTATGGTTTTCCTCTAGGATTTTTAAGGCTTTAGGTCTTACATTTAAGTCTTACTCCATCTTGAGTTAATTTTTGTATAAGGTATAAGGAAGGGGTCCAGATTCAGTTTTCTGCATTTGGTTACCCAGTTTTCCCAACACCATTTATTAAATAGCAAATTCTTTCCCCATTACATGGTACCTGACTTCAAACTATACTACAAGGCTACAGTAACCAAAACAGCATGGAACTGGTACCAAAACAGATATATAGACCAATGGAATGGAACAGAGGCCACAGAAATAATGCCACACACCTACCACATCTATAATCATCTGATCTTTAACAAACCTGACAGATAATGTTTATTAACTCAGGCTTTCTTTAAAAATTCTTCAGGACTTCTAAATTTCAAGATTCCCAGTATCCTGTATTCTTTGCAACTATGATCTATGTGATCATCTTCATGAATGTGTTAAAGATCTGATGGATGGAAAATTTTGAAATGGCACTTAAAGCTCAAAGTTTCATACATATCTATTGCTTTATACCAAAGCATAAACCTAGCAATTTCAGCTAGGATACTGAGGGATCCAACAGATGTGACTGAAAAAACTACTTATTAAAACATGTTTTACTTTCTCCTTAGTAAACACTAATACAGGTGGTAAGCTTTGTTATATTTCCTTTTAGTTCAGCTAAAGAGGACACAAACTTTGGGTTCTGACCCAGATTTTAATCCTGATACCTACATTTACTTGCTAATTACCTCTTTGACTCTTGTATTAGTCCTTTCTTGTTCTGCTAATAAAGACATAACCAAGACTGGGTAATTTATAAAGAAAATAGGGTCAGCATGGCTGAGAAAGCCTCAGGAAACTTACAATCATGTAAGGGGAAGCAAACACATCCTTCTTCACATGGTGGCAGCAAGGAGAAGTGTGGCATGCAAGCAGGGAAAGCCCCCTTATAACACTATCAGATCTTGTGAGAACTCACTATCATGAAAACAGCATGGAAGAAACTGCTTCCATGATTCAATTACCTCCCACTTGGTCCCTCCTACAACACAGGGATTATGGGAACTACAGTTCAAGATGAGATTTGGGTGGGAACACAGCCAATCCACATCAATTCCTCATCTTCTCATTTGTAAAATCTGCAAAATGGCCTTCTCTTCAGGCTTGTAAGAATTACATGAAACATTTTACCTAAACTGTCTAGCAAAATTCCTAGAAAATGTTCTTCTTGGACAAATGTCACTACTTTCTCCCTAGTATTTGAATGCCTTAATACAGATTACACCTAGTATTTAATCCATCCATGTAATTAAAAGCTTTTTCTTAGGTACTCACAAAGTATTAGGTACTGCACATATGTACTCAATTGAGAAAATTAAGTGCTAAGTATCATGGCATGATATAAAAAGCACAGATTTCCAAGTCAGATAGACCAGAAATCAACAAATGGCACTTGCTACTCTCATAATTTTTTTCTGATTGTAAAGGAATAAAATGTATTCAGTTCAAATTGTAGTCTGTGAATAGAGCCCACAGAAGAGTCATGCAGTGCAGAACCCACACGACGGTACAAAGCGATCTGTGATTTGCTGTCTACCAAGAGAAGCCTTGTATTCACGAGCCCCACTTCTACCATATCCTCATTCCCTCATGCAGAAGAGACTTTTTTTTTCAATCTGGTTAGACTGTTTCCTTGACTTTTGTGATACAAAATTAGAGAGGAAGAAGAGATTTGAAGTGGGAGATTTGAAGCAGAGCTGGTGAGGTTAATACTGACATTATAGGGTTGTTGAGGGGAGTTTGGCCAAATGAAATATTCAGTGCAAGAGAATTGGTGAGAGACAGAAGGGAAAGTGTTGCAGAAGGTCATGATCTGAAGTCATTTAAAAGTCCTTAGAGACACAGGATTAAAGAATCAAACCCATGGTTGCCAGTTTGGTAATGAGTCTTTAAATATGACATCACTTTTGAAGGAAAACATTTAAGTTATTCTTTTTGTGTATTCTTGACAGTGATAGTCTGGAGATTTTGACTTTATAATTGACCACTCACAGCTGTATTCCAGACTAAAATCATTATGTTTCAGCTGAGAATTATTTTTTACCAGGACTGCCTGCTATGGTCTGGATGTTTATGTTCCCCTCCAGAGTTTGTAGGTTAAAAACCTTACCCTATGGCAAGGGTATTAGGAGTTGGGGCCTTCAGAGAAGTGATTAGGTCGGGAGGTTGGAGCTCTCATGAGTGACATTAGCGCCCTTTTAAAATAAGCTCCAGTGATCTCATTAGCCACTTCCACCATGTGGGAATACAGTGAGAAGTAACATTTTATGAACCAAGAAATGGGCCCTCACCAGAAACTATCTGCTGGTAGGATCTTGGATTTCACCAGCAGGTGATATCTGCTGGTAGGATCTTGGATTTCACAGTCTCTAGAACTGTGAGGAATAAATGTTGGTTGTTTATAAGCTACCCAGTTTAAAGTATTTGTTATAGAAGCTTCAGTAGACTAAAACACTGACAAATTGTTTAATTAATAGTGCAAATAAACTGCTATGGACTAGCTCCAAACACAATAATTATTAGAATAAGGACATAAAATGAAAAAGACATTGAACCTCAGGCCCTGAAATAAGAGGTGCAAAATGGGAACAGATGTGCCAGCTAGAAAATCAAACGTATCCAATATTGTGTGATTTGATTAACATAAGGAAATCTTTTAAGCTTCCCTACCTCACTTTCCAGGAACACACTAAATTATATTTTATCCCAACATCCATGGACATCCAGTTTTTAAGAATTATTTTAAGAAAACCTATATGTATTAAATACTAGTGCTACTTGGACTAGTTAAAATAGTTAAAAGTTATTGCAATTTTTCAACCAGATATGGTTAAGCCTATGAAGTAAGTTATATTGATCAACATTCCAATAGAAATTTGGAGAAAAATATAGGAAGTAATGTGCCAGGAGTCAGAGGAAGTAACTTTGAGTCACAATTAGGATGCCTCAGTATGACACAAAAATATAAAATGGATAATAAGTTATTGTATTGAGATAATGTTTTAATGAGCACATATAAGGTCCTGCAATAAATTAGGCCTGATTATAGACCACAATCTATGTGATCATCATTTATGTAGAGAGAGCTTTATTTCCTGAAAATGTATGTATGTATGGCAGGATATAAAGTAATTAAGATTAAAATGAAAAATACATAATGCTGGGTAGCAAGAAAAAAAGAATTTTTGTGTGTGTGCTAGGACTGATACTTATTGCATTGCCATCCACTAGGTCTAGAGCATGGCTGAAGCTCAGGATAGCCTAAGCTGAGTTTATGCCTAGGATATACAATCAAGAATCACTGAACAATATCTCTTCTTTTTTTCCTCTCTTTCTCTGAAAAACTATGAACTCTTGCTGTTTGTGAATTTAATCAAGGCTGAGGACAAAAGGGGAGTAAGTTGATAGTGCAACAAGGACTAGGGTGCAGGTATAATTTGAGAAGCTGGAAGAACTGGGGGCACTGAAATTCTCTGGATACCATCCCTTATAGACACTCCTAACAAGTAGCCTTGCCATGAATTTATGGGAAGTATGAACATAGGCATTCTCCTTTCCATATTATTAATTTGGAATTTAAAAATAGAAAACCAAAATTCTACAGCATAACTAGAAAAATCTATCGTTGGTTAAATTTATATTGGCCAGGTATAGAAGCCAATCTAGAGATGTGAAGAATTTCTGCAAGATACAGTACATATGGAAAATGGTTTGAAGGCAGATATTAAGGTATAGATATCACTCTAAAGAAGACTGGAGAGTCTGGATAATAAAGAGAAGACCTTGGAAATATCTTGCTATATTGCTATTGTAAGTGGAGGTGAACTAGAGCTAATATAAGGGGAAAGGCCGTGCAGAAACACACCAGCCAAATTCTCTTTTTCAGACTTTGAACCTTAGTAGAGACATAACTCAGATTTCTCATCAGTGTAGACCATTCCAGCAAGCCAGAATCTTGGCCCAGTGGAAAGGAAAGTCCTTTGCAAACCTATATAGCAAAGAAACAGTCACTATGGCAGCTTCCCTGTAATAATCCATGATATGTGAGACAGAAATAAGCCCTACGTTAAAGCTGAAGGTAATAAAAGACACTTAAATAGTGACTTCTCTGTGCCAGGAGATTAACTCATTAATTTACTTAATCCCAACAAACCATGAAATATGTACTGTTAGTACTCCCATTTTGTGGAGGAGTACACTGAGGCACAGAAAAACTAAGCAATTTGCCTAAAGGTCACAAAGTGAGTTAAGCAGTAGTTATTTCATTTAAGCTTTAGCAGCCTGGCTCCATAAAATCCATTTGAAGAGGCATTTAAAAAGAGTCAAAGAAACAGTGGCTTAAAAAAAAATAAATGTAACCTGCATAAAACTCAGAAACAAGCAGGTCAAAACTACCCCAGAGAGACTCCTTTCCACCAAATCCTCAGAGACCTAAGGTCCTTAGATCTCACTGTTCCACATTTCCTGGACCTCAATCCCAAAATTATTTCACAGATCTACATGGACCTTCAACAATCAGATCAAAGTTTCAAGCAGCAGGATGGAAACCAGACTTCAGGCTTCAGACTGCAATGCTTCATGACATACTCTGAATGTCAATGTTTGGTTAACGCTGGCTGGAACATTTGTGACAAAGAAATCCAAAGTCAACAGACAAGAAAAGCCATCAGAAAGATCTAGCTGGTGATGATAAACAAGCCTGTTTTTTGGCAGATTGTACATGCTAGAAAACAAAAGCTGTGGAGTAGAATTTAGGAAACATTTACAGGATTCAACAGGGACAATAACAAAAAGGAAACAAATGGAAGAAAATATATAAATGCAGAAAGGGCAGATTCTGTAAGTTCAAACTATGAGTAATAAGCATTTTTGAAAGAAGAAACAACATAGATATAACAAAATGAAAAACTTGAAGAAATTATTCTTAATTCTAAAGAGATTATTTGTTCTAATATCCAAGTGTACATATCATTTCCAAGCCCAACTTAAAAAGTATACCATACTTCGAAATGGCCTAGTGAAATTAGAAACTTCAAAGATATAGAAGAATTCTGCAGGCATCTAAGAGGCAAAAAAAAAAAAAAAAAAGCAGTTTCATTATAAGAAAAGAAAAACCAAGCATGCTTCCACATTAGTGAAACATTAAAGGATAGAAAAAATTGGAGCAAGACTCATAGTGTTCCAAAGAAAAATGTTTTGACTCAAGAATTATATTTCCAGCCAATTTGTCATTGATTTATGAAGCCAGGACAAAGCAATTCCTTGATGTGCAAATGCTTTATACTATGGCATCTAGTTTGTGTTCTTTTCAGGGTAAACTATTAAACTGCCAGAAGATCTATTACAAAATGATGAAATATGAATCAAATTATAATGACAACATTGTAACTGAAAAAACTGACAGGTTGAGCAATAAAATCTGTTAACTATATTGAGATAAATTTTAATATTGGTTTGAGTATAATTAAGATTTGGTAATCGTTTTTTTTTAAAAATTGAAAGAAGTTAAAGTCACAGAGTTCATAATTTCAAAATGAGAAAAATACTAGGCAAGTGCATGTGAAAAGGGGAAGGACTGAGAAAGTCTTGAAAATCTTCAGGTTCACAAAAGGAAGTGGAAACTGTTTAAATTGATTCCAATGATAAATTTAACCATGGCCTTAAAAAAATGTAAGGTAAACCTCAGTAGAAACAAAAGTAAAAGTCAAGTCATTGTAAAAACAGTAGATTCAGAAGATTCAGCAAAGTTTGAGACAAGACTATGGCTGCCTAGCTTCACCTCCCCACTGCCCCACAATTGATCCTAATCTATCTGCCTATCTTAGAATCTGCTGTAGTTCCAGAAAGAGCATTTATGTGAGGACTTGCTTTTTTTTGAGTTGGTAAGTAACTAAAGAACCACATCAGACAGTGCCAAGGTAATAATGACAAGGTACTGGATCTTTGGAATAACCTGCCCCATAGAGAGGTATGCCTCTCCCAGGATAAGCTAAAAATTGGTCTCATTTCAGTGTTTATTGTACCTGCTTTCAAGAGGCCATGAATAAGCTGAATGGGTGGACTACATCTTCTTGTACCTGACGCCTGACTGTATGTGCATATAAACACTACTTCCCTGTCTCTGCTTTTGGAAATGCCACCAGTTAGGATCCTATCCTGTAACAATCAGACTAATTACCAATGAGTCTAGGAAGAAAAACAATCATATAACTTTAGGTGCTCAGCCACCTGAGATAGTTATCAGTCAGTGCAGATAAACCACAGACCCATTGATTTACAACTGTTGGAAGAGATAGGTATGAACTAGCAAAGGAAAAGAGTAAAACACCTTAGAAGCTGCAAATGTGGCATTCAGGTAAACACATGCATGTCAACACATACAAACATGAACTTGATAGGCCTAACATAATGATTTTCTGTCTGAATAATTGGTAAGAGAAGAGTGTGTGTATGGCTGAAAAGTGAGTAGTGACTTGGAAAAGTAAATAAATACATCTTGATTTTAAAAGTCAAAGCAAAGAAACACAAAGAATTAACAAAAATAAAAAACATAAAGAGGGTTGGGTGGAATGAGATATATGAGACTTGCAGGATAGATCCAGGGAGCCTAGCATGAGATTAATCAAAGTTCCAAAAAGATGCACATGGAGGATGGACAATAAGTAAACAAATCATTGAAGAAGTTCCCCAAGTTAAGGAAATAACTGAACTTGTAGGCTGAAAGTGCTCAGTGTGCTCCAGGTTAGAAAAGAAACATGCATGGACATATAGAAGTACATTTTTTTTAAATTTTAAAAATAATGACATATTACATTCTTCTGAAGAAAAAGGACATGTTTCCGGCAAAGGTGAAAAATCAGACTGACATTGGATTTCTTATCTGCAACATTGCAAATTAAAAAAGAACATTATTTACAGATTTCTGAGAGCCAGGAATTCAATCTGAGAGGCCAATAATCAGATTAATTATTTTTCACCTGCTAGAATATATGTATTTGTGCATATGCAATAATTTAAGAGAAAACTCTGCACCCCAATCTGAAGAAATAATTGAGAACAATTATTTGTTCAATGAATCATAATAGATACCTTAAAATGCAAGAGGTATTCAGATCTACATGATAAAGGAAGATAAAGAAACAAATGGACCTGGTGCAGTGGCTGAAGCCTGTAATCCCAGCACTTTGGGAGTGGTGGATCTCTTGGGAGGCAGGTAAATCATGAGGTCAGGTGTTGGAGACCAGCCTGGCCTATATGGTGAACCTCATCTCTACTAAAAAATAGAAAAATTAGGCGGGTGTGGTGGTGTGCACCTGTAGTCCCAGCTACTCCAGAGGCTAAGGCAGAAGAATCACTTGAACCCAAGAGGCAGAGGTTGCAGTGAGCTGAGACTACACCACTGCACGCCACCCTGGGTGACACAGCGAGACTCCTCCATCTCAAAAAAAGAAAAGAAAAGAAACAAATAGGTCAGTGGAAATAAAAAAAAAATTAGTAATAATTTTAATACATATGAAAATTTAACATAGTGACATTTCTGTTCAAAAGGAGAAGAATAGAATCTTTTAAAAATTGTGTTATTTAAAAAATTGTTAAATGGCCAATAACCTAGAATATAACAAACTTAAACCCTATTTTTTACCCTACCAAATAAAATTACAGCTACATTAAAATATTAAAAATATAAAATAAATAAGAAATATTCTTAAAAATATCTAAGTGATTATATATAAAATCCAGAGGCTGAAGACATGTGCTTCCTAAAACTAGAACTGTAGAGACTATAAATCAAAAGACACAATTAAATAAATTTTTTAAAATATTTGAATGGCAAGTGACACCATAAATAAAATCATACACAAAGACACAGATTCAAAGAAGTTATAACACAGAAGAAAGGCAGGGAGTAATATCTATAATACATAAAGATCTCTTCTAAATTTGCTAAGTAAGCATAAAAATTCTATTTGAAAAATTAAGCTGACAATGTGAAGAGTACTTTATAGATGAGTAAATCAAAACATCTAGAAACATATAAAGTTTCCCAAGCACATCAGTATTTCAAAAAAAGGCAATAAAGTATTAATAAGATTTTGCTTTACATCTATTAGAGAAGAAAATAGTGAAACAACTGAGAAAACTGTCTATGGTGAGTATGTGAAAAAAAAAGGCTCTCTCATATCCTACAAGTAGACCTTTTAAAACAACCAAACTTTTGTTAAAATTAAAGTACATATGTAGTTTAACACATCTATCTCACTTTTAGGAAGCTGTTTCTTTGAAAAAAACTAAAATTCACATAAGGATTTGTGAACCTAGATGTTGTCAGTATAAAATGGGAGAAAATATGCAAATAAAATTCTAAACACAGTGAATAAATGGCCATCCCTAAGGAAATAGTTTAATACATGAGGTTAGAAATACAAAGTAGACTAAAAGGAATTATGAAACTTAGGAAATAAATGATCATCAAGAATGGGACAAATAGACATCATGCTCGTTTTGATGTGATACTGAGAAGAATCTAATATCACCTACATGGTATTCCTGCCCAAAATGTTTAACTGAAATCTAACCATACAGCAAAAATTGAGGGGTATTCTTCATTCTAACACAATTGACCTGAACTCTTTAAAAAAAAAGAACATCAAAGTTGGCTGAACACGGTGGCTCATGCCTGTAATCACAGCATTTTGGGAGATTAAGGCAGGCGGATTTCTTGAGTGAGGAATTCAAGACCAGCAATTTGCAGAAACCTCATCTACCAAAACCAAAAAGATTACAAAAATTAGCCTGGTGTAGTGGTGAGCCTGTAGTCCCAGCTACTTGGGAGGCTGAGGTGGTAGGATCACTTGAGTTCAGGAGGTCAAGGCTGCAGAGGGCTGTGCCAATGCACTCTAGCCTGGGCAACACAGTGAGACCCTGTCTCAAAAAAAAAAAGTTAATGTCACAAAAGACAAAGCAGATTAGAGAAATATTATATGTCTGAGAAGACTAACAATGATAACAAATGTATCGCATGGTTACACTGATGGAATGCTATTATAGATGGAAATCAAAGCTAAAAATGGATATAAGTGGTACGACTAGGAACATCTGCATAAGGATTGCTTTAGATAGTAGTATTAATGCTAAATTTCTTCAGTGTGATCATTGTTTTGTGGTTATATAGAGGATTGTCTGTATTCTTAGGAGATACATTTTTTAACTTTTATTTTAGGTTTGGGGGATACACGTGCAGGTTTGTTATGTAGGTAAACTCCTGTCATCCTGTCATGGGTGTTTGTTGCACAGATGAAGTCACCCAGGTACTAAGCCTGGTACCCAATAGCTGTATTTTCTGCTCCTTTCCCTCCTTCCAACCTCCACCCTGAAATAGGCCCTGGTGTGTGTGGTTTGCTTCTTTCTGTTTATGAGTTCTCATCATTTAGCTCCCACTTATAAGTGAGAAAGTACAGTATTTGGTTTTCTGTTTCTGCATTAGTTTGCTAAGGATAATAGCCTCCAGCTCCATCTGTGCTTCCACAATAGACATGAAAAAAATACATATTAAAATATTTAGGCCTGAAGTTTTTAGTGTTATCAACTCTCAAATGATTTCTTCTATTATTTTTGCAACTTCTCTGTGCATTTAAAATTCTTCAAAATAAAAAGGAAAAAAATGAGAAAACTGGAAAATTTATTTAAAAATTACCTTGCACAAAACAAATCAAAGGCTTCACTATGTTTTTACCCAATTCTAAAACTGTGGTGAGAGGGCAGAATTGGTTTCTAGTCCTTAGGAAACTACAAGGCTCTCCTGTGGGATCATAAAAAATGTGGCTTCATTATGCAGAGAGGAGAAATAAGAGGAAGAGGTGAGCCCAGATCTAAGCCTCTGCCTTTCCATCCCCGCCCTGACCCCTACGCTGCACCACCAGCTAGATTTTTTTTTGTTTCCTATGCTGATAAAAAGTACAATGTAAATTCCAGACACATAAAATGACTACTTCTAAATGTATCTCTTTAGGTGAGTATAAAACTGATCTTGAGCCAGTCAATTCTGTCCTAGCAATTTTTGAGAAAAATCAGTGTGACCGTGCCAACGAATGAGTTTGAGAAAAATCAGTGTGACTGCGCCAACGAATGAGTTTGAGAAAAATCAGTGTGACCGTGCTGAGTGAGTTTGAGAAAAATCAGTGTGACCGTGCTGAGTGAGTTTGAGAAAAATCAGTGTGACTGTGCTGAGTGAGTTTGAGAAAAATCAGTGTGACCGTGCCGATGAGTGAGGTAAAAGGAAAGAAAGCAACAGCAAACACTAGGTCTTACAAGTGCTTAGTTGTGTTGCTATAATAATCTTCTATAAATAATCAAGTTAATAATTTTAATGAACTTGTACCCTGTGAGAAGTGAGATAATTCATTTGGAAATTCACCAGGCTGTCCTGGAGAAAATGGATACTATATATGTATATATTCACTGACACCTGGCACATCTGAGATCATGTATGCCAAATTTTAGCCTGGAGGTAATTTTTACCAAGAAGTTATAAACCTCTGAAAATAGAGGTTAATAGGAAAAGCTGAAACATCCTTAATGACAAGGTTGCTACGGCAACAATATAAGCTTACCACTAGCATCAAATATCTGCTGCATTTAAGTCTCCATGTCTCCTGTGATACGTTCTCCCTGAGTGAAATGAAAGCATCAGTTGACTAGCATGGAAGACTTTTTTCCTATGTCATAGAATCAGTGGCTTACTGTGTAATCAGGTGAGCTAGTCAGATGGGAAGAAGACAGAAAGAACACGGATATGCCCAAACCAATGTTAAGTAGGAGGTCACTATAACCCAGTGCATGGTGACTTACCAGTTTTAAGAAGGAAGACCAAGCCAGAGAGTTAAAAAATAAACAGTTGAATTAGCATGGAAAATGTAATCCTGCAGTCATTTATTTTAAAACTGGTCCAAACGATAGGCCAGGCACATGTCTAGATGTTTAAAAATTTGTTGTCAGTAATTCTAGCACAGTAGTTCAGATTATGGTCCACAGTGTTCTTCCAGGTGGTCAGGAGCTTGGCCTCTTGTGGGGTTGACATTTCTCATGAATATGTGGTCCTTCTGGCAACTGTTAAAAATGTACTTATTTTATGTAATCAAAACCAAACATAATTTTAGGAGTATCTCATTCAAAATCTCATCCTTCCTCTCATTAATTCCACAAAAGGATTCTGTGCTTTGCAACTGATCTAAATTGGTTTTTATTTTTACCTGATGGGAATCAGTCATTTTAGAGCAATACTAACATATTGCCATGAGTTTTTAACCCTTTATCTGCATTTCATAACCTCAAGGGGCATCAGGAAAAGTGAGGGGATTCTAATTTTATAGATAATAATACTTGAAAGAGCAAAAGCCAATTGGTTCTTTTCAGACACAAAGCAGGGGTGGCTAGATTTTCTCCTTAAGGGCAGACACACCATATTGAGTCCAATTCTAGGGCCTAACTCACCTTTAGGTATTTCCACATTTCAGGAAACTGAATAACTCTTTTATGCCTCTGTGGCAATGGAGTCTTTCATTGTCTATAACTGGAAGACTAAGGGGTGGATCAGTTCTACCTGATAATTGTCCAATGACTGAGGAGCACTGTCCTCGGTAAATTATGCTCTGCTCTGAAGGAAATGCAATCAGAATACTTGCCAGGCTCAAATATGAATATGAGAGAAGAAGATGTTGCATTGTGAAAAGACCATGGGCTCTGGGTTTGAATCCTGGCTATGCTCACTGGCTGTGTGTCTCCAAGCAAGCTACTTAAATCACTGAGTTGCAATTTTGTCATCTGTATTGAAGATTAACTGATGCTTACCTCACAGATTCCCTGAGCATGAAGTGAAACAAGAAATATTAAGACTTGTATACAGGTTTTATAGGCATGTAGTAGAATCCTATATATACATATGTTTAGTGATATTTTAAGTTATTTCTGCATAAGTTTTCATTCATATGTAGACATCTCTCCTCTGCCATAAAAACACGCCAAAAGTCCCCTCTTTACATGCAGAACACAATTTGCAGCTATTCAAAACCAACCAGTGTCAACCTATCTGTGAAAGAACTTCTTTATGATAAAGTAAATAAGGTATCTCAGACTTGGGCTAAGAAAAATGGACATAGTCACATCATTAGAAATATCAGGCTTGAATATTGGGATTTGAATAATTCAAATAAGACAGGAAACACAGCAAAGCTTTTTTACCCAGATAAGAATAAATGTTTATATATTCAGGAACATAATCCATAGCTAATGAACCCAATACTTTAGAATCTGTTAAGGATATTTATGTAAGAAGGAGATATTGATATAAATAAATATACTAAACCACTGTCATTAGGGAGTGCCAATCATAACAAATCATACTACGTAGTCCCATTCCAACATTTGTATTTAAGTGAAATCATGTTAAGTGAATAGTGAATATCAGGGTTTCACAGGTTGAGTTTTCATAGAAACACAAATCATGAGACAATGCGCTTGAGGAAAGAGTGAAGGGGGTTCTAGCTGTAATCCACAGAGCTAGTATGGAAGACCGTGAGCAGACAGCATGTGCAGATGAGACTTCATTGATCTACTCATCTAGGAGGGTGATTTTTTTTTTTCTTTTTTTTTTTTGAGACAGAATCTCACTCTGTTTCCCAGGCTGGAGTGCAGTGACAGGATCTCAGCTCACTGCAACCTCTACGTAGGAGGGTGACTTTTAAATGATATTTATGATCAGCCTCAGGAACAAGACTAATAAACCCATTTAGAGAGAAGGGATATTTTTCATGACCACCAGCAGGGCCATGATGGGCACAATAGATTATACCATTTAAATTAATATAGACTTTTGGTGGCAGAAGCAGTAGTTTTCCATCAGAATCTATCCTTTCATCTTCTTATAATAATGTTACTAGACTTTCCAGTCTCCCTTCAGGTAAATAGGTTCTTGCAGATGCAACTTGAGTGAAAGTAACACATGTCATTTCTAAGTCTGGGCCATAAGATACTGGTTGAGAGCACCTGTGTTTTTTTCCTCTTTTGATAAGCTTCACAGAACTCAACTTGAACTATGTAAGTGAGAACAATATTCTAAGTGATGGTAGAGCAACAGCATGAAAGAAACCTTGGTCCATGAATGAACATGTGCTTCTGAACTTCCCCTCTAACGCTGCCAATTACCTAAAGTTTATTGTGAAAGAAAGGATTAATTTCTATTTTCTATCAGCAACTATACTTTTTGGTCTTTTTTGCACAGCATCTTAGTCTTACCTTAACATTCCTTCTTCCACTTAAAACCATAAACACACTAGAAGAAAACCTAAGCAATACCATTCAGGACATAGGCATGGGCAAAGACTTCATGACTACACCAAAAGTAATGGCAACAAAAGCTAAAATTGACAAATAGGATGTAATTAAATCAAAGAGCTTCTGCACAGCAAAAGAAACTATTACCAGAGTGAATAGGCAACCTACAGAATGGGAGAAAATTTGTGCAATCTACCCATCTGACAAAGGGCTAATATCCAGAATCTACAAAGAACTTAAACAAATTTACAAGAAAAAAACAACCCCATTAAAAAGTAAGCAAAGGATATGAACAGACACTTCTCAAAAGAAGACATTTTTGCAGTCAATAAACATGAAAAAAAGCTCATTATCTCTACCACAATGAGAAACCATTTCATGGCAGTTAGAATGGCGATCATTAAAAAGTCAGGAAACAACAGATGCTGGAGAGGATGTGGAGAAACAGGAATGCTTTTACACTGTTGGTGGGAGTGTAAATTAGCTCAACCATTGTGGAGGACAGTATGGCAATTCCTCAAGGATCTAGAACTAGAAATACCATTTGACCTGGCAGTCTCATTATTGGCATATACCCAAAGGATTATAAATCACTCTACTATAAATACACATGCACACATATGTTTATTGCAACACTGTCCATAATAGCAAAGACTTGGAACCAACCCAAATACCCATCAAAGATAGACTGGATAAAGAAAATGCGGCACATCTACACCATAGAGTACTGTGCAGCCATAAAGAAGGATGAGTTCATGTCCTTTGCAGGGACAGGGATGAAGCTGGAAACCATCATTCTCAGCAAGCTAACACAAGAACAGGAAACCAAACACCGTATGTTCTCACTCACAAGTGGGAGCTGAACAATGAGAACACATGGACACAGGGGAGAGGAACAGCACACACTGGTGCCTGTCGGGAAATGGGGACCTAGGGGAAGGATAGCATTAGGAGAATCCCTATGTAGATAATGGGTTCATTAGTACAGCAAACCATCATGGCACATGTATATCTATGAAACAAACTTGTACTTTCTGTACATGTACCACAGAACTTAAAGTATAACAACAACAACAACAAAAAGAAATTCAAACCTTCCTTCCAGTGGTCACACTTTTAATTCATAGCATAATTGGAATTTGCTTATTTCTATTTTGCTGCTGTTGTTTCTTGAGACAAGTTTTCCCTCTGTCACACAGGCTGGAGTGCAGTGGCATGTCCACAGCTCATTCCAGCCTCAACTCCCTGGGTTCAAGTGATTCTCCTTTCTCAGCTTCCCAAGTAGCTGAGATCCTCCCATCTCGGGCTCCTGACAGGCACATACCACCACACCCAGCTAATTATTTTTTAATTTTTTTGTAGAGATGCGGGGGGGGGTCTCGCTTTGTTGCCCAGGTTGGTCTTGAACTTGCAGACTCATGATCCTCCTGCTTTGGCATCCCAAAGTACTAGGACTATAGGCGTGAACCACTGTACCTGGCCGCTTATTTCTGTTTCTTTCTCTATACTTTTTGAGTAGTGCAAAAACAGGAAAAGGGTTACTTTTGGAAGCCCATTTTAGTGACTGCATTTCCATCTTCTATAACTGGAAAATAATGTGGCTCAAATCAAGTGGTACTTTTAAATGAATGTCTGGCATAATGGAATCAAGAGTGCGTGTGCATGACATTAAGTGGCTGGTATTGCTTATATCTTGGAAGCCAGGAAAAGTCCACCGTGAGCCTGATAAATTAGGGAAATTGGCAGAAATAACTAGGGGAAAGTAAAATAAAGCAAGTGTAAGATATGACACTCAGAAGCCAGAAGCAAAAGGCAGAGATTAAAGATAGGTTCTGTCTGCTTCAGCGTGACTACAACAGAAACTCTAGAGGGATTGCAAACCTAAGATGAATACCAGTCAGCAAAACAGTGCCATTATTTAAAAGCCTAACATGGTAATATATTAACATAAATATGACATGCCAAGCCCAGGAAGTAAGATTTCCTCTCTACGGCAGTGGTGAAGACCTTATTAACGAAGAGTGTCTAGTTTTGTTCTCAACACCTCAGGGGAATGTGGCAAAACTGGAGAGGGTCCAACAAAGGGCAACAAAAATGATAAAAGGGTAAGAAAATAAAGGCTGAGAGGAAAGGTTAATAAGTAGGATTGTTTAGCCTGAAGGAGCAAGGAGGCTGGACGGTGACTTAAACTCTGTTTAAATACATGCCTGGCCATTGATAATGAGCATGCTGACTAGCTGTTCCTCATGGACCTAATGAGAAAGTAAGGAAGGCAAATTGATACTACAGCCTTCAATTTCTATTTGATATAAGAAAGCATTTTCTTTGGAGGGGGAGGAAGAAAAAAATGTTGTTTCAAACAGACGAACTATATGAAGGGAACTGATGCAATTGCTTTTCTTCAAGGTGTCTAAGACCACAACACAATGAGCATTTACCTGGCCTTAGAGTCACAGAGCTGAACCAGCCACAGAGTTTAGTTAGCTACTTTTACTTTCAGAAGGGGTACATGAGAAAAGGTTTAACGGATATAGTTGGTAAGGCTGCTGCCATAGGAGGAATTACATTTTTGTAGTCATTAAACTCATTTTTCTTGGATCCCCACTTTCAACCCCAGTTTTGTATTTGTGATTTGGGTAGAAAAGGGAACAGAGGAGGGTAATTGGGATTTTAATCTCTGCTCTCTCCTTTACTCTAGTTGAGATACGAAGCTCTAATAGTGCCCAGCATTCAACCAAAATACTGGTTTTTGCCCTGGGGCCAGTAAGTCTGGAGCATCAGATCTCAAAATGTGGTCCACAAAACCCCTAGATGTAGTTATTTTCAGGAGTCTACAAGGTCAAAACTATTTTTATATAAACATTAAGATGTTATTTGTGGTTTCCAGTGTAGTAATTTTTGCACTGATGAAGTAAAAGCCTGAGTATAAAAATTGCGGGTGACCAATTAGGAATTAAGACAGTGGCATCAAAACATAATAGCAATCATCATATTCTTCACAGATAGATAGGTTCTTGCTGTAAACAAAAAAAGAGTGGTTATTTCGCCCCAAAATGTTGTTGATGCAGCAGTAAAAATTATGAATTTCTGGCCAGGCATGGTGGCTCATGCCTGTAATCCCAGCACTATGGGAGGCTGAGTAGGGAGGATCATGAGGTCAAGAGATGGAGACCATTGCAGCTATAGGATGAAACCCCATCTCTACTAAGAATACATAAATAGCTGGGTGTGGTGGCACATGCCTGTAGTCCCAGCTACTCAGGAGGCTGAGGCAGGAGAATCACTTGAACCCGGGAGGCCAAAGTTGCAGTGAGCCGAGATCCTGCCACTGCACTCCAGCCTGGTGACAGAGCAAGACTCCCTGTCAAAAAAATGAAAAAAAAAGGATTATTAATTTTCTTAAGCCTCTACCTTTTATTATACTACCTTTTAAATTTGTGTGGACAAAATGGGAAGAATGAAAAAAAATTTCTGCTGCACAAGGAAACGTGATGATTGACTCAGGGAAAAGCACTTGTATGGTAGAGTTGTGAGCTGAACTAGCTGCGGTGTCCATGGGACATCATTTTTACTTAAAAGAATGATGGGCTGACAAACTTGGCTACTTGACAGATGTTCTCTCAAAAATGAATTAGGAAACTTGTTATGCCAAGGAAATAATACAATATCTGTTGGCAATGATAAAATCTGAACTTTCTAGGAAAAATTAGAATTTGGGAAGAATGAGATTTTGGACAGATTCCCAATACTTAAATATTTTTTTCATGAGATGAGTGGAGTATTCGTAAGTGCAATTTTTTTTTATTATGTAAAAAAATGTGGCTGGGCATGGTGGCTCATGCCTGTAATCCCAGCATTTTGGGAGGCTGAGATGGGCAGATTACCTGAGGTCAGGAGTTTGAGACCAGCCTGATCAACATGGAGAAACCCTGTCTCTACTTAAAAAAAAAAAAAAAAAAAAAAAAAAAAACAAATTTAGCTGGGTGTGGTGCCTGTAACCCCAGCTACCTGGGAGGCTAAGGAAGGAGAATCTCTTGAACCTGGGAGGTGGAGGTCACAGTGAGCCGAGATGGCCCCATTGCACTCCACCCTGGGTAACAACAGTAAAACTCTGTCTCCAAAAAGAAAAAAAAGAAATGTGTCAACACTTGGAAAATCTGTATGATTCTATGAGTCGATATTTTAAAGATCACAAATTTATGATGTTACAAAATTATACATGGGTAAAAGACACATTTAAAGTGCAAGTTAGTCAAAATTTTTTAATAGATTAGAATAGGAAAGTTCACGTGTGGTTTCAGATTGCACATTGCCACTAACCTTAAGACATGAACATGTGACAAATTATGGTAAATATCAAAGAAGAATATAAACAGTTTTCTGCAAAGGCTATTGAGATATCTCTTCCTTTTCCAGCAACATGTCAGCATAAGGCCAGATTTTCTTTACATAGTTCAAAACGATATATTACAAGAGATTAAATGCAAAAGTAGAAATGCCGCTTTTCAAAAAATTATTTTCATTCTGGAAGAAAGTTAATAAAAAGATGTTCCTTATATTCCCATGTTGTGATTTTTATTGCAATTTACATAAATATTTTTTAAAATTCCCAATTTTCATCTCCAATATCATAAATATTGGCATATATAACTCACATAACCAAAGCTCTTTGGACTCATTAATACGTTTTTAGCACAAAGAATGCCCGAGACCAAAAAGCTTGAGAACTGCTGACTTAGACATTTACTTTATGTCTCATGGTTCTCTAAGTTCTATTATTGGACTATTATTCTCAAGTAGGTTTTTGTTGAGCTAGTATCTTTCCTGTGTAACTATTTATTGGTAATAGGAGTTACGCTAGCTGTTTGCATCATTTTTTCACTGGCACTTTATCGTTATGGCATAGGCACTCTCTGTATCGTACCTCCTGGATAAGCAGGTACTGGCTAAATGCAAAGGTAGTCATCTTACCAGGTGCGTACAGATACAGAAAGTCCAGAAGGAAAACAAATGCGAACTAATTTACTGGATATTCTGCTTATCCATGATACTCAGCTGACTGCAGCCATCCTCTTTTAAGCACTACGGGATTCCAAAGCATGCCACATTCCTGTAAGCCCATCACCCCATCATGGAGTTTGTGAGGTTGCATAGCAGTCTCAGTATGACCCACATGTTATCCACAGGCAAACATAACAAAGCCAACCCCTTCACAAATGGAGAGGATCAAATTCCCCAGTTATTCACAGATTTTCCAGGTTATATTAGGTGACATATAAAAACCAGATTGGATTTTTGTTCCACAGTTATCAAGATTCCACTTTTCTTTTCCTCTTGTATCTGTAGAAATCTGCTGCATTAATATAAAACTGGCATCTGGAAGAAGATGACTTCAAAATATTGGGGGCTTGATTTTGGACTTTGAGTGTACGCAGGGAGTTTTTGTTTTAATTATTCAATGAAAATAATTGTAATTGTGGTAGGACAGTTTTCTTAGAAACAGATTATGAGATGGAAAGTTGCATGCAAACGCTTTATTTCTATAGAACAACATCTATTATGATAAACAAGCCAAAATTGGTCAGAGGGAAAAATTACAGGTGAGGTTTCAATCAATTCCACAAGGATCTCTGGAGCCGGGACGACCCTTCAGAATTATTTTGAACTGAGAAAAGAGGTTCAGGCCACTGAATCCTGAATTTATCAGTAACAGAATTTAGGTTACCTCTGTCTGGGAAGGAGACTGTAAACCTCTGTGAGGCCAGAGAGACACTCAGCCATAAGGGTCAGTAACTAATATTCCTGGCATCAAGAGGATGAGTGCTTTAATTCTGAAGAATCTGAGTTACATACACAGGTACAATGCACATTATGTATTCTGCTTCATTTTCCATTATACAAAATTTAAATGGTCTAATTTAAACCTGTATTCCCTTAGAATGTTTTCCATGTAATGTAATATTGGTTTTTATTTACTCTAGCAATGAGAAAAAAATATATAGTAAAAACAAAGGAGAAATTTTTAAAAAGACCCCTAGAAAAACAATCCTGAAATTGAAGCCAAGACTAACTTGACACATTGATTTGAAGATGCTAAAATGGGAAATAATTTATTTTTTGAGACTGGATATATAATGTCCAAATTTTAGCTCCCCCAGTTTCTACTGATACTGTGACATTATTAAGAGTCAACAAACCAGATTGGCTGATTCACTTTTAAATATTTTCTCAGTACCTGTAATCAAGGGCCACTATTATGGAAAATGGCAACATATAAGAAATAGAAAGTTATAACTAAAGAAGATTACTTAGCTCAGCCTCCTTAGTTTACAGATAAGAGTTAATAGAATATGACTTACAAGGGATGTGAAGGACCTCTTCAAGGAGAACTACAAACCAGTGCTCAAGGAAATAAGAGAGGAAACAAACAAACGGAAAAATATTCCAGACTCAAGAATAGGAAGAATCAATATCATGAAAATGGCCAGACTGCCCAAAGTAATTTATAGATTCAATGCTATCCCTATCAAGCTAACACTGACTTTCTTCAAATAATTTTTAAAAACTACAAACTACTTTAAATTTTAAATGGAACAAAAAAAGTTCCAAATATATATATATATATATATATATATATATATATATATACATACAGATTATAGATAGATAGACAATCCTAGTCAAAAAGAACAAAACTGGAGGCATCATGCTACCTGACTTCAAATTATACTACAAGGCTATAGTAACCAAAACAGTATGGTACTGGTACCAAAACAGATATATAGACCAATGGAACAGAACAGATGCCTCAGAAATAACACCACACATCTACAACCATCTGATCTTTGATAAACCTCACAAAAACAAGCAATGGGGAAAGGATTCCCTATTTAATAAATGGTGTTAGGAAGACTGGGTAGCCATATGCAGAAAACTGAATCTGGATCCCTTCTTACACCTTATACAAAAATTAACTCAAGATGGATTAAAGACTTAAATGTAAGACCTAAAACCATAAAAACCCTAGAAGAAAACCTAGGCAATACCATTTAGGACATAGGCATGGGCAAAGACTTTATAACTAAACCACCAAAAGCAATGGCAATAAAGTCAAAATTGACAAATGGCATATAATTAAACTAAACTAAAGAGCTTTTGCACAGCCAAGGAAACTATCATCAGAGTCAACAGGCAACCTACAGAATGGAAGAAAATTTTTGCAATCTATCCATCTGACAAAGGGCTAATATCCAGAATCTACAAGGAACTTAAACAAACTTACAAGAAAAACACAAACAACCCCATCAAAAAGTAAGAGAAGGATATGAACAGACACTTCTCAAAAGACATTTTTGCAGCCAATAAACATATGAAAAAAGTTCATTATCTCTTTTAATTAGAGAAATGCAAATCAAAACCACAATGAGAAACCAACCAGTTAGAATGGTGATCATTAAAAAGCCAGGAAACAGCAGATGCCGGAGAGGGTGTGGAGTAATAGGAATGCTTTTACACTGTTAGTAGGAGTGTAAAATAGTTCAACCATTTTGGAAGACCATGTGGCAATTCCTTAAGGATCTACAACTAGAAATACCATTTGACCCAGCAACCCATTCCTGGGTATTATAAATCATTCTACTATGAAGACACATGCACACGTATGTTTCTTGAAGCACTGTTCACAATAGCAAAGACTTGGAACCAACCCAAATGGCCATCAATGATGGACTGGATAAAGAAAATATGGCATACTTACACCATGGAATATTATGCATCCATAAAAAAGGATGAGTTTATGTCCTTTGCAGGGACATGAACGGAGCTGGAAACCATCATTCACAGCAAACTAACACAGGAACAGAAAACCAAACACTGCATGTTCTCTCTCATAAGTGAGAGTTGAACATTGAGAACACATGGACACAGGAAGGGGAACATCACACAATGGGATATGTTGGGGGTTGGGAGACTGGGGGAGGGAAAGCATTAGGAGAAATACCTAATATAGAAGATGGGTTGATGGGTGCAGAAAGCCACCATTGGCATGTGTACATCTATGTAACAAACCTGCACGTTCTGCACACGTATCTCACAACTTAAAGTATAATAAATAAAATAAAATTATCTAATATTTAAAAAAGTTAACTATTGAGCGTGCTTATTATTTCCAATGTCGTGTTATTAAATTACAAATATCTTTTTGTTTTCTCACATTTCTGCAAGATGGTTATGTTAGTTTTACAAATGAGAAAACAGAAACTCACAGAGCTCAGACTACATTCCCAGGTCACAAAACCGAAAAAAAGCTAAGCAGGAATCAATAGTCAGGTCTGTGTGATTTGACCCTTTAACCTACACTTAAATACTGAAATACACTTCTTAAGCAGATAACCCTAAGACATTTAGAAAAAAAGCAACTGAGGAAGAGTGCCATTACCCTATCTCTAAAGTAAGAGCATGAATGTATCAGTTACTTGACTTTGCCATTTGATGGGTTGCTTTTGTGGGTTGTTGAATGACTTTGGGAAACACATAATATCATAAATTTAAATATAGTTGCAAATGTCCTCTTACCTCTCTTACCTAAAGCGCTGTCATAATTCATAGCGAAATAAAACGTTTGCTCTAGAGAAAGGATAATCTTGGTGTCCTGAAGATTCTAGTGCTTCTTTGGCACCACACATCTTAAAGAACTCAGGGAATCCTGACAAAAGAAATTTGCTTGCTTTTTTTGTTTGTTTGTTTGCTTAGCTTTTCTGTCATCACAGCAATGGGTTTTCTTTCACTAAACCCATTGCTGTGACTATATACTCCCATCATTTCCTCTTTCTTGCTCATTTATGTCTGTTCTTGTGATTTTTTTTTCAAAAAATCATTGAATTATATTATAAACAGAAAACAATGTTGCATATACATTTTAATTGAAATATATTATTCTAAAGTGTATTATACATACAGAAGGGCACATATGCCACACATGTACAGTTTCATGAATTCAATTTTCACAAGTGGAAGATATTCGTGTACCCATCCCTTTGTATTCTATTTCATCAGATGTCTTCTGTATCAGCAGTATTTGGGTTAGAGGGGCAAAAACCACATAATGTGATTTGTCTTGTCTTCTTCCCCTACTTTCCACCTCTGGGTAGAAGTAAATGGCCAATAACCTCAGGTTTAATAAGAGATGAGCAAAGAGTTCTCTCTGACTTTGTGAAGGTGGGAAGAGCTAAGAATAAAACAGTAAATTGGGACTGACGAAAGAACTTCAAAATTCCAGGGTGCAAATATATTGTCAGGGAAAAGACTTGAAAGAGAAGGGGTTAGGAGAAAATTATGTTAGTGTGTTTCGGTAGTACTGGAAAAAGTAATTTTGGAAAGAATATAAACATGAGAGATATTGCAGAAGTGGAAACATACAGCATGTCAACTATTGGTCGCACTGCTCTGACGTTTTAATCTTGGGTGTCTGGGAAAATATGGGTACCACTGAAATGAAATGTGAGCTGGAGGAGGGTGGTGCTGGAAGGAATGTGGTGGAAAATTTTAAGACAGTGCGATGTCAGAAATGTCAATTGCTTTACAAAGAACCAAAAAGGGGAGGGCTGGAAAACTGTCATTGGATTTACTTACTGGAGCAGAAAGCAGCTTACTTGAGTAGGTGGCAAGAAAGTAGAAACAGTAAATGTGAACTACCCTTTCCTTTCAAGAAATTTTACAATAAAAGAAACAAAATGGCAAAACCAGGTAGTGCTTTTACAAAGGAAAATCTTGTCATGTGGATATGTAGACAACGGATGTTATAAAGCCTTAGCAGAAAAGAGGGAAGGCACTGGTGAAAGGCATAAGTGAAAGGCTTAGCATGAGAGAGGGAGACACCTTCGATGAGACCGGGGGAGTTTGGCTTTTACATAGAAGAAAAAGGGAGAAATCAATCATTGGCCTTGGCGTCCCCTATGAACTAGGAGATCATATCACATAAGAAACTGAGAATAGGAGGAAATCTTGGAATTGACACCATGGGGCTGTAAATCAGTGATGAGAACAAGTACTGTCATGCAGCAAGGAGGGCCCAGCTAATTTTAGGTAGCTCAGAACTGGAGTGGAACCAGTCAACCTGGCTTTGTGACTTTCTTCAGCAATGTTTAGCAGCTTGGGATGGGGAGCTGAGAAGGCAGATGATGTTATTTACCCATTCTCGGGGATTGGAATGGCAGCTCTGGGGAAAAGCAGTGAAAATCTAATAAAGTGGCTGACCCTAGTGTCAAGGCTGGTTAGGCAA
This sequence comes from Callithrix jacchus, assembly GCF_049354715.1. NCBI lineage: Eukaryota > Metazoa > Chordata > Mammalia > Primates > Cebidae > Callithrix > Callithrix jacchus. The sequence continues at coordinate 120,097,458 of NC_133508.1, forward strand.
GCAAATGAGGCCAGAAGAGGGGCTGATGAACTGAGACAATAGTGAGCTACCAAGGGATGGGGAGGGGGTAATAATGAGACTGAGAAACAGATTTCATTAGAAATGAGAGATGAGAGGCTTCTAATGATAAGAGTTTGTTCTCAGAATTTATTGTAGCTTCAATTCAGATCATTTTAGAAGATAAACACAACAGACAAATCTGAAAATACTAAGGTCGAAAGATTTGGGGTGGGGTGGTTTTACTAAAGTTAATTGTTGTTAATTTGTTTTAAAGCCAATATTGTATAAACCTGTGCAAATACAATCACACAAACATTATATCTGATAAGTCTGAGAGTTACTGTCTGCAACAATCTTCAAATTTATAGATGAGTTTTACAAGTTGTGAGGCCACGTTCATAAACAAGAATTCCCTTAATCCCTGCAACACGTTATGTCACTTTCCTTTCGAAGATATTAAAACTGTAGGTGAGAGAAGAAGAGTAGTTTATCTGAGGTCACAAAGGAATGTATTAGTCCATTTTCATAGTGCTATAAAGGCTGGGTAATTTATAAAGGAAAGAGATTTAATTGACTCACATTCAGCATAGCTGGGGAGGCTTCAAGAAACTTACAATTATGGTGGAAGGCAAAGAAGAAGCAAGACACCTTCTCAAGGCGGCAGGAAGGAGAAATGCTGAGCAATGGGGAAGGAGCTCCTTATAAAACCATCAGATCTCGTGAGAACTCCCTATCACAAGAACAGCATGGGGAAACTGCCACCGTGATTCAATTACCTCCACCTGGTCTCTCCCTTGACACGTGGGAATCATGGGCATTACCATTCAAGGAGACATTTGGGTGGGGACACAGAGCCCAGCCATATCAGAGAGTAAAAGGAGAGTAAAAGGAAAGGCAGAAGGGGAAACTCTGGCCAAGACATCTGACTCCAGAGCCAGAATTTCTTTAAGTTTGTTGTCCTGGGTCAAAATTAGGGTTGTGTTGTCTGCCTTTGCTTTAAAATGCTTCAGTAGTTTATTTAATGCTCTGAACCTGTGGACATGAGCTAATTTACACAGCTGGCTTATTCCTAGTTCAAAAGTGAATACATTTATAATTATACTCCCAAATTTCCTAAATATCACTATTAGTTGCTACTTGATAAACAGAGGCAGCATTCCTTTTTGGGTATTATTATTTGAGTATATAAACTTTAAATTACTTGAAAGTACAGAAAACGAGAATTAAAAGATACTTATGTATGATGTTATCGACTCAACTGATGTTAATATAGTAGGCAGAATATAGATTTCACTCTTGTTCTTTTTCTCATTTAGAGACAGGGCAACAATGCATGGCAAGAAGCAAGTCTGTGTATCTCCACCTGTCGGGGTGGCAGCAGATTACAGAAGAGAGTGAAAATGTGTACCTGCATTATGCTGGAATATAAGCTTTCTTTTGACCACTCAGCTTGAGCTGCCTATCCACAAAATGGAGGGTCAATTCAGAGATAGTCATAGGCATAATTGGCTGATGGTGAGAGGCATATTGTCTTGGTGCTCTGTGGTTCAGGTCTTGAGTGTTCCAAGACTTTAGCTGGTAGCCTTTTTTAGAGGATGTTGCACTTAAACTGTACTCAACTGCCTTTAGATATCAATAACCACAAAACTGGAGACAATTGCTATCCTAGTGTGGGCACCAACTGATTGCCACATATCACAGAGATAGTATATGACACTAATGGTTGACTATTTTTAGAGTGACAAGACAAACAACTTTCCAAATGTTATTATAACCTGGACATACAGAACGATTCAGAAGGTAAAAAGCAGATAATGGTGGTAATATGTAGCGTTTTCTGGGCCATGGTGATATCTGATCAATTATCCTGAATAACCAGAATATTAATAGTAGCTCTTTTTTTTTTTTTTTGCTACCTCTTACATATCCTCTAGCTAATATTTCTTTCTTTCTGCTGGATAGTGAAAAACTTGCTTTGCTGAACATCATATTTCATTGTTTCCAGCTTTTTATGTTGTGAATGAGTCAACAGCGCAGATCAAGAACAAGTCAAATTACCGTTAATTAAATCTCAGAGGGACAAGTTTAAGTTTGTGGTGTTGTACTTTCACTGTTGACAGCTTTTATGATCTAGAACATTTAATATTATAAGGGTATATAGGGCCTAGAGGAATTAATATGAATGAAATGTGATGAAAAACCACAAGAAACATAGAAGGCAAAATATGAATATAAATATGAATATGAATGTGAGGCTTGAGCTAAGGAAGAGTCAAATAAAGTTTAAAGAGTGACTGGTAATCATCTGAGCCAAAGTAGTAACAAACAAGATATGACATGATGGCATATTTTATTGAAAATTAAATGTCTAGTATTCATCAGCAGTTTAGGAAACCTTATATACTTTAAGACACTTGTCATTTTTATTTATTCACACTCATGGAAGTAAAGAGTGGTAAATTTGTTCTTCAGTAAACTTTCAAATTCTTCTCTTGAATTAACTTTCATATTCCACTGAGTTTGCTGTGTTTGCCTGAGTGAGAAAATCTGAAGTGGACAAATTACTCCCACTGAATTGGAATAAGTGAAAGACACATCAAACTTAAATGGGAATTGGTCTTGCTTCTCAGGGCCTCCCTTATTGATAGAGAACATTGGACCTGTTAATCTCTGCCCTTCGAACATCAGAGATCATTGACATTTTATTCCAACCATCCTCACTTAATCCAAGTGACAATGTGGATGAGCAACTTCTTAAAAGCCAAGATATAGAGGGTTTAGTCATCAGCAGTCTGGTCCATTTGGAATACCTGCCTGGATGAAACAATCAGAATTGTCATGATTTAAATGTATTTTGTGATTTGATAATGGTTTTCGAAGCTCTCAAAATATATCTGTTTTATAGTTTCTGGGTTCATTTGCCTCATCTGTAAAGTTGGAAGTTTGTGTTAGATGATACCCAAATCTCCTTCTAGTTCAAAAATATCTATGAGTTTTGAAAACAGTTTTTTCTTTTTAAATGCTGGTTTCAACCACACTCAATTTTGTGATTTTTTTCCCCTTTAAAAGAGAGAATTACATGAGTTAAGATTTAGAGTTTTGTAACATGATAATTTTAGTCAACCATCGACTTATTTTTGATTGCTTAATCGTGGCATGATAGATACCAAACAACTGAATCTTTTTCATGCTACTTTTCTGCTGGATATTTTGATAACCTATAATTAGTTTTAGGACCAATGTAAATAGTAAAAACTGGAAAAAATAGTAAAATTAGTTCAGTAATAACCATGGTCGGTTTTCAATTTAAAGCTAAAGAAAATAATTTTGAAAAATAAACATTTGAGAAAATAACTGTAGTGTGGTTGTGTATTTATATTATATTAATAATGAAGCATATATAATCTTAGGATTAGTTTATGTGTCTATCTGCTTAATGGCACATATGAGATGATACTTACACGGCAGCTTTGAATTGTGTTTTCTTCCTTCAGCATTACTTTAAGGTACTTGTTTTTTAACAATTCTGATGCTCACAACAATTAAAGTTAGGAGCAAAGTCTCCTGGAAAGGGTGAGTACCAATGGCAAAAAAATTATATTTCTAAGAATTTCTGGGAAATGCTACGCTAATTAAGAAATCCATTTAACAATATAGTGATAAAGTTAATGCTACAGATCATATTGAAGAAAAGATGAAATTAATTATTATTATTTAAATAAGTGAATATTCTTTTTTTTTTTTGAGACACAGTCTCACTCTGTTGCCAGGCGCCAGGCTGGAGTGCAGTGGCACAAATCTCCGCTCACTACAACCTCCGCCTCCTGGGTTCAAGCAATTCTCCTGCCTGAGCCTCCCGAGCAGCTGGGACTACAGGCACACGCCACCACACCCAGCTAATTTTTGTATTTTTAGTAGAGATGGGGTTTCACCATGTTGGCCAGGATGGTCTCGATCTCTTGACCTTGGGATCCACCTGCCTCGGCCTCCCAAAGTGCTGGGATTACAGACTTGAGCCACCACGCCCGGCCATAAGTGAATATTCTTGATAATTTTAAGGTATTCTTAAATTTTAAGAATTAGCCAAAATAAGAATTTCAAAACTGCTGTTTCAAAGATTTCACATCACTACTTAGTTTATATTAACCTATTTATGTTTGCGATGGAATGTTTTTAAGTTCATAGCTATTGGTATGCAATACATTTTTCTTCTCCTTTTACTTTGCTAAGATGTACTTTAAGTTCACATCCTAAAATTATGATTTAGGTTTTTAAGGATAGCTATTAAATTATAATTACAGTTAAAATTTCAAGATGTTTTCTATAGCCTTAGAGTGGCACGTTAGTATGTATGCACTTTTTCTGAGAAATTGTGTCTAAACTCACTAAACACATGCACACAGGTATTCATTTTTACACAGTAATATATACGTACATGACATATATACACTCATACATCATACTTGAGCTTTTAGGACTTATTTCCTGTATTTGAAAACCACAAAATATACTAAAAACACCTATTTATGACTATAAAGGATGTATTTTAATAAGTACTAATGTAATATTAAAATTCTATAAAATAATCTGGGCATATAATCCCAGCTATAATGCTATAAAATAAGCTAAGGGCAGTAATCCCAGCACTTTGGGAGCCCGAAGTGGGAGGGTCACTTGAGGTCAGGAGTTGGAGACTAGCCTGGCCATCATGGCAAAACCCCATCTCTACTAAAAATACAAAAATTCCCTGGCATGGTGTTGCCTGCCTGTAATCCCAGCTACTTGGGAGCCTGAGGCAGGAGAATCACCTGGACCCGGGAGGCCGAGGTTGCAGTGAGCCGAGATCATGCCACTGCATTCCAGCTTGCAGACAGGTTGAGACTTTCTCAAGAAAAAAAGAGCTACGAAATTTTAAAAGCATATATATGCTTCATATACATATGCTTTAGTAATCAGTCTGGAAATATATTTTACTTACTTATAACACAATTTCAAAAATGTCAGTTTTCAGATTTTATAACTTTACTATATTTGCTATCTTAAACTGAATGACATTGCAACATAGTTCATTGCACTGAAAATATAAACTAGTGGCTGCCATCAGTTTCAGTTTAGTAATCGTGATGTTGCTTCAGCTAGCAGCAAACTTCTAATGGTCAAAGCATCAATTTTGTCCTTTTAATTTATTAAAATGAAACGCTCCGAAAAGACATTAAATAAGGATGTACCCTGGGTGCATATTCAGCACTTTGTGGAGTCTTATAAACTACACATAAGATAGTCAATGATTTTTACTTAGCAATATTTCATTTTTGTATGATTGCTAATAACTGAGTATTTACTACAATATCACTATGTAGTGGTAGATGGTATACCTGTGTGTGATACCAAAAGCTCTAAATGTGAGAAGCTTCTGAAAATGTGACTTATCTCAATTTCGCATTCTTTTGTGTTCAGTTTGTGGTGCCTGGTTTCTGTGTGAAATGATTTCCAAGTTTTCAAACGAAAGCAGTTAAGAAACAAAATATTTACACCCTTCTAACTTGTGCTTCCTGTATAGCTAGATACAATACAGATGCTAAGTCACTGGTCTGAAAGAGCTTCCACAAATCTATAATAAAATAATTAAATTAGTGAGCTGTGTTTAGATCAGAGACCCTTGGTTGCCAACTCCTAAGAACTCAGGGAATTCAGAACCACAGAAGGATCATTTGGACTCCATTTGGCAGAGACGTCAGAAACTCACTGCTCTTGGGAACATCCTTTTCCAATAACATTTATAGCTCTAGATGGAAGCGAAAAGCACCATATGTTAAGAGTTTCCTGCAAAGCTTCCTGGTAAGAGAGGAAATAAATTCAACTTGTCACATCTGCTCGTGGGCCAGTCAAGTAGGATTTTATCACAGCCTTAAGTGGTTTACAAAACTGTCCTGTTATCGACTGAAGGGGCTTTGCATTTCAGGGTTTTTCATACTGACGTTCATAACCTAAATCATTAAACTATTTTTCTTCTTTGGACTTTAGCAGCATGCATCATCATTTGCTTTTAAGCAAGAAGAATTATTGAAAGCAATTCAACTAAAAATCACATTCCCATAGCACAGTCTCCATAGCCCTCCATGGCTTATCTGCTAGAATGCCTGAGGGTCTCAATTCTACCTCAGTTTCGACCCGTGGGTCCTTACATTTTGCATAATTTAAGATGGGAACTGCATTTAATCAGGCTAAATTGATTATCCACAATTCCAAAAAGTCCCGATTGGTTTAAACCGTGGCAAAGACCCATAGGGTCAGAAAAGATTTTTCTGCCAGAGGTATTAGGTAATCACAGGAAAGGTGTTAAAACTTGCATTGTGAGCCACAAGTTTTCCCCTAAAGTGATCCATCTTTTTACCCTGATGCTTAAAAAACAATGTTAGAGTCACTATGGGCATTTCAGTTTTCTATCATAAGCAAAATCCTTTTTAGTTTCCAAATCTACTGAAGATATAGTGCCATATGTAAGCACTACCTTTTCCTAATTAAGCACAAGTTAAATTGATAGCAGTTGTTCCAAACTAAAAATAAGTTCTCAGTTTACGAACTCACAGTTTTACATTCATGTCTTGCAATAAGGGAATAATCAAACTTGCTAATTAATTTTTTAAATTATTTTAAAAGTTAAAGATGCTTTATGTTAAAGTAAAAATTGCAATCTTTAGATATGTCAAATTCTTTAAGTAATTTTTACATAGTAAATGGATGTAACAGAATTTCAGAGTGCCATACTATGATAAAATTTTCAGCACTTGTTTATATGTTTATACATACATATCATTCCTACAGGTGAATTATAAAGACATATACAAATCTAAATCAATCAGAATAAAGAAAATAATGTAGAATATTAAGAGAAAAAATTTGACACACCGGCGCTACAAATTTATGAAAATAGACTGTGGTATGCTCTGAGTTTCCTGGGAGCCAAAACAGAACAATTGAATGATTCACATTATTTTCTATGGTAGAAAACATTGTCAAAAAAATTTTATCACCACTGAGGTCTAAGAGAATCCTTGTGGAATGCTGAATGATGGCTTCAACTTCATGTCAATATCATCTCACCTGCAAGAGCATGAAGGCATTGGCATGTTTCATGGAGATATTTCCTTCATTATCATTCAGTGTAACTTTGAGCTGAAACTTCACTTTAATTAAAAAAAAAAATTCTACCAGTGTTGCTGCATTACACAGTTCTGGCACTGTTGATATAGCTAGTTCTGAAACCGGAAGCAAAAGCATCAATTGTAATAGAAGAATGGCGCCAGTTTCATAAATATGGCAACAATTGATACAACATCTGTGATAAACCCTTTCCACAATAAGCACGTAACTTTCTACTACCAGTCTTTGACACAACTATTCATTATAAAAGAGGCTCGGAATGGTAACTACGTGCCTATGCTTGCTATGATCCTTCTGGATGAGACTGAAACTACCCTCTTCTTGATCTGTTTTCCCCTTCAGTATTTAGTCATAGAACCCACAAACTTTATTTCCCATCCTCTTTTACAGCTAAGTTTGGCCTTTCATTTCAATATGATGGGTGCAGAAGTGACACATGCCACTTTTCAATTATCTCTTTAAATGTATTGCCATGAACTCTTTCTTTTCTTCTTTTCCTGCTGGCTAAGAAATGGTGATTCCTGGAGTAACTTTGGAAGTCATGCTTTGAGAATAGTAGAGTTGTCTCACCAATCATGTTTTTCTCACCTCTGGACTATTATGTGAGAGAGAAATAACATCTATTTTGTTTAACAACCTGTCTTTTGTGTATGTTTTTAAATATACCTCTTAATGTAATATAACATCAATGTTATCATCATCTGTGTTGACATTCCCACAGCTCTGGACTAGAGAATTGTGAAGAAAAAAAAACTGGAAATAGAGACAGAGAGAGAGAGAGAAACAGAGGAAAGGAGGAAGAGAAAGAGGGAAGGAAGGAGGAAGAAAAAAGATGTTTCTATTTTAATCAGATAGCTGGAGAATCACTCAATCATGCCATGAGTCTGAGTGTTACACTAATAGCAATATAGAATATTAGAATAACATTAAATTTGGTCCAGCTGTATCAGTATTCAAATTTGGATCCCAACCTTTCCCTGCTTTCTGACCTTAGACTAGAGAGACTAGAACTTCTCTGCCTCATTATTCTGCATAGTGTGATTGTGAAAATTTTAAAACACTAATTACTTACTGTATGCTGTGGCCTTACATGTATTATTTAATTTAATGCTTTTTGCAATGCTTTATATAAGGAACTAATATTGTCCTTATGTTATAGCTGAAGAAATGGAGGCAAGGAGAGTTTAAACAACTTGCCCAAAGTTCAAAACTGGCAGGTGGTGGGGCAGGCTTTTGGCATGAATTTCCTCTGTGTCTTAGAGACAGTGCCTTTCTATGTGATAATCTTTAAAGTGCTTAGTGCCATGCTTGGCTATGATTATGTCTATATAAATCCTTTTTAATAGCATTTTTATGTTACAAAAAGTTGTACTTATAAATCATAATTATATTAGAAAATACACAATAGCACAAAAAGCAAATAAAAGTCGTTCACTCTCCCTTCACCCATAATCATTGCTAACGTATGCATAGACTTATCTTTCAGTATCAGACTGTTCTTTTAATAGCTTGTATCACTTCACCACATGTAGCCCAAATGTCAGCCTTTATGTCCACCCCTGACCAATCTCACCTGCTCTGATTTGCAACATGTGCTGTGAGAAGGATATTTCTTGTTGCTGAGTGGGTCTAAGCACTTGTTCTTCACAGTCATGCTCTTCCTCAGCTATCCCAGCTTTGCTGTAGGTTTGCTTCTCACTTTAGACTGTCTCCATTGGAACTCTGGGACCCAGTCTCTCTAGAATATTGCTCCCATCCTGAAACATGGTGACTGTTGGGGGCATATAAGGTAGGCTACACTTTTCTTTACTTTTTTTCCATTTACTTTTCACAATATCTTAACTGAGGTCTCTGTCTGCATATTTGACTTTTTAATGTGCTAGGGTAACTAAAGGAAGGTAATAGGGTGATAAAAGAAGAACACTGTAAATATGTTTATTCAATTTGATTTTCTCTTAGTTTAAGAGGTCAACCAAGAAGCTAATCTCATTCTTGGCTTCCTAGGCACTCTACAGTTTCTGACCTTGCTCTCCTGTGGGGATCGCTCCTGCGAAGGGCCCTTGACAGGACCCTCGCCATCCTGAGCTTGAGCCCATATACATTTCTCCTCTTTTGGAGGCTGTTGAGCTAAGGGAAAAGAGGAAGTCTAGTTGCACTGATTTTTTAAACATCTATCTTTGCCTCTAACATTTGCAACAGGATGGCTGAGCTCAGGCATTGTGGTCTAACGAGACATTGTGTGGTTAGATATTGTGTGCCTCCTAGTTCCTTCTCTGCACAATAACTGTATGACTTTGTTTACCTTTGCTAGCTCAGTCATATTGTTTGCACATAATCCTATATGAATAAGCAAAGTGAGAATGACATTTGGAAAGGTCCAGCTGTACTTTGTTAACAATCTTACTTGCTTGTTTGACTGATTTTAGATAAACATATGTTTAGATTTATAACCCCCTTTTGCAAACTTTATTGTCTCTTTGCTGTACACCCTTTAATTATGAGTCATACTTTCTGTACCCCTTTTCTTGTGATTTATGTTCTTGATTTTATTTCAAGATACAATGGAATGTACGCCACTCCTCAAGCACTGAAAAGTATATAACCCGTAGTGTGCACAAATAAACTTGCTATTTTAGCACTTGCTGCTCCAGCATTGCCTAGCAGTCCTCCAGACCCCACTTTCTATCTGTCTTTTCTTCTGCACACTCCCTCTTCCAAGTTGAGAACACTTGAGTAAGGCTAAGGCTCTCTGCTGGTCAGAAGCCCCCCAGCAAATGTGCCAGACCCCCACATCTGGTGCCCAAACAGGGACCCTAGACACAAGGGATCACAGTGACGCTCAAGTTATAAAGGTGAGGCTACAGCAGTAAGTTTGGCTTTTCTCATACGTAAGCTCTCTATTTTTGATTTTGTATAATCAAATTTTTTCTCTCCTTGTTGTGCATACAAGTTAAAGTAAACAGAATTTCTAAGTTTCATCTGGAGTAAAACATGGGGAATATAAAATCTAAGGAGTGTAACTTGTTTATACAATTACTGCAAAAAATGATTAAGTCACATGGACATGATATTAAGCTAAAAATAGTGGAGGAATTTGTGCACATTATTCATGAAATTTGCCTGTGGGTTCCAGAAGTAGGAATATTAGAATAAACTGCATGAGATGTAATTGGTGAGAAAATTGAACAATATGCCTCTCATAATAGAGCTTTACCCCAGACTGAGTTTTACTTTCTGTTTGGTCTAAGCTTAAGAACAGTGTCTGCTCCTCTCAAGTGAAACCTGCTTACCCTTGCTCTCGCAGTGCTGTTTCTTCCCCTGCTGCTGCTTTTTCCCCTCCTGCTTCTGAACTTGATCCTCTTGATCAAATAGAGCATGGTATTGACCATTCTTCTTCTAGACATCCATCTATGGATAGCTGCCAACTTGTGACAAAAGCTGTTTTAGAAGAACCCGATAAGTATGTTCCCCCGCCTAACACCCCTCGCTGAAATAATAATCCTGTAACTTTCACTCTCCCCTGAGACTTTTCTGATCAAGTCAGAGACTTACTTTCTCTTTGCTCTAAAGCAGTCACCTTGCAACAACAACACTGCTTTCCTGTTGCTCAGGCACCGTCTTCTGTACCTTCTAATTCTTTAGTTATTAGATTCACCCCCACCACTCCCATTTCCCCCTTAACACAAGCCATGATGTCCATGCATAAAAGTTTTGTCGACGCTGATAGTACGTCATTATATCCTCTTATAGGAGTTACTGATAATGCAAGCAATGCCACCCGCCATTATAAGGCTATTCCCCCTAAGTTCCTGAAAAATCTTAAAAAAGCCATCACACATTATAGCCCTACAGCTCCTTATACTTTGTCTATTTTAGAACATTTTTCAACAGCTGCCTTGCCACCAGCTGAATAGATAAGACTAACTAAAGCTTGTCTTTCTAGTGGAGATTTTCTGTTATAGAAAGCCTATTATAATAAAGCCACTTTTAATGAGACTAAGCACAACTGACATGCCAAACCCCCACATCTGGAGCCTCTGTGTGGAAATGCAAAAGCAAAGTGGGAACATTGTCATTATTTTACTCATGGAATGTTGTATGTATTAAATTATATGTATACACTTAGTGTCTGTCATACAGTGGGTGTTAAATAAATGCTATTATTATTGTTGGTATTGAGAAGGCAGAATATAAATCTAGCTTCCTGAATGACAGTCACCTCTTTAACATTGGGAAAAATCACTTCACATTATTAGGCAGAACAATACTGGATACTGTTGTTTATATCTGCCTCATCTTTTTTTTCTATTGATTTTACTTATCTTTTCCAAGAATTAGGTTTTTGTTTCATTTATCTTTTGCATTTATTTAGTTTTTTTTTTTTAAAAAAAAAGAAAGAGAAAGAAATAAAAAAGAAATGAAGGAGAGGAAGAAAGAGGAAGAGGGAGAGAGAACGGGAATGTTGCTTTATTCTAAAAATTGGTATTGAAAACCTCTTATATGCCAATAATTGTGCTTAATAATGGCCAACCAATATTTCATTTAAACCTGTGAGTAACTGTGATGTGGTACTGGTAAGAGTGTATATTCTGTGTATTTAAAGTGGAGAGTTCTGTAAATGTTTATTAAGTTTACTTGTTCCGGATCTGAGATCAAGTCCTGGATATCCTTATTAATTTTCTGTCTCATTGATCTATCTAGTATTGATGTTGAAATCCCCCACTATTATTGTGTGGGAGTCCAAGTCTCTTTATAGGTATTATGTATCTGGGTGTTCCTGTATTGGGTGCATATATATTTAGGATCATTAGCTCTTCTTGTTGCATTGATCCTTTTACCACTATATCTTTGTTGCTTTAAAATCTATTTTATCGGATAGGAGAATTGCAACTCCTGCTTTTATTTATTTATTTATTTTTGCTCTCCATTTGGTTGGTAAATCTTTCTCCATCCCTTTGTTTTGAGTCTTTGTGTATCCTTGCATGTGAGATGAGTCTGGATGCAGCATACTGATGGGTTTTGGCTGTGTCTTTTGATTGGGGGATTTAGTCGATTTAAATTTAGGATTACTGCCATTTGATGTTAGCTGGCTGTTTTGCCCATTAGTTGACGTAAATTCTTCATTATGTTGATGCTTTTTACTTTCTGGTATATTTTTGGAAAGGCTAATACTGGTTGTTCCTTTCTATGTGTAATGCTTCTTTCAGAAGCTCTTGTAAAGCAGGCCTAGTGGTAATGAAATCTCTGAGTACTTGCTTGTTCGTAAAAGATTTTATTTTTCCTTCGCGTGTGAAGCTTAGTTTGGTTGGATATGAAATTCTGGGTTGAAAGTTCTTTTCTTTAAGGACGTTGAATATTGGCCCCCACTCTCTTCTGGCTTGTAGGGTTTCTGCTGAGAGATCTACTGTGAGTCTGATAGGCTTCCCTTTGTGGGTAACCTGACCTTTCTCTCTCGCTGCCCTTAGTATTTTCTCCTTCATTTCAACCCTGGTGAATCTAACGATTATGTGCCTTGGGGTTGCTCTGCTTGAGGAGTATCTTTGTGGTATTCTCTGTATTACCTGGAGTTGAATATTGTCCTTCCTTGCTAGGTTGGGAAAGTTTTCCTGAATAATATCCTGAAGAGTATTTTCCAGCTTGGATTCATTCTCTTCATCGTATTCAGGTACACCTATCAAATGTAAATTAGGTCTTTTCACATAGTCCCATATTTCTTGGAGACTTTGCTCATTCCTTTTTATCCTTTTTTCTCTATTCTTATCTTCTCATTTTATTTCATTAAATTGGTCTTCAAACCTCACCCATATCTGCCTCATCTTTTAACATGTGGCCAAGCATCCTTCTGGGAATAAGAAATGTGACATTGTCAAGTCAAGTACCTGCTAAGCATACTTAAGCTGCAAAAGAGTCACCTAAAGTTTTTGTATTTGGGCTGTAAGAGATAACTTCTTTGAAAACATGCTTAGTTTAGTCTCTGTCTTGGGAGAAGGTGGAGGGCAACCTAGTGTTATTCTTCTACTTAGACACATAGCACAAACATCTCCCATATTACTAAATATCTCTATAAGTCTTGGTTTTGATTATGGACATTCTGAAGCAAACTGTTGAGCCAGAATCTTCCTACTTTCATGAAGAAAGTAGATTTTCAAAAAGTTTTATAAGAAACTATACTTCTCTATACTTTTCCTTGATAGTTTGCAAAATGATCCACTTGTATCTCAAAGACTCTTTATGCAAACTAATAGTAGTCAATGATTATTTATGTAGACTGGCTACAAAGTTCAGAGCACAACTATATCTGAGGTAGAATAGATGTATATTTAAAAACTAAGGAAACTGGTTATTTCAATTCAACAGTTCAGCAAAGATGTCTTGAGGACTGAATATATGCCAGGTTTCTTGCATTAAATATACAAGTATGAGTAAGTCTTAGTCCCTGCTCTTAGGATGTAACTGTCAGAGTGCAAAGTAAAGACTTAAATGAGGGAATGATGAGTTCTAGAAGGATGTTGACCAAGTCATTCTGATTAAACTTTATCACCATTTTAGATCTTACTGGATGTTAGAAAAGCAGAAGGAAGCATGTTGACTCACACTTGTAATCCCAGCACTTTGTGAGGCCGAGATCGGTGGATCACGAGATCAGGAGGTCGAAACCAGCTTGAGCAAAATGGTGAAACCCCATCTCTACTAAAAATACAAAAGTTAGCTGGGCATGGTGATGGGCACCTATAATCCCAGCTACTCAGGAGGCTGAGGCAGTAGAATTGCTTGAACCCAGGAGGCAAAAGTTGCAGTGAGCCAAGATTGTGCCACTGCACTCCAGCACTCCAGCCTGGGTGACAGAGCCAGACTCAGTCTCAAAGAAAAAGAAAAGCAGAAGGAAACATTTCAGATTATCATGAGACAATATGCTCCATTTACCAAATGCTGAAAAATAAGACCAAAAGAGAGACTGGCTAGCATGTAGTGATCAGGAACTAAGTGAGGCATCATTTCAAGGAAACAGCAAAATTCATATAATCTGTGAAATAAGTAAGTGAGGAAAACGTAGATCCTTTCAGGCTGATGATAGGCCCTTTCTCAAAGTAAGACAGCTTTATCTGTTTTTAATAAGAAAAATTCTTTCAGTGATTTATCAATCAGATATGTCAGCCACACAATGAACATAGCAGCACCTTTTATGGTATTACTTTTAGACATGTGTGTGTGTTAATAAACATGCACGTATGTCTGTGCTCCCAGATGATGTATACTTGTTATAAAGAAATGAAAGCTTACCTAAGTCCTTCTACAAGGCACCAAATAAAATTCAATAGACATAGATAGGTTTATATTATGAACAAAAATCACAGTAGTCCAGGGGCAACTTCAAGTTCAAAGAAGCGGCAGTTTGCAATAATGTCCTGTTATTTTACTATCTGTACATGAGTTATAATCAGCTACTTTCACTGCCGTATTGCATTGGTTCATCCTAATATAGTTTCTAGAAAATGACAGTTAAATCAAGCCTGGAGGTCTTTTAGAAGGCACAAAATACAGCTAGCAAACATTTGTTTCTGGTCATGAATGGGTCACTAGACTAAAAGTTTTTGTCAGCTGTTAGAGCTGATACAAAAGTGGCAGAAATATATCCCAAATTATTTCATTCCTTGGAAGAAGTAAGTAGACGATTATCCATGATATCTGATTATAAACAGAGTACTTATCTGCTTAAGTTTATATTTTTCCTGTAGATGCACATTTATACCCCTGTACTCTTCTCTCAGCTGCAAAACTGACAGTTACATATGCTCCTTTCAATGCCTCAAAGAACCAACAACCAGGATACTAGAAGCATGGGCATTCCAAACGGACAAGAAATGTTGAAAATATCTGTAATGTCACTGGATCCGAGAGACAATAGCCAATATTTCTTAACTTACATATGTATGTTAGTATGCTTATGGCATGCCAAGAACTATTCTGTTTTGTGCATATTAGCTCATGTACTTCTCCTAAGAACTCTGTGAGTAGCAATATTAGTATTCCTATTTTATAAGTTTGAAAATGTAGGCATAAAGAGAATGCATAACTCTTCAAAGGCAACATAGCTATTAAGTGCCACTACAGGGTCCAAATCCATAGTTTCTCCCATTCTTAACCCCTATGTAAATGTATGTTTTTACATCCAGCCAGTCTAAGATTGATGTGATGCTGATCTGAGATTAAAGAGGGATGCTTGGAAGGAAACAAGCTTTAAATTGGCCATATCTGTATTCCACTACTCTACCTTTGCCCTTCTTTTTAAGATACTAGGTTTACATCACAGTTCTTTGCACAAGACACCTACTCAACTTTAGCCTTGTACCGACATGGTCCCTTTGGTATAAAAGATAACTGGAGTGAGCCAGGGGTGGTGGCTCATGCCTGTAATTCCAGCACTTTGGGAGGCCAAGGCGGGTGGATCATGAGGTCAAGAGTACAAGACCAGCCTGGCCAAGACGGTGAAACTCTGTCTCTCCTAAAATAGAAAAATTAGCCGGGCATGGTGGCACATGCCTGTAATCTCAGCTACTCAGGAAGCTGAGACAGGGAATTGCTTGAACACAGGAGGTAGAGGTTGCAGTGAGCCGAGATAATGCCATTGCACTCCAGCCTGGGCAACAGAGCAAGATTCCATCTAGAAAGGAAAAAGAAAAGAAAAAGGAGAAGAGAAGAGTAATAGTATGTACATTCAGGAAAATAAACTGAATATCTTCCACAGGTCTGAATGTATTAATTTGTTCTTCTTTGCAGAAACACGGATGAAGATCACACCCATTCTGTTAAAGAGTAAAAAGAAACCAGTTCAAACTTATTACTAAATAACAATTTCAGAAACATAAAGTTGGGAAATCATAGCACAAGAACAAGAAACAGATTCAAACCATAGGATCTGTTACCCAAAATATGTACAATTTCCTTTTTCCTTGCATTGTATTAATATGAAAGAAGAAACATGCAGGCCAACCTCCACTACAAGGAGTATCATTATCACAAAACTTCAAACCAAAAGATAGAAAAAGTCATATAAGCAGGTGCAAGAATTAAGAACCTCAGATTCGATGACAGTAAAGATTGTGGAAAACTTTTTAAACACTGTGGTAAATTAATTTTAATTAAGTATCAACCAATTGTTTGTGGGGCTTCAGGAGTAGGCCGTACTGAATACAATAATGGTGCAAATACAAGTTATGACTTGATTGCTACTTCCAGCACTGATGGCGCACACCTAACTCCTACAGCCTTCATGAGATGACTGCTGTCTTAAATCTTACTTTATTCAGTTTTCACAAAGGCACTGCATACCTGTCAAATCTGAGGTGCATAAGGTTTAGGTAACTTGGACAAATCTTTATCACTAGGAAGTTACAGAATCAAGATCCAAAGCATAGGTATACCTGAGTTGATAACACCCTACAGGCCCTCGGATCCTACTGAGAAGAGGATAAGTTACCCAAGTAAGTCAGTTTGCCCCTTCATGAGCCAGGCAAAAGCAGAGCTGTGAAATGCTTAGGTCTATTCATTTTTTATCTTGCTGGCTTTGCGCACAGTGCAGAGCCAGATACCTGAGGGTCATGAACTTGGCAAAAAATAAGGTCCTGTCATGTCCTTGGTCCTTTGTGCTTTGCCTTTGAGGTTTTCCATTAGACGCTTAGGCCAAGCTCTCAGAAGCCATGGAGCCACATGCATCAGAGCACTATGGTTAAGACCCATTTGCTTACTTATCCCATTGGTTTCCTTTTTTATCCACTGGATGTAATAAATCTCTTATTTTTTTAGCCTGGTTTTATTACCTAGTATATTTTAAAATTTGTGTTAGTATCCATTTTTCTAAGTCTGCTTGGTTTTGAAACCCAGGTCTGACATTTATTCGTTATGTAATCTTGGGAAAATCACACATACACACATGCACACACAAACATGCACATACTGTGCACACCTTTTATAGCTCATCCATTAAATGGCTATAATCTGTTTCTCTCCTAGAGCTGTGAGATTTAAGTGACCAAATGAACACAAGGCATTACGTAGATTAAGTAGTGAACGAATCTCCTAGCTATTATTTCTGAATTTTCTAAATTCCTGATTTTTATCTAACTTTGATGGAAGGTAGATTGAGATGAATACCATAATGCATATCCATATGCTAATCTGTATACATTTTCAAAGAAGAAAGATGCTGTCTTGATCATAGGGGTTTTCTGGCAACTTATTTCAAGACTGTGCTGTGACATGGGATGGGAGAAAACACACTCCTTTCAGCACTGTCTTCACTTCAAGGGTCCCAGTGCTTTTAAGAAGAGAATGTTCACCATGTTTATTCACAGCATACCTGAGCTTGAATGACTTGCCTTATTATATTGATTCTTTACAAAAAGAAGCTCCTATTAGGACAGTGTGCCTCCATCCACTAGTGGGCAGACAATTCAGCTAAGATGCTTCAGCGATAGTTGTTTCCCAGATACATAAATAGTTGCTTTTGACTGTTAGAGCAATCCTTTGTTCAGTCAAATGGTCCCAAGGCACTAGGATATGCTTAACAATCATAAGCTTTCCCCCATGTATATATTCTAACATGTGTATTTTTAAAATACACATTTTTCAAAAGCACACACACTTGGGCCACTTTCCTCATTAGGGAGTTTGCAACTGGCAGGATCTTTTGAGACTTAACAGTTATGTGAGAAGGCAGTAGAATGGAGCCTTGAAGGATGGGTAGCATTTCAGTAGATGGATATGAAAAGGAAGATATTCAGACAAGTTCTAGGGGCATGCTCACAGCCAACACAAGTGTCAGTAGATGCAAACATATTCAAACTCATTTCATCTGCTATGTTGTCATCTTTATTCAAGAAGTACTCTAAAAAGAAAAATTGAAAAAATATATTGTTATTGTAAAGTATCTCTAACGTGATACGAAGGTAATTTCTTAAGGTCACTATAATATTTAGTAAACTATTGATGATAGGCTTGAAAACATTGATACAACTTCTTATTTCTGTGTAATAGATCCAAAAAAGAATAATATATTCACTGGGACAACAAGTTGTTCTGACAAAAAAAAAAAAAATTCAGCCTCAACTGCCTCCAATGCAGGATGATTTTGGTGCTCACTTCCATCAGGTAACCACTGAACTAGTGGGTAAGTCTCTCAGGAGTTCCTGATCATTAGGAAATTCTTGAGCAGTGGGAAAGAAATGGGACTGGAGTGGCCAGCTGCCTGTGGAAACATTTACAAAAGCGTTCAGGGGTCCCTAATGGCCTGAAAGCAAATGGATATTTCGCTTCAACAATGAAAAGAAACATTTCAATTTGGATGTGTTTGCTTCTGAAACAAATGTTTACAACGGAAACCTCCATTTGGGTTGTTAGCACACAGTCAAACAAAGTATGTATTTACTGAAGAATCAAGTGCAGCTTCTCATTGTAAGTATTGCCTCTTTGGGGACAGGCTATATGGTCAGGAAAATGTGTTGATCACAAAAAGGAAATGAAGCTACAAGATTTTAAGGTAATAGACAGTATGTGTTAACTCCTACCTGCTCTGCAAAAGTGACTTTCCTCGGAAGTTTGTATTAGCTTGAATAAAAATACAGCTGCAGTAAACAGAGACACCTGGGATATGGTGGCTTAAACTAGGTAGAAGGTCACTTTTATTTCTTGTACCAATTTAGGTGTGTGCAGTCCAGGACATGGTGTCAGGGACTAGGCTCCCTTGAGCTTTGGCT
The DNA here is from genome assembly GCF_049354715.1 of Callithrix jacchus. Classification (NCBI taxonomy): domain Eukaryota; kingdom Metazoa; phylum Chordata; class Mammalia; order Primates; family Cebidae; genus Callithrix; species Callithrix jacchus. Next base: position 120,116,375 of record NC_133508.1, read on the forward strand.
CTAGCATCCTCGGCATTTGATTTTCCAAGTGTGGTTTATGCTGGCTGTTCTGGCTCTAGCTAGCATTCCTGTCTTCAAGCTTATGGAAAAGGGAGGAGAGACGGCTGCCTTGCTGCTTCCCTTTAAAGCAGTGCTTCTCAGCAGAGGGCAACTTAAGAAAATTTTTGTTTGCCTTAACTTGGGGAGCAGGGTGGTGGTGGTCCTATTGACATCTAGTGGATAGAGTCCATGGACAGTGCTAAACATCCTATTATGAACAGGGCAGCCCTACATGATAAAGAATGTTCTGGCCCAGTATTGCTGAATTTGAAAAATGCTAAAGTGAAAGCTTCTTATTGGCATATATTTGTGAGTGTAGAAACTGGCAAGACAGTTTCCACTATCCTCCTGCTGCATTCTCAGTGAATTGCCTGGCATAAATGAGCATCATCTTTGGCAGAAACTGTCATTGGTCCCCAGTGTCTGATTTCTTCTTACATGCTAATAGAATTTTAACCTGGACCAGCTAGTTTTCCAGCTTCTCCCCATTTGTGACAACTGAAAGTGGCTTCAAAGATTGCCAAGTATCTCCTGGGGACTTTCCTAGTAAGGAACATTTCTCAGGTGGATATCCTTGGGCAAATCAGCTAAACCTTTGAAATTTTAGTTTCACAAAGCTAAAAAATAACAGATATTTGTCTCTCAAGATTACTGAGGTAGGCAGAATTCTAAGATATCTGATATGATTAGACTTTGTGTCCCCACTCAAATATCATCTTGAATTGGAATCCTCATAATCCCCACGCATCAAGGGAGAGAACTCCTGGGAGGTGACTGGATCATGGGGTGGTGTTCTCCCTGCCGTTTTCAGGATAGTGAGTGAGCTCTCATGAGATCTGATGGTTTTATAAATGTCTGACAGTTCCTCCTTCACACACTCACTCTCTCTCACCTGCTGCCATGTAAGGCCCGCCTCTTCTCCTCCACCATGATTGTAAGTTTCCTGAGGCCTCCTCGGCAATGCAGAACTGTGAGTCAATTAAAGCTCTTTTCTTTATAAATTACCTAGTCTTGGTATGTCTTTATAGCAGTGTGAGAACGAATTAATACAACATCCCTCAAGATTCCTACCTGCCTGGCAAACACACACCTTCTCTCAGTTATTCAATCAAGTGCTATTCTGTGGGCTGCTATAAGGGATTTTGCAGATACAATTAAGGTCCTAAATTATTTGACTAAGAAAAGGAAATTATACTTCATGGGCCAAATTTAATCATGTGAGCCTGTAAAAAGTATGGGACTTTTTTCCTAGCAAAAGAGGAATTCAGGCTGGGCTCAGTGGCTCACACCTGTAATCCCAAAACATTGGTGGGCCTAGGGATTTGAGACCAGCCTGGGCAAAATGGCAAAACCCTGTCTGTACAAAAATTAGCTGGGAGTGGTGACACTGCCTGTAGTCTCAGCTACTCAGGAGGCTGAGGTGGTGGATGGATTGAGCCAGGGACATCAAGGCTGCAGTGAGCCATGGTTGTACCTCTGTGCTCCAGTTGGGTGACAGAGCAAGACTCTAACTATTTTTTAGTAGAGGAATTCAATGCAAAGGAGAGTCTTCATTGCTGGCTTTGAAAGGGAAGGAGGCCATGTGGGTAGCATCTACAACCTGAATAATTCCAGACTGACAGCTGGCAAGAAAATCAGTCCTACAGCCACAAAGGATTAAATTCTGCCACAACTACATGGGCTGGGAAAATCCTGAGCACCAGGTAAGGACAGAGCCCATTTGACACCTCTGTTCTGGTCTTTTAAAACTCTGAGCAGAGAACCCAGCCATTGCCTGCCTGGACTTCTGTCCTACAGAACTATAGGTGTTACGTTATGCTGCTAAATTTATATGGTAATTTGTTATGCAACAGTAAAATCTAACACAGTCATTCTGAAGATTAATTATGGTAATAACACTTATTCTTTCAATAATGCTACTGTGTTCCAAACAACTAGGTTAGGCATTTGAAGAGAATTACTTATCTCTTTAATAACCATTGTAAAAAGCAGGCATTATTTTCCCATCTTATAGATAGAGTAACTGAGGCCTACAGGGTTATATAATTTGCTTTATATCACACAGCTAATGACACATAATTAGAATTTAAACTTCAATTTCTATGTGCTTTCTTCCTTGCCTAACTTTAATAAATATAAAGTGACAGAAAAGCTAAAGAAATCTTAATTTTATTAATTTTTCTATTTATATACTGTAACAGAATTACAGGCTAGTGAACTTTTTGAGGGACAATAGACCATAGGTATTGAGCAAATACACATATCCTGAAGTTTAGTTATGGACTTCATAATTAGGAGTAATTGCAAGACAAGTCCTACTTTCCAGTTTAATGACCCTTTTCCACACTTATTCTTTTGATTGACGTCTTTTTTCTTTTTATGCTGCATGCAGTTATTAGGGGTTTTTTTGAAGCCCAACCATTTCCTATCTTTGTTTTTCAAAGAATAATTGAGAGAAGATTTTTAGGCTTACTAAATATTAAGGAAAAATTGATAGAACACACCTATCTAAATGCTTATCTAAAATAACAGTAATTTTGGTAATGGTCATTTGCTGAGAGTTTATGATGTATCAGGCACATGTTCAATGCAGGATGTCAGGCAACCCTCACAGAAATCTTATGTTATAAACAATATTATTATTATTATTATTATTTTATTTTATTTTTTTTTGAGACGGAGTTTCACTCTTGTTACCCAGGCTGGAGTGCAATGGCGTGATCTCGGCTCACCGCAACCTCCGCCTTCTAGGTTCAGGCAATTCTCCTGCCTCAGCCTCCTGAGTAGCTGGGATTACTACTAGACACGCGCCACCGTGCCCAGCTAATTTTTTGTATTTTTAATAGAGACGGGGTTTCACCATGTTGACCAGGATGGTCTCGATCTCTTGACCTTGTGATCCACCCGCCTCGGCCTCCCAAAGTGCTGGGATTACAGGCGTGAGCCACTGCGCCCGGCCCTATAAACAATATTATTAACCTAATTTTCCAGATGAGGAAACTGCCTCAAATAAGTTTAGTACCTTGCCCAAGCAAACTTGCAAGTGGGTAGCAGAACCAAAATTGAATCCATGATCTGTTTGATTCCTGTATATATTATTCTTAAGTATGAAATCTCACAGGATTCTTCAAATATGTTCTTCGAATAAATGGGCTCCCACAGGGTGTCTGCAAGGGAATCTGGATACTCAGAACCCGGTACCTGGGATTTATCAAACACAGAGCCTGTTTGGTAGCAGCTAGATATCAGCTTCTTTGTATGCATATAGTTCTTTGCATGCGCATCATTCTTCAACAAGGCTCATCTGGATTGCTTCTTCTGGCAGATCCTGTGCCATGGCCATATGGAGCCTTATGGCTGGTGTATATCTGATGGTGATGACTTTTGTTCCTATACCCATGATCTTTCATCCAAATCCTTACAGGCTAAAGCACGTCAATACAGCTGGTGAGGATTAGGGTATATTGTAAGGCAGAAGGCAGAAAACAGATTTCTCCATGCCATCTGTAAGGGCTGTGCAGCTGCAGTGCCCACACACATCTGGAGAGCTGCTGTAAAATAAGAGCCTAACATTTGGCAAAGGTAGCAGATGGCCTTGTTATCAAATGTGAATAGAAGCAGAGTCAACCTTCCGGGGAATGGCATGTTTAAGACTAGGAAGGGGACAGTGACAACAACAAAACATGTAGGAAGAAGAGCACCCGACGGATAACAACACATTATAAAATGAGAAAAATGTATGATGAAGATGGTGAGATAGCAGGATGAAAGTTATTGAAAATTTTAAATAAAGAGAGAGAGATTCAAACATGTCTTTATTCTCCCAGTAATTAGAAACTGTCAGAATTGTGCTTAGTTAAATCTGGTTAATTTGCTAGACTTGGCAGTGGAATTGGTGTTAAAGATTGCCACAGTCAACATTTGGTGTGGTATATCCTGGGAGCATTTCATCATCACTAATTGAGTAAATGACATTAACAGAAGAGATGGATAGGTCTGTCTTCGGCTCATTTCATGGAGTCCTGCTGCCTTTTAAGGATCCTGCCAACCTCAGGTTTTCTTTGATTTAAAAAAATGGTGCTGGAAGTAGCTTTCAGAAGAACTGGGTCAATAAGATGGTGCAAACAGATACAGATCCCTTTTTTAAAAGCATGCCTACCCTATGGTCAACTCCCCTCTAGTGCTCTGTAACAGATTCTTCGAAAGCCTTTGATTTTTCCAAGAAGTTTTCAACAAAAATCCCTGATAATAGGATCTGCTCCTATAGAAGAGGCAGATTTCAGAGCTGGGGGAGAGAGGCCATTTTATGGCAGAATCAATGTAGAAGGAAATTAGAGGGGCTGTACCACAGTGTGAAACTTGGTTTTGCTCTAAGTAATTGGCATTGAGCTCTTATTCTGGGCCTTGGAGCTCTTTTTAGTCTTAAAGTAGGAACCTCACAGGCATTCTTCTTTTCAGGTTGAGTTGACATTGAGGAAACAAGCTGCTCTAGTTGGAGCCAAACCAGACAACCTGCCCATTCTGTTAATTGGATTTTAGGATCTGTGTTGAGGTATCCTGAGCTGGAAGTTTATTCACCTCTGCTCAGATGCCAAATACATTGGCCTAGAAACACGCAGAACTTAATAAAATAAATTAGCAAAATGGCTATGTCATGGCCATTTCCAAAATGTATATCTTGTGGTTGCTCTCAGTTGGAGACTCTTTTATTTTTAACTGATCAATTAAACTTGTCTAGCTACATGAATTGTTCTAATTACTGAGTTTTCCCAGAATTAAACACTCTAAGTTAAATCAACTAACATTTAGCAAACGGGAGCTACTTCTTCTGCTTCTTTCCTTAAGAGCCCTCCATAGAATTAGCAGTTAGGTGCTAATTGCAAATGATTAAGTGCTCACCAGTCTTGGAGTTCTTTCTTTAATATTAATGAGATGGATTAGCATGGAACATGTCTTCTATTAATATTATAAATGGAAGCCTGCATGGATCACTGAGTGCTGTTTTGTATTATAAGGAGCACTTAGTTTAAAGGAGGAAAAAAAGTATACTCCTAAAATGTATCTTCCTTTCAATTGAGAAGTAAAATTACTGAGGAAAATGTTTGAATATCATTAACTTAAAGCAACTATATAGCATTTTAGCAATAATCACAGTAGCAAACTTTTATATAAAACTTCTTTCATCAGTCTCCGTGAGTAGGCACTGCACATTAGACCAGAATAGAACTGAAATTATTCCATAAAACACACACAGAAACACCCACCATTCCATCCTACTAAAAGAAATTACTTGGCAGTTCAGAATTGTTTTCACGTATCTTAATTTCCTTTTAAAACCACAATTTGCTTATTAAAAATGCTAACTAATTTCTCTCACCTACTTGAAAATGGCAAACTGACTGCATTTTCTTTCTTTAAGAACAAATATAGTTAATCATCACCTCTCTTGCTTTTCCTAAGATGCAATAAAAAAGTGAAGCTTATATTTCATACATTACTGTTTTAGAATCTACAACAATGGCTAGAGCAGTGTAGTCTCTAAGCTACAGGAAGGGCATCATTATGTTTTAATTCTATAAGGCTTATTAGTTAAAATATTTTTCATTTTGATAAATACTTTCTGAGTAGGCCATACCATACCATAAAAGACACTGAAATGCAAGAGCTATTTTAGATCATAGTAAGTTACCATTTTAGTTCTTTAGCCTGTTGCAAACATTTGCAAATGAGAGAACAAAAGCTTTATGCATTCAGACCAAATCAGGCCCTGTGTTAATGCAGCATGTATCACAGTTTGATGAAGGACTTAACCTCTGAGTCAAACTTCTGGTTTTGTCCTTACTCTTTGAACTTACAACTATGTACACATTTATCATTTGCCCTAGATAAACATGCTTTCACCAGAAAATACCAAGTAGTGACCGTGTACATGCTCATAGTAATAGTGGTGATGCTTATATTCAAGACTATATGTATTAAAAACGGTAACAAGGAATACAAGATGTCTAAGATCATGGAAAAATGAAAATACATATAGCTAGGATCTTGTGCTCAACCTTACAAATATTTAGTTTAATCCAGAATATGCATGATGTGTAGCTCAATTATGTTTCTGAATGGTCAGATGTCATGATTTTTATAATCATCTCAAACATTAAGTAATAATTTATAGGTAACTACAGAGCATTCTGTAGAAAAAACAATTTCATTTGAAATATCTGGTCTTCTGATATATTTATAATCATTCTTTATAAATAGCATATATGCCATCTGCAAAACAAATTCATAAAAATTGTGGTAGGTCAAGGTCTAAGATAGCTCCAAATAGCTACCTCTTGATGTACACACCCTCTATAACTTTCTCCCCTTTAATGTGAGTAGGACCAATATTATTTTTGTGATTAGGTTTTATATCAGTTGATTTTGAATGGATCAAGAAGATTAATTTGAATGGGTTTGGCCTATTCAGATGAGCCCTTTAACGTAAGGTGACCTGTCCAAGAGATTCTCTCCTGCTGACCCAGAAGAAAGCAAATGGCCATACTTTTGCCTTGTGAGAGGAGTTGGCAAGAATCTGGGAACAGCCCGCTGAAACTGAGAGTGGTCCTCTGCACATAGCTGGCCAGGCATAGGGGCCTCAGTCATATGCCCACAAGGAAATGAATTCCACCAACAACCTGCAAGTTTGGAAGAGGATCAGATGAGATCACAATCTTTGAATTCAAACAATGGGACCCTCAACTAAGAGGGTCCTAGCCTGGGCTTTTGACTTACAGAAACTACAAAACAAAACATTTATGTTGTTTTGTGCCCCTACAATTTATAATAATTTACTTGCAGCTATAGAAAATGAATACCAAAAAGAGTCTGGTTTGACCCATGCAGAATAAATTTAACTGAAAACACATTCACTCTTCTCATTTAATGAAATCTGGCTGCAAACTTATAATGGCCCACAAAACATGATATCATTCATGGCAAATGAAAAAAATCATGTAGCCCCAAGTAATATTGCTAATTAAAAAGGAAAACAAGAGTTTCATAATTTTGCTTCCTTCTGTTCTTCGGATAGATGCTATTATCGTTGACAATGACACTACCAATCATTCTCAGATGACTTTGCAAGAAATTGGCTAGGCATGTCTCAAAATTGTCTGCACTGCTCACAGGTTTCAGACTCATATAGGATGCTCAAAGTCCTTTCCCCAGATTGTAAAAACGGTGCATTGCCCCATGTGCCATTGGGAAAATGTTGAATTAATTGCCTTCTGGGGGAGCTCAGGTTCTTCTGACAATGGGTTCTTTTCCCAAAGCCCTTTGAAAAGGATCATAATTGTGAAAATGTTTGTCTTACTCTTTCCACAAGCTCACCATTCCCTGAGTATCAGCCCCTGAGTGACAACAGCAGACAGCACTGAATGTATTTCAGACAATGATTCTGAATGTCAGTGATATTGCTCCCTGTTTCCCTTGGTATAGAAGACTCTGCTTGGCAAGATTTTGAATCATATGGATACCTGCCTTCAACAACTGTGGGGAATCCAGACCTGAGAATTATTTTATGTAGTGTAAAATTGGCTCGGGTCTGTAGCCTGATGAGCCAGAATTTGGAGGGAATGGCTAACTAGTGTCTGCCACTTTCTTTTTTTCTTCTCTGTGGGAAAATTTAACATTTCCAAATTCAGGTCAGAATAAAAGTGTGGCAAAAGCAAAAGAATTATCCAACATATACTCTTTGCTATGCACCCTAATAATGCAATAGCTATTAAAGATTACAATTAAAACATAGCCACAACACATACACTGCAAGCATGCATGGGCATGTACACACACACACACACACACACACACCCCCTACAGTTTTAGGTATACATAGGCTCCTATTTAAGAATTCTTATGGTTGATATTATTTCTTCTCTTCAAGATTATCATATTATCCTACAAAGAGAAGAGCTACAGCAGAGGCTGTAAAAGAAACTATCTTCACTCTATCTCCATAAGTAAAACACCTTTATATTATTTTAGAAAATCCCCATGAGAATACGCCTTTGTGGATATGGCCTAGTTACAATGCTAGGGAAGCATTGAGTCATTAGTGAAGCAGGCTTTTGCTCTGTTTGCTGAGAAGACAAAAAAAACCCATTGTGGCCAGAGATTCTTTAACACTATAAGTGTTTATCATACATTTAATTACTAATGCTATAGTTATATAATTGATTTGTAGGCACCCTGAATAATCTTAATACAATTAATTGTCAAACTCAACACAGGCCCACTTTGTTCATCAACTTTTCCTATCTTAAACACACAGATACAAAGGCATCTTTCCCCACAGAAGCCAAAATTCAAAAGACTAAGGTAGTATATTAAGTTCTGTGTTGTTCTTGGAAGATCTCTGGAATAACAGATCAAAGTTTGAGGATTAGATCCAACTCTTCTTGGCAGCTTGACCTTTCTAAACTCCAGTGGTCTTACCTTTTTTTTTTTTTTTTAAAAAGGGCACAATCAAAGAATCCTTGTAGTGCATTGATGATGTCATGAAGTTGTGAGAATCAAATGAAGTAATGAATGCTGTGAATGCCAATTACCCGTTTCTTTCTAATTCATTCTGCACCCTTTACTTGCTCCTCTGTATTGCAGGAAACTGCAAATTCCACGTTTTGTTGCTTTCTGATGTCTGCATCATTTCAGCCGGTAGGAAGCTGTTTTAGAAAATTCAAAGACAAGAGTTAAGAGAAGGCTTGGTATTTCTCCTCCTTTCTCTCTCCTTGAGGAAGTATGTCTTGGTGTGGTTCCTCCATGGCTCCAGCATCCACCTGACAGCCATTTCCTATATGGCCCCGTTGCTGAGCAGGGCAGTCTCCAGTGGATTTGAATTCTTACTAGGCTCTGGTATTACCACTTCCCCCTGTTGTTTCTCTAGCTCTAGGAGTAGCATTTCCCAATTTTTGCGCACCTCTAAGTTGTTTTAGCATTTCACAAATGGCTTCAGTTCCCATTAGGTAAATACTCAATAATTAAATCCTTTTTTTGTAGAAGGCCAAGAGTAGTTCCTATTTCTTGGCTGGACCCTAATTGATACTGATGAGAAAGTACTTTGCAGATTATAATAACTCTGTACATGTAAAGAATTAGTATATTAGTCATTTTAAAGTTTAAATTATATATACCAAAAGTGACATATTTATGGCATTTTGGTATCCTTCCACTATTGCTTCCCTCTGTGGATATGGATAATCAAGAATCATAAAATATCCATGAAATTTTATGTAGAAGGATGGACTATTGTGTTTTATTTCTGTCTTATATATATGTCTGCTAGTGAAAAATATAGTATTAGAATTAGAATAGTTTAAAATGTGTTTGAGTGTCTTAATTCAAATTTATTTTAGCATGGAATACTGGGAATAGTGGAAATTTCCTTTCAACAACCTTGCCTATTACATCTGCTGATTTTTGTTAGAGAACGCAATAGTCTTCAGCAAGAGATCAGTGAAAGCAAACAAAGCAAGCATTGGAATGAATACTTCAGTAACTTATTTTGTCCAAGAACAATTTTACAACAAAGTTTCATGCCTTTTCTGTGTATGATAAATTATCTATTTACCTATTAACTTGGAGAATTCAGAAGTTAGAGTCTCCTAATAAGCACACTATTAACAGATTTATTTGGATTGAAAAATGAAGTCAGAGTATTATGCTGAAGTTAGAGCTGACTTGGTTGTTAGAACTGAAAATGGACATTAGCTCTAATTCATCAGTTGGGTCATACACTGGGCATTAACCAAAAACTGAATGAACTAAATCTGTAGCTTCATGATTTCGATGACATTGTAAAGCATGTGACATCATAAAATCATTTTTAAAGATTTTGTTTGTTTGTTTAACTTTGTATTTAGCTGGTCTCAAACAAGGTGACTCTAAGTGGAAGAGGAACAGGTCTAATGAATGACTTTTTGATAAATGTTAATAAACTTTTTCCCGAAGCAGAGAAAGCAGAAGACTCTAATGACGGAATAAGAAGCAGTTATTGAATCATGCATTGCATTCAACAGAATTGAACAAACATCTAGTTGGGTTGTCAGATGATTGATTATTACAAATAATAATAGATCACAATGTAATTTTTGACATGTACCTCAGAAAATATTGGAAAAGTGAAAGGTGCTGCCAAAACTGAACTCCTTCTATTTACATCTACTTATTTATAGAAACATTTTTTCTAAACAATACATTTTTTAAAGAAAACAAACAACAAATAGTAATAGAATTATCAAAAATTCCACTAACATTTACCAATAAGTTGTATTCTTTTATAATACATGCACTAATCGAAAATGGCAATCCTACATATTTCACTAAAAATTATTTCTAATAAAATTTACTTTTTATATATAATTATCAAAATATTGTTTGATTATGTAGTATTAATAACTGTTAGAGTCAATGAAAATTAATAAAATAATTTCAATTTATATTTTTGTGACAGAGAAGACATGCATAAAATATATTCCTTTTTATATAGTTTTGTATGGTAATCAGAATGGAAATATGAATTCAAGGAGTTAAGGAAATAATACACAATTTCTGACTCAGATAAAAGCTTGCTTATGTAACCTTTAAAATGGATGTTTTTGCTATCAGACTGATGGTATTTAGATTCTTTTTAATACACCTTACAAAATGATCTAGCTATTTTATTTAATAAATGCTATTTCTTATAATATACCAGAAATTGTATTCTATGCAATTGATTAAATGTGATGAAAAGTCTTTTAGCCTTATGTAAGCAAAAATTTTTAAGTGCTACCAACACTATGCTCTCTCTTCTCTTATCCATAATTATACTTATTCTGTTTATATCCATCTATCTGAGCACATTAATGCATCCCATCTTGCATTAATTAATTGCTTCCCTTTTCTCAGTTTTATCTCCATCTGGATCAGCTATAGTGTCCAGCCCTGTGCTGAACTCAGAGCATAATAATGCACTTCAATATATTTTAATATGTTGAGTCATCTAAAAAACAAATAGGAAACTCATATATAGAAATATCTTCTGACTTCTCTTTATCCTTCAAACCTTCTGAGAATGCCTTATTCTTGGCCATTTTCCCCTTATTTTTGTTGCCGAGTTCAATTTCCATAACCCTCATATCTCTTTTTACAATCTCTTAATCCATCCTCTTTCAAAGCATTTGAATTTAGGTTTAGTATTGGGTGACTACCAAGTGAATCATTTGGATTGTGAAAAATAACCCCAGATCAATTTCTTTTATTTCTTCATTACACTGTTTCAGGCCTGTTTTACTTCTTTCTTTATGAGGGTATTACTCTGGCACACATCCCGATTGATGGAGGATCTCCAGAAAAGAGTGTTAAATTAAAAATATCAGTTACTGGCTTACCTCTTAATGAAGCAGCTGGCTTAAGAAGCTTTAGATTTAAATTATCTGCCCCGGCACTATTATTCAGTCTTAAGTGAGGCAGTGCACCAACTTTCCTATAAGTAATTGGCTGAAACTAAAAGTCTGAGGCGCCTACATTAACAGACCGATTAGAGACATTATGGGGACTGGAAGGGGCAGTTCTTTTAGGCGAAGTCAAGTTCAGTACTCTGAATAGTACTGTGATTGAAATTTATAAAACGAGTGTTAAATTAATTTATAGTGGAGCTCATATTAGCAATAAGAGAATCAGTGGCCAAACTGATTCGATGGATGGTCTCATTATGATCTGCCGTAGATCAAAAAGATTTCCATTATGTGACAAAATCTCTATGGTGCCCATTTATTTTCATGGGTTGTACCAGTACCACCATCATTTATTTTATTTTTCTAAATAGGTATTTTTTATTTTGTACACAGAAATTTTTGTAGGTCAATGCGGTGTCTTTTTTTGTGTGTGACTCAGGGAAATGATATAGTTTGAATGTTTGTCCATTCGAAACTCATATTCAAATTTAATTGCTTTTGTAACAGTATTAAAAGGCAGAACCTTTCAGAGATGATTAAGATGTGAGAGTTTCACCCTTATAGGTAGAATAATGCCATTTTCATGGGAGTGGGTTTGTCATGGAGGGAGAGGGCTCCTTATAAAACCACAAGTTTGGCTCTGTTTTGCTCTCTCTCCCTCTCTCTCTTGGTCTTTCACCTTCTACCATAGGATGATGCAGAATGATTGCCCTCATTAGATGTGGACCTCTTGATCTTAGACTTCCCAGCCTCCAGAATTGTAAGAAAAAAATCTCTGTTGTTTATAAACCACCCAATCTTAGGTATTCTGTTAGAGCAGAAGAAAACAGACTAAGACAGGAACACATAATCTATCATTGGGGTTACTACTCTTGGCCCTCTTTCACTTTCAAGTAACTTAAGTAATGCTTTCTATCAGCCAGCTGTTGTGCATCTTGTAAAGTTGACTCGATGTTTATGATATCACAGGGTCAGGGAATGCTAGAATGCTAGAGTTCTCAAAGACCGTCTACTCAACCACTCTTCCTTGGCATTTGACAATTTAAGTCACTTGACCAAAGTCAGACAACAGGGATTATACAACTATAGTGATCTTGGAGTGTTCTCAGCAGATAACAATCTCAGAAACAAGTAGGCACTTTGAGACATTGGGCTGTGGATTCAGGTTGCCTAGGTTTGAATCCTGGTCCCCAACGTTTATTAAAACTCTCTGATAGTGGGAACGTTATTTAACCTCCTCATACCTGTTTCCCCATCTGCAAAATTTGACTACCTGTGCTCTAAGGTGTGTGTCTAGAATTCAAGTAACAAATTCAGGCAAATTGTTCCAATTATGTCAAACACCAGTACTCAAAGCTGACATTTGAGGATCAAGTTGAGTGTCTTCTTAGCTTTTGTCTTCTGTCATTTCATCCCTAAGTCAAAATTCAAAAATAATGAGAAAATTATATGCCTGATATAACACAGAATCATAAAGGAAGCTACAATATCCCATGCTCTCTGTTTTATATTCTAGAATCCATTTAAATGATGTTTAAACTTGTTCTGGTTGAGTCATTCCTTCCAGTCAAGGCATTTTCTATCTGAAGGACTCAAATTAATTAGCTACAGTTAACGGATTATTAAGTCAACTGGCTCCTAAGAAGATGGTGGTGAGTGTATCAAAGGTTCAGATTTGGCATGCCATAGTAAATGGTCTAATTAGCCACCTCGTTTATAATCTGGGAACACAGAGAAGAGTAGATTTTCAGAAGCAAATGGAATTGCCCACATAATTTTGTCTAGCGATAGCTTTCATAGCCTTCATACATGCATAACTTCCTCATATACTATTTTCTTTTCTTCTTTTTTGTTTACCCATATTCCAGTGTACAGCAGAAGACAGGGAAGGATTCTGTTAATAGAAGTTAGCTTTTGGCTGGGTGCAGTGGTTTATGCTTGTAATCCCAGTGTTTTGAAAGGCTGAGGCAGGAGGATTGCTTGAAGTCAGGAGTTAGAGACCAGCCTGGGCAACACAGTGATACCCCACCTCTACAAAAAATAAAAATTAGAAAATTATCCAGGCTTGTTGGCGCATGCCTGTAGTTCTAGGTACCTGAGAGGAGATCTCATGAACCCAGAGTTTGAGGTTACAGTGAGCTCTGAGCATGCCGCTGCACAATAGCTTGGGTGACACAGCAAGACCCTGTATCTTAAAAAAAAAAGTTTTTAAAAAGAGAACTTAGTTTACAAGACTTCTGAGAATAAAATGAAATGAGAAATAAACAAAAATGCAAAGAATAGAAATACCAAAGCAGCAGCTCTTGCGTAGAGATGAGCAGTCAGGACAAACGAGGAAGTCAGAGACTTGCTAACATGAGAGTTCAGGTCTGTAAGATGAGAGATGTATCTGTTACCTTCAGTGAGAGATGTATCTGTTACCTTTAGTGAGAGATGTATCTGTTACCTTTAGTGAGAGATGCATCTGTTACCTTCAATTAAAAAAAAAAAACAAACGCAAAATATGGCAGCGGTGTGAAAAAAAGAGTTAGAGGGCTGTTCAAGTTAAAAAACAAGGACAAATGAAGCTGAAGCATAGTGTCCTTTTTTTCTTCTTTTGTTATGCATCCTATCAGGTCATTAAGTGTTTAGGCCTTTCCTTAAGGTATAGTCATCAGCAGCACCTTTGCTTACCTCAGTCAGCTTGGTGCCCCTGCTGCTACAGATATTAATGATGTTGTGAACTTATTTAGTGTTAAGTGTGGCTTAATGTGCATTATTACATTATCCATCAGTTGTACGTTGCCCTTAGCAACTGGCATAAAGTTATCTTCAGTCTTCTGCTAATTTTATATCTATCTTTGTTGGGTCAGCTTTGTGGGTTTCTCTGCTTCACACTTTCTGAGTTATAACTCATGACAGTGTTATAGGAGTCACCACCTTACAACTGTGACCGTAAGCACTGATTGCAGTAGAGCAATGACCCTTGGGTGGATGGGGTCTAACAAAGGTCTTTGGCATTCTGTTTTTTGTCTTAAAAAGCATTCTCTTGGTAATATGATCTAGTGTAGATAATGAGCACAGATCTATTGTGTGTGGAATTCTCTTATTTAGAGAAATCTATGCGTGGATGCTAATTTTTTTATTTGGATGTCATTCTCCCTTCTGGGTTTGAAAACTGGCTTGGGGTAATGTATCTGAAGGAGGATGGAAGGCTATGTGGTCGTTCCTGGATGAACTTTAAAACATACACTAATAAAATAGCTTGCAGTCGTAACTAACACACAGAAATTTTTGTAGTCTGATTAAATTGAGGAAACGTTACTCCTTCGATCTAGGGTTGAAATCTCTGCTTGATTGGTAATGTTCACAGCAAAGAGTATATTTTAGAGTTAGTCAGATGGTGCAGAAATTACTTTTTAAAAATTATTATTCATTTGCTGGTTTGACTAGATTTGAAGCAGAATGGGTAGCTACGAATGAAGCCATTAAATCTGTATGAGAGCAAATCATCTCAATTTCACATTTCACTATTTAACCTCTCTGGGTCTCTTCCCTCATCTGTAAAATGAGGTTAGATAGCTGATCTTAAAGGTCCAGCTTGGACCAATGTAGATACGACTGTACTTTCTCCTTCTCATAGATTTGCACTGAGTGAAATGTTCTATATTCTATCACATAGCAGAAGTCTGGTTTTGAAATAAAACAATGTGAGTCACTAATAATATTCATAATTAAAATTGTAGTTATTAATAGAAAATTGAAAATAATACGTGCTTGTAAAATTTTTATAATGAACTCAGCTTTGATAATGATTCCAGTGACTAACTGTATCTATTTTCAGAACTGCACTTTTTAAAAAAAAAAATCAAATGCTGTCAACAGAATTATATTTTTTCTTAATGACATTGAACAATGATTGAATTAGATTCTTCTACTGGGCAGGATAAACTCTGGTTCAATGGAAGGGTGCTCTGCTAAAAACCCCCTAACATATTGTGCTGAATAGTTGATCCTTAGTGGCAATTAGACAGCTTTGTACATTATCTATTAGCCCATTAGTATACTTTATAAGCACACAGCAGGAATTTTTGTAATTAAATTGAGTAGTGTCTCACCCATTTTGGGTTTAACTATCCCGTTTATCAGTATGCCTCCAACATATATTTTGGTATACTAGGTCATACAAAAACCGTTCTTAAAGAATGTGTTCCCTGCCTCCCATCTTCTTGCTTTGACCCCTGTACTGAAGCCTGAAGATATGTTTCAGATGCTTCACGAATACTGTTTTGCATGTTTCTGCATAGATTTGCATGTTAAATGAAAGGAGCTTTAATTCCAAGGTTTGTGATCTAGAATTCAATTAATAAATTCAGGCAAATTATTCCAATTATATTAAACACCAGTATTCAAAACTGACATTTGAGGCTCAAGTTGAGTGTCTTCTTAGCTTTTGTCTCCTGTCATTTCAGCCCTAAGCCAAAATCCAAAAATAATGGGAAGAAAAAATTATATGCCCTAATATAACACAGAATCATAAAACTCTTTATGCAGAGAATTCCAGGCATAATCAGCCCAAGTCTTTATAATGATCTGTATGGCCCTATGTAATCTACCCTTAAACTTTATCTTGTTTTTCTCTGCTATGGATTGAATTGTGTTCTCCTGAAATTCATATGTTGAAGCCGTAAGCCTAATGTAACTATATTTGGAAACAGGGATTTTTTCAGAGGTAATTTTTTCAGAGGATAAATGAGGACATAGGAGTGAGGTCCTAATCCAATAGGATTGTTGGCCTTATAAGAAAAATTAGAGAAGGGGAGATCTGTGCTTGATTGTTAAGGTTCACAGCCAAGAGGGCATTTTAGACTCAGTCAAATGGTGCAGAAATCACTTTTTAAAAATTATTTTTTATTTCCTTGTTATAATAGTAGTTATAATATTATACTATTTAATCATTTTATTAGTGACTCAAATTGTTTTATTCGAAACCCAGAATTTCTATTATGTGATGGAGTATAGAACATTTTACCCAATGCAAATCTGTGAGATTCTCTCTCTCTGTCTCTCTCTCTCTTTCTCTCTCTCTCTCTCTTTCTCTCTGTCTCTCTCTCTCTCTCTCTTTCTCTCTGTCTCTGTCTCTCTCTCTGTCTCTCTCTCTTTCTCTCTGTCTCTCTCTCTCTCTCTCTGTCTCTCTCTCTCTCTCTGTCTCTCTCTCTCTCTCTGTCTCTGTCTCTCTCTCTCTCTCTCTCTGTCTCTCTCTCTCTCTGTACACACCCACTAGAGGAAGGCCATGTGAGTACACCATGAGAAGGCTGTCATCTACAGGAAAGGAAGAGAGCCCTCAGCAGAAATTGACCTTGCCAGACCTTGACCTGGAATGTCTATTCTCCATAACTGTGAGAAAATCACTTCTATTGTTTAACATAACCAGTCTATGACATTTTGTTATGACAACAGTGTAGATTAAGAATCTTACCTTCTACTACCCCTGCTTCCTCACTCTAATCTAGAAACTTTGGCCTCTTTACCATTCCTTGAGGATAATATGTATGCTTCTGTTTCAGGGGGCTTTGCACTGTTTCTACTGCCTAGGGTTCTATTCCACCAGGTTTTCTGCGTGATCAATTTATTTGATCACCATCTTCAAATCTCCGGTCATGTCACTTTCTCAATGAGGTCTTATAAGAGCACCCTACTTTTTACTATAAACTGCCACCTCCCCAGCCTGAGTACTCCTGAATCCCTTTATACTGTTTCATGTTTAACCTTTTTATTTCTTTTCTCTCTTTCCTTCTCCTCCCTCTCTTTTTCCTTATTTTTAAAATTGACATATAATAATTGTACCCATTTATAGGGTACATAGTGTCATTTCAGTATATGAATACAATGTGTAATGATCAATTTAGGGTAATTAGCATATCCATGACCTCAAACATTTACCATTTCTTTATCTTGAGAACATTAAAAAAACCTCTCTTCTAGCTGTTTCTGAATAAAATAAATTAATGTTAAGTATGGTCACCCTGCAGTGTTATAGAACACTAGAATTTATTCCTCCTGTCTAGCTGCAATAACATATATCTTAACTATCTTTTCCTTATCCTCTCCTGTCCCCTTCACAGCCTTGAGCAGCCAGTATTCTACTTTCTAATTCTGTGAGTATAAATTCTTTAGCTCCAATATTACCCTTTTATTTTTATAGCAATCATCACCTGCTACCAGGCTATGTATTTATTCATGTCTGTTATTTATTATCTATTGTTTTCTCTTCTGTTTGGTGCTGTGTTCCAACTGTGCAGAATATTACCTGCACATAGTAAGTGCTCTGTACACACTTGGTATTAAATAAACAAGTTTTGTTTCTTGAGAGGGAGTCTTGCTCTGTCTCCCAGGATGGAGTACAGTGGCGTGATCTCAGCTCACTGTAATTCCACCTCCTGGGTTCAAGCGATTCTCCTTGAATCCTTAGCCTCCCGAGTGACTGGAACTACAGGCAGCAGCCATCATGCCTGGCAAATTTTTGTATCTTTAGTAGAGGTGGGGTTTCACTGTGTGGAGAGGCTGGTCTTGAACTCCTGACTTCAAATGATCCACCCATGTTGGCCTCCCAAAGTGCTGGGATTACAGGCCTGAGCCACTGTACTCCAATAAACAAGTTTTCACAAATAAATATTTAAAGGTACTTTTTGGAAATGTTCCTCATATCTTTCATTGTACTTGGTCATAGCATTATGAATTTTTGTTTACCTTTTATTTATACATTCATACATACAGCAATATTTCTTTAGCCCTATTAGGTACTATGCTAGGAATCTGGAATAGGAGGTGAGAAAAACAGGCATAGTTTGTGTTCTCAAAATATTTAGAACTGTATGGGAAGGATGATCTTGTCCAATGCTTTTCAAAGACAAAGTTTAGAAGAGGACTTTTTAATCAAATACATTTACATAAAATTTTAGATGAAACATAAATCAGTACTGCTCAATTTGAAGACATGGAAGGAAGTAGGAATCTCACTGATCACATCCTGGAAAATCATTAATAACTTCATTTTATAGCATGAGTTTATGCAGGACATGGATTAGTTGAATGATACTTGGTTTCTGTAAAGGCAAGCACGAACATATTTGGTTTCAGGGAAGCTGGGTTTTATGTCATGAGTTCTTCACTGTGATGTGCTAAATTTGCACACTTTCAGACACTGACTTTTTGAACTACTTGAAGTCATCTAGAGACTCAGGCATTGTGTTTTTGATTTGATGGAATTTGTTGTTAAGACCTTTATATTGCAGGTTTCATTTGTGGGGATCTGTCAACTAATGCATATGAACTTGTTTTCTGTAATAATCACAAAGTAATTGCTTGAGAGTTTATATTTTTAGGGTGTTTGTTTTTTCTCTAATCTATTGGATTCTGAATAAGGAGTTTGTACTTCCACACGTAACATTCTTATATTGTGGCAAAGTTACTGCTATGTCTACAGAAGATGGGCAGCAATGACCCCAAACATCGTCCTGTGTCTGGTAGCAATGACTAAAATTACTCCATGACCTTTATAGCAATTTAATTCTAAAACTTATTAAGAATTTCTCAAAAGGTCTTTGCTGTCTTACCACATTTTACTATTACAATTATAGCTTTCATGTGAGTTGAGAGATAACTGGTGTTCACATTTAATTTCTATTTCTACTGAATTCTATAAATAACAATGTATTCATTTTGATAATTGCATTGTTTAAAATTTCCTAGTACCCAGTATTCTGTTATAAACAGACACAATAAAAATATGGAAAGAACACATAAAAAACAAGCTCATAAAGAATCTCTGGTTTGGAAGAGATCATATTCAAGGAGTCTGATATCGCCTCTACCTACATCATCTCTGCCTTTTAACTACCTAGTTCTGAGTGCTGAGATGGTACCGTGACTGTCCTGGTGATGGAAACCTCACCACTGCAAAAAACCTTGTTTAGTATTTAGGCTAAAATGGTCAGGAAGTTCTTCCATATATTACTCCAAAATTTACCTCACTGTAACTACTCAAGACTGATGAATTGAAGCACCTACTTCCTTTTCCACATATCAGTTATTTAAATATTTGAAGACTGATTTTCTTCACCCTTGAGCCTCTTCTCTAGGCTAAAAACTTTTCAGTTCTTTTGACTTTAACTTTTGTAAAACCATATCCCCACCCCAGTTGGGGGATGTTCAGTATCCTAATCACTACCCTTTGAATTGGATGTGTTAGGGTTTGCTGGTCTCTCTTAAAATGTAATACCTAAAAGACTAGTTTTTTTTTTCTCAATTTAACTTTTTGCCTTCCTCATTAACCTACATCTGATTCATACTGGACTTCTCTGAACTTTTCAACACCTGTTTTTCTTTCATATGATTTATTTCATTTAGAAACTCCTTTTCTTCTCTGATGAGATAGTAGAAGAGGGAATTTAAGTCCTTTCATCTAAGACATTTAACCAGTTTTAATTAAAAACACAGGTTTCCTGCCTAGTCAACTTTCCAGTACCAGAACTACTTCTCTTGGTATGACATCAAGCCAAAAAATGAAGTATAGAACTGTTGATTCCCCTTGGCAGCTCCCTGTTTAGCTGTTGGTTCAACATGAACACACCCTACTTGAAAATGACTAGATTGTGACAGCTAAGTTCTACCTTCCTTGGACCCCTCACCCCCTTTCAAGAATCTAATAGGGGCTTTTTTTGGTACATAATAATTGTGCATACCTACCAGGCACATGTGATATTTTGCTGCATTCATAGAATGTATAGTGATTAAATAAGGGTAATTAGCATATTCATCACCTCAAATGTTGATCATTTCTTTGTGCTGGAAACATTTCAAATGTTCTACACTAAGTTATTAACTAGAATCTTTTTACTGTGCTGTTGAACATGAACTTATTCCTTCTATCTAACTGTACTTTCATATCCATTAGCCAACTACTTCTCATCCCTCCCCACAGTAGTCTTCTTCCAAAGAGTCTAGGTAATTTGATACCATTGCCAGCAAATTAATATTTAGCTTTATCCAGTTATTAAAACCTGCTCTTTCTAGTGTGTCTGCCTTTTCACATACTGTTGACTTCTCTGAAAAGCATTTTAGGGGGGCTGTTGTCTTGGCCAACACCTTCTTCTGCCGATTTCAATGCTCAAGTCAGCTGTCACATTGAACCCACTAAGCTCCCCACTTTTCTTCTGTGCGTAGATCTGTCATGGAACAATGTGATGTTACTGTATTGTTATTTCTGGCTTGCTTGTCTATAACTTATACTATATATTTCACTTTTTGAAACGATGAAACTTGTCTATTCAATTTAAAATAAGCTGTGCAATGGCAGATTATAGGCATTCAATGACTATCTGTTAATTTTATGTTGGAATAAAGTAACAAACAAATGATAACTTGTTATTCTTTATGTGAAAAATATCACATATATGACAGTATATGAAACATGTGTTCTACAATATGAAGAATAATAGAAAAATGAATTGACATTTAGCCACCACCTAGCTAAAGGCATGGAATGTAACTAGCAATGTAGAACATTTCAATCTAATCCTTTTCCTAGCAAATTTATTTTTTTCTAAATATTATTTTAATCATCTTGTGTGTGTGTTTTTAACATGTATATTAAACACTAAATAATATAGAATGTAGTTCTGTCTAGATTGAAGTGTATATAAAATGATTATGTTGTTTATATTCTTTTTTTTAACTTTTATATTTATTGCATTTTAGGTTTTGGGGTACATGTGAAGAACATGCAAGATAGTTGTATAGGTACACACATGGCAGTGTGATTTGCTCCCTTTCTCCCCTTCACCTATATCTGGCATTTCTCCCCATGCTATCTCTCCCCAAATCCCCACCCCCAACTTTCCCTCCCTATTCCCCCCAACAGACCCCTATGTGTAGCGCTTCCCTCCCTGTGTTCATGTGTTCTCATTGTTCAACACCTACGTATGAGTGAGAACACGCGGTATTTCATTTTCTGTTCTTGTGTCAGTTTTCTGAGAATGATAGTCTCCAGGTTCATCCATGTCCCTACAAAGGACACAAACTCATCGTTTTTGATGGCTGCGTAATATTCCATGGTGTAAATGTGCCACATTTTCCCTGTCCCATCTATTATCGATGGGTATGGGTTGGTTCCAGGTCTTTGCTACTCTAAACAGTGCTGCAGTGAACATTTGTGTGCATGAGTCCTTACAGTAGAATGATTTACAGTCCTTTGGATATATACCCAGTAATGGGATTGCTGGGTCAAATGGAATTTCTATTTCTAGGTCCTTGAAGAATCACCACACTGTCTTCCACAATGGTTGAACTAATTTACATTCCCACCAGCAGTGTAAAAGTGTTCCTATTTCTCCACATCCTCTCCAGCATCTGTTGTCTCCAGATTTTTTAATGATCACCATTCTAACAGGTGTGAGATGGTATCTCAATGTAGTTTTGATTTGCATTTCTCTGATGACCAGTGATGATGAGCATTTTTTCATATGTTTGTTGGCCTCATGTATTTCTTCTTTTCTAGAGTGTCTGTTCATATCCTTTGCCCACTTTGGAATGGGCTTGTTTGTTTTGTTCTTGTAAATCTGTTTTAGTCCTTTGTAGATTCTGGATATCAGCCCTTTGTCAGATGGGTAAACTGCAAAAATTTTTTCCCATTCTGTTGGTTTCTGATTCACTCTAATGACTGTTTCTCTTGCTGTGCAGAAACTGTGGAGTTTGATTAGGTCCCATTTGTCTATTTTGGCTTTTGTTGCTAATGCTTTTGGTGTTTTGTTCATGAAGTCCTTGCCTACTCCTATGTCCTGAACTGTTTTGCCTAGATTTTCTTCTAGGGTTTTAATGGTACTGGGTCTTATGTTTAAGTCTTTAATCCATCTGGAGTTAATTTTAGTGTAAGGTGTCAGGAAGGGGTCCAGTTTCTGCTTTCTGCACATGGCTAGCCAGTTTTCCTAACGCCATTTATTAAACAGGGAATCCTTTCCCCATTGCTTGTTTTTGTCAGGTTTGTCAAAGATCGGATGGTTGTAGATATGTTGTGTTGCCTCTGAGGCCTCTGTTTTGTTCCATTGGGCTATGTCTCTGTTTTGGTACCAGTACCATGCTGTTTTGATTACTGTAGCCTTGTAGTATAGATTGAAGTCTGGTAGTGTGATGCCTCCCGCTGTGTGCTTTTTGCTTAGAATTGACCTGCCTATGAAGGCTCTCTTTTGGTTCCATATGAATTTTAAGGTGTTTTTTTCCAGTTCTGTGAAGAAGGTCATTGGTTGCTTAATGGGGATAGCGTTGAATCTGTAAATTGCTTTGGGCAAGTATGGCCATTTTCATGATATTGACTCTTCCTAACCATGAACATGGAATGTTTCTTCATCTGTTCGTGTCCTCTCTTATTTAATTGAGCAGTGGTTTGTAGTTCTCCCTGAAGAGGTCCTTTACATTCTTTGTTAGTTGTATTCCTAGGTATTTTATTCTCTTTGTTGCAATTATGAATGGCAGTTCGTTCTTTATTTGGCTCTCTTTAAGTCTGTTATTGGTGTATAGGAATGCTTGTGATTTTTGCACATTGATTTTGTATCCTGATGCTTTGCTGAAGTTGCTTATCAGTTTCAGAAGATTTTGGGCTGAGACAATGGGGTCTTCTAGATATATAATCATGTCGTGTGCAAATAGAGACAATTTGGCTTCCTCCTTTCCTATTTGAATACCCTTTATTTCTTTTTCTTGCCTGATTGCTCTGACTAGAACTTCCATACTATATTGAATAGGAGTGGTGAGAGAGGGTATCCTTGTCTAGTGCCAGATTTCAAAGGGAATGCTTCCAGGTTTGCCCATTCAGTATGATATTGGCTGTTGGTTTGTCTTAAATAGCTTTTATTATTTTGAGATACGTTCCATCAATACTGAGTTTATTGAGGGTTTTTAGCATAAAGGGCTGTTGAATTTTGTCAAAGGCCTTCTCTGCATCAATTGAGAAAATCATGTGGTTTTTGTTTTTGGTTCTGTTTATGTGGTGAATTACTTTTATAGACTTGCATATGTTGAACCAGCCCTGCATCCCCAGATTGAATCCTACTTGATCATGGTGGATACGCTTTTTGATGTGCTGTTGCAATCAATTTGCCAGTATTTTATTGAAGATTTTTGTGTCTATGTTCATCATGGATATTGGCCTGAAGTTTTCTTTTCCCATTGAGTTTCTGCCAGGTTTTGGTATCAGGATGATGTTGGTCTCCTAAAATAATTTGGGAAGGATTCCCTCTTTTTGGATTATTTGGAATAGTTTCAGAAGGAATGGTACCAGCTCCTCTTTGTCTGTCTGGTAGAATTCATCTGTGAGGCCATCTGGACCTGGGCTTTTTGGTGAGTGGTAGGCTCTTAATTGCTGCCTCAACTTCAGATCTTGTTATTTGTCTATTCAGGGTTTTGACTTCTTCTTGGTTTAGGTTTGGGAGGAGGCAAGTGTCCAGGAATTTATCCATTTCTTCCAGGTTTACTAGTTTATGTGCATAGATTTTGTAATAATCTCCAATGATGGTTTGAATTTCTGTGGAATCTGTGGTGATTTCCCCTTTATCTTTTTTTATTGCATCTATTGGTTATTCTCTCTTTTCTTTTATATTAATTTGGCTAGTGGTCTATCTATTTTGTTGATCTTTTAAAAAAACCAGCTCCTGGATTTATTGATTTTTTGAAGGAATTTTTGTGTTTCTATCTCCTTCAGTTCTGCTCTGATCTTAGTTATTTCTTGTTTTCTGCTAGGTTTTGAGTTTTTTGATCTTGCTCCTCTAGCTCTTTCAATTTTGACAACGGGGTGTCAATTTGGATCTCTCCTTTCTTCTCATATGGGCACTTATTGCTATATATTTTCCTCTAGAGACTGCTTTAAATGTGTCCCAGAGATTCTGGTATGTTGTGTCTTTGTTCTCCTTGGTTTCAAACAACTTCTTTATTTCTGCTTTATCCAGTCAACATTCTAGAGCTAGTTGTTCAGTTTCCATGAAGCTGTGTGGTTCTGAGTTAGTTTCTGGATTCTGAGTTCTAACTTGATTGCACTGTGGTCTGAGAGACTGTTTGTTATGATTTCAGTTGTTTTGCATTTGCTGAGTAGTGATTTACTTCCAATTATGTGGTCAATTTTAGAGTAGGTGTGTTGTGGTGCTGAGAAGAATGTATATTCTGTGGATTTGGGGTGGAGAGTTCTGTAAATATCTATTAGGTTTGCTTGTTCCAGGTCTGAGTTCAAGTTCTGGATATCCTTGTTAATTTTCTGTCTGGTTGATCTGTCTAATATTGACAGTGGAATGTTAAAGTCTCCCACTATTATTTTTTGGGAGTCTAAGTCTCTTTGTAAGTCATTAAGAACTTGCTTTATGTATCTGGGTGCTCCTGTATTGGGTCTGTATATATTTAGGATCGTTAGCTCTTCTTGTTGTGTCGATCCTTTTACCATTATGTAATATCCTTCTGGCTCTTTTGATCTTTGTTGCTTTAAAGTCTATTTTATCAGAGACAAGAACTGCAACTCCTACTTTTTTTTTGCTCTCCATTTGCTTGGTAAATCTTCCTCCATCCCTTTTTTTGGGCCTTTGTGTATCCTTGCATGTGAGATGGGTTTCCTGGATACAGCACACTGATGGGTTTTGGCTTTATATCCAATTTGCCAGTCTGTGTCTTTTGATTGGGGCATTTAGCCCATTTACATTTAAGGTTAATATTGTTATGTGTGAATTTGATATTGCCATTTTGATGCTAGCTGGCTGTTTTGCCCATTAGTTGATGCAGATTCTTCATTTTGCTGATGCTTTTCACCATTTGGTATGTTCTTGGAGTGGCTGGTACTGGTTGTTCCTTTCTATGTGTAGTGTCTCTTTCAGGAGCTCTTGTAAAGCAGGCCTGGTGGTGACAAAATCTCTGAGTACTTGCTTGTTCGCAAAGGATTTTATTTTTCCTTCACTTATGAAGCTTAGTTTGGCTGGATATGAAATTCTCGGTTGAAAGTTCTTTTCTTTAAGGATGCTGCTGAATATTAGCCCCCACTCTCTTCTGGCTTGTAGGATTTCTGCCTAGATATCTGTTGTGAGTCTGATGGGCTTCCCTTTGTGGGTAACCCGACCTTTCTCTCTGGCTGCCTTTAGCATTTTTTCCTTCATTTCAACCCTGGTGAATCTGATGATTATGTGCCTTGGGGTTGCTCTTCTTGAGGACTATCTTTGTGGTGTTCTCTGTATTTTCTGGACTTGAATATTGGCCTGCCTTGCTTGGTTGGGAAAGTTTTCCTGGATAATATCCTGAAGAGTATTTTCCAGCTTGGATTCATTCTGTCCGTCACATTCAGGTACACCTATCAAACGTAGATTAGGTCTTTTCACATAGTCCCACATTTCCTGCAGACTTTGTTCATTCCTTTTTGCACTTCTTCTCTCTAATCTTGCCTTCTCTTTTTATTTCATAGAGTTGATCTTCGACCTCTGATATCCTTTCTTCTGCTTGGTCAATTTGGCTGTTGAAACTTGTGCATGCTTCGCAAAGTTCTCATGTTGTGTTTTACAGCTCCATCAATTCACTTATATTCCTCTCTAAGTTGCCATTCTTGTTAACATTTTGTCAAATTGTTTTTCAAGGTTCTTAGTTTCTTTGCATTGAGTTAGAACATGTTCTTTTAGCTCACAGAAGTTTCTCATTACCCACCTTCTGAAGTCTGATTCTGTCACTTCATCACACTCATTCTCCATCCAGTCTTGTTCCCTTGATGGTGAGGAGTTGTAATCCCTTGTAGGAGGCGAAGTGTTCTGGTTTCAGGTGTCTTCCTCCTCTTTGCACTGGTTTCTTCCCATCTTTGTGGATTTATCCACCTGTCATCTTTGTAATTGCTGATTTTCAGATTTGGTCTCTGAGTGGACATCCAGTTTGTTGATGATGAAGCTATTTCTCTTCCTTAGTTTTCCTTCTAACAGTCTGGCCCCTCTGCTGTAGGACTGCTGAGGTTCATTCCAGGCCCTTCCTACCTGGGGATCACCTGCAGTAGCTGCAGAACAGTAAGGGTTGCTACCAGTTTCTTCTGCTGCTATCTTTGTCCCAGAATGATGCTCGCCAAATGTCAGTCTGATCAGTCCTTTGTGAGGTGACTCTTTGGATATATGGGGTCGGGGAGCTGCTTGAGGAGACAGTCTGTCCTTTATGGGACCTCAAGTGCTGAGCTCTGAGCTCCATTGTTCATTCAGATCTGCTGGGCAGGTACGTTTAAGTCTGCTGCAGCAGAACTCATAAACCCACTTTTTTTTTCCCCAGGTGCTCTGTCCCAGGGAGTCAGGGCTTTATTTATGAGTTTCCCTTGTGATGCTGCCTTTTTTTTCAGGGATACCCTGCCCAGCAAGGTGGCAGCCTAGTCACTGTCTGCCTGCAGAGGTTTTGCTGAGCTGTGGTGGCCTCCACCCTGCTGCCCTGTAACTTCCCTACAGTCCTGTTTATATGGGTGTGGTTAGAACTGCCTCAGCAGTGGTGGTCTACCTCTGTAATGGCAGACTCTCTCTGTTCTGGCAGGTTGCCTCAGAAACGGTGGGCTGCCTCAGCAATAGTGGACTACCTCCATAGGGGTGGAGTGCCTTTGTAATGGCAGACGCCCCTCCCCCACAAAGCTCTACCGTCCTGGGTTCAGCTCTGCTTGCCGTGAAACTCTCAACCCAGAGCATTTCCAATTGCTGTTTTTTTGTTTTTGTTTTTGTTGGGGTGGGACCGGCCGAGCCTGATCACCTGGCTCCCTGCCTCAGAGCCTTTTTTTTAAAGTTGAACAGTTGACTCTCTCCCAGGTGTTCCAGTTGCCTGCTGAAAAGGCACCGGGATCTGTGTGATCCCGTGTGGTGACCCACTGCGCCAGCACAAACAATGGTGCTGAGATTCGTGGTGCTTTTTTTCCCAGCAATCTCCTGGCCTGGTTCCCTGTTTCAGACCCATGTTTAATCAGATGAATGGGCAACTCTGCCTTCCCAGAGCTCCAATTGCCAGTTTAAAAGGGCAACCAGATCAGTGTATTTTGTATGGAGAACCGCCACGCCGGGGTGCTGGCAAAACCCCTGTGCCGGCCAAAACAGCTGTGCTGCAAACCTGTGGGGCTGCCCCCCTGGGAGTCTCCTGGTCAGTGGGCAATAAGGATCCATCTGGAAATGTGGTGTCCACTCACCCTCTGCACTGTCACTGGGAGCTGCAATCCTGAGCTGTTCCTAAATGGCCATCTTGGCAGAAATCATGTTTATATTCTTTTACTTTGGTTCAAAAATTTTTTAGATTTTATTTATACTGATATTGTAGCTGCAATTTAATTTTATAGTAGTATATAATGTTCCATTTTATGATATTCCAAATATGTATATTTCTATTTTACTCATAATGGACATTTTCTAGATTTTTATTGTAACAAATGATGCTACTATGAACTTAGAAAAAAATCCCCATGCAAGAGTTTCGCATGTACTTAACTGTATTTGCTCACAAGAGAATATATAAATATCCTACTTTAGTAGTTGATGCCATACTGTTTCCAAATAGTGATAGTAGTTATACACATCCCAAGAGCAGATAAGAATCTCTGTTAACCCATATTCTAGCCAATTTCAACATTGCTTAACTTAATTTTTCCTCAATCTTATATGTATAAAAAATATATACAGCTTTAATTTAAATTTCCCTGATTACTAACCAGGTGGAACCTTTTTTTCCATATGATTAAGAATCTCTGTTTCTTCTTCTGTGAAATGCCTGTTCATTCTTTTGCCCACTTTTTATTGGGTTGTCTTTTGCTTAATGATTTGTGAATGTTAATTCTCTATACTCTATGTGTTTAATAAATAAATTTCTTTAGCTTTTCTTTTAACATTTTTATAGTTTGCTATTAAGATTTAAGCCTTTAATCCACCTAGAATTGATTTTTTTGTGTATATATAAGTTATGGATCTAATTTCATTTTTTATGAGTAACCAATTATCTCAGGATAATTTATTAAAAATAAATTTAAAAATATTTTTTTCTACTCTGATCTACAATGTCTGTATTGTCATAAATCAAACTTCTATATATACAAATCTTTGTTCTGAGCTATGTATTCTGTTCCACTTGAATATTTGCTTAGCACAAACTTATACAAAACCTCTGTACCTATAATTCTTCTATCTTCATTCTATCAACATTGTTCTTCTGTCTCAGAAATATCTAAATTATTCTTGGTGGTTTTCTTTTCCATACAAATTTTAGATTTAGCAAATTCCATAAAACATTTATGCTGTTGTTTTCACAAAAATTTTAAAATGTTCATCTTTTTTTTTTTCAAGACAAAGTCTCACACTGTTGCCCAAGCTGGAGTGCAATGGCACAATGTTAGCTCACTGCAACCTCCACCTTCTGGGATCAAGCAATTCTCTGGCCTTAGCCTCCCAAGTAGCTGGGACTACAGGCATGTGCCACCATGCCCGGCTAGTTTTCTTGTGTTTTTAAAAGAGACACGGTTTCATTATGTTGGCCAGGCTGGTCTTGAACTCCTGACCTCATGATCTGCCCACCTTGGCCTCCCAAAGTGCTGAGATCAATAAACATTGGGTATATTCCAATAAAAAGATATTTTTAAATTGTATTTCAATGCTTTCTTATATCAAAAACTTGAACTTTGTTGGTTGGATTTATTATTCCTAGGCAATTTAACTAGTTGATGTTATTTACATTGAATATTTTATGTTTCACATATGTTAATATATTGTTGCTATTGAATACATTTTAATACATTTATATATTGATATTCTGTTGAGTAACTGTTAAACTCTTACTATTTCTAATAATATATATTTTCTTCTAGAATTTCTGTTAACTATTATATTATCTATGAAATCTTTGTTCTTCCTTTATACTATGTATACCTATTATTTATTTCTTAATATCTCACTATTAGTATCGTAACATCAATATATTATTGATTTATAACGTCTAAATATCCTCAGCTCATTTTCAAATTTATTTAGTCATTCTGCAGTCTTATTGCTTGCTCCTGTTTTCAAACCTCACTTTATTTTATTTCTCATTCACTTACTTATACACTAAGGGTATAATATTTTACTTTATAAACACTTGTATTGTAAGTGGAAAATACAATGTCTTAAATAAAACTATTTAAAATTGACACCATAAAAAATAATCTAAGTCTGTAGTTTTTCTCCAATCTCACTTCTATAATGCGATTTCCTATCAGATTTTTCACCCTACATTTTATTTCCTGTTCTTCCCTGCATTCCATGTAAGAATCAACACAGAATTTCACAGAAACCAGAGCCAAACAAGTAGCCTCCCAAATGGCCTGTTTATATTGCTTTTGTCTTATTTGAATCTTTCTTTAGATAAGTAATGAAGTATTTGTATGTGTGTATACATACATATATATCTATACACAGATATTTATTATATACCTATATAGAGACATAGAAAATATACAGATGTATTATATATACCATCTCCCTCTTTGTTTATACATATGAATACCTATATACATATGTAGTATATATGCAATTTATATATATTGTATATTACATATAGATGAATAGATTATATACACACAGATATACATATGTGTATATTTATAATCTGCAATTATGATTATTTTAGTTAAAAGCATTCAGAATATCTGCCACACTGTCAAATACAGCAGTCTAACTAGCATTTATGAAACTAACATGTTCATGTATTATAATTTAAAAGGTTAATAGCTACCTGTGAAGTAACATTGACTAGTTGGCCATGAAATAACAAGAAAGTTAGTTTAACTGCCATTATAACTGTTTATCATCTTAAAGCCAGACAGGAGAAACTATTTATGAAATTTGACCTTCTCAAATATTTCTTTTCATAATACTTCATAAGAACAATGATTTGCATTTGCATACCAATCTCATCTGCATTTGCTACTTTGATACCCTTGCCTACGCTTTATGACAATTGAGTTAGCCCTATTTCTATTTTAAAGATAAGACTCAGAGTCACTAAGTGACTTGTCCAAGGCCAGAAAGCAGAAGGTAGGCCTTGGCCTGCATTCTTAGTACTTTAATAAGTGTCCTTTTCTCCAGGAGTGCTTTGTCTCTGAACAGAAGAAATTTCAACTTCTCTGCCTAGCCCTATATTTTCCTTTTTTTCTTTTTGAATAAACAATTAATTGCTATATATAGTAACCTTTCCACCAAATTACAAGAAAATATAACAGTAGTATAAGTTTTAATTAAAAATTGAGCTTGTAAAGTGTAAAATGTTTTCAGCCAGCCCAGCACCTAATGTAAATGCTTTAATTCCCAACCCATCAAACCTTTAGCCGCATATACAATATTGAGCTACCTTTTATTTTCTCACCACAGATCTGTACCTTGTGCAGCTTCAAAGAGGGAAGTTTGATCACCAGTCTATTAGATACATATGCACATCAAAAACAGACAAGAATTTCAAAAAAGTAAAAACATGTTCTTATGGTCCAAGGGCAAAAGTCATTCACTCAGAGACAATATACTGTACATATGTTATTTATATGCCACCATTTTAACTGTTCTTCAATGAAAAACACCTTGTTACCGTAGCAACTGCCACATTGCATGCTATCTGCAAGACTACTACATCATTGTACTAGAAGCACAGAAGGATATCCACATCCCTAAGTCATTTCCAAGTCCCTCACTCTAAGCAAGATTAAAGAAATATAAATATGTGTTAGTTATTCCCCTTTTATTGTTTTGCTTTAGAAACATTTGGCTCTGCATGCCTATATTTTGTCTTAATTTTTAACCAATAAATGGAATGTTGACAATTTATGTTTCATTATGTGTTAGAGAAACAGACAACTAGGCATTAATAGAAAAAGAATTATGATCTGAGTAGTAATGGCTATATTGCATCTATTTGTTTTTACATTGAGAAGTTCATATCCTGTCACAATGGTGACATCTCATTGAGCCATAATGGGCTGTTGAAAAAATATGTGTTTTCATTCTTCAATACAGAATTTAAGCATGTAGATCCTATTATTTGCCTAATCCTCAATTTGTAACAATTATCATCAAATCCCAATGATAAGATGTATCTTTATCTGTAAAAACTATACTGGAAATGCATTACCTATAAAATTCTATTTTGGTCAAATGAGCCATATTTGCAGCTCTCAAGAAATTCTATTAACAATAAGAATAAATGTGTTCTACATGCCAAACACTGTGCTAGTACTTTTTTCAAAAACTTATCTATTTTAATCTTTAACTAATTTTGATGTTGACACTATTATTACACCATGTTACAGATGCTAAAACTGATGTTCACGTAATTAAATAATTTCCCCAAAGTTTGAAATGGCGAATCTGAGTTTCTTACTCATACCACTCTGGCATGAAAACACAAGCTCTTTGCTTCTGTGTTGTATCGAATTCCTGGTTAGATAGACTGGTAAAACTTTTTTGGAAAAAACACTTTTTGTTTGCCTAACATTTTAGTAACAACTTCTTGTTTTAAATGCTCTGATTTTCAGGGGAAAAATTGTGTGAAATCACAGCAATGAAATGGCAAAATTAAGCGTTTATAATAAAATCATACTCCAATGAGTTAAAATGTCCCTGGTTCTATTCCATATATTCTCTTGCCATCCAAACAGTATTTTCTTTAATTCTCTTCATTGTTAATTTAAAAAGTAATCACAATAATATTATTATAAAGTAATCACAATAGTAAGCTCATGCTAAATCTTAGTATTAATTATTAGGAGGTCTTGGACATAAAAAAAATTGGCTGCTATTACTAAACAATAAAATTTCTGAGAAAAGGTGGAAATGAGTTCAGCCAACAAGTCAGTGTAATAGGACTCAAGCATCCCCCTTTACTACTTCAGCAGAGCTCAAGGGATCTCAAATCTGACATGACAGTTGGTTTAGAACATACAGTAAAACTACTCAGAATCTCTAACAATGGAACATCTGCTTGCCTATGCTGTCTTTTACAAATTGCAATTGTAAACTCTATTAATTCACTTGATTGCAAATGTAGATATAAGGAAATCAGAAAATGAGAAAGCTGAAATTCACAAGATCAAACCCACAGCTGTAAGCACATTGTGACTACAGAAAGACAGTTCTAACTTCGAAGCTGAAAATGATGTGAAGCACAAAGATAACGTTCCATGTGTTTAAAGTATTTTTGTTCAATACCTGTGTGACCCCAACAATCCATTAATTACATTATTTTGATTTCATATTTAAAACCTTAGTTGAAAACCAAATGGCTGTCCAGTTTAAGTTAAAAATTACAGTAATTACATAATCAACATTAAAAGTAATTTAAAATAATTACTATTTTTTGAGTTCTTCCTTCATTTGAGATATTGTACTATACTCATTACATAACTATTCACCATGATAATCTTGCCTTCAAAGGTAGGCTTAGAGAGGTAAGTAGATTTGCTTACAATCACACAACGAGTAAGATTTCCAGCTGGAATTGAAATCAAGTACCAGGATCCCAATGCCCCTTTTCTTTCTTTCTTTTTTCTTTTTTTTTTTTTTTGAGGTGGAGTTTCCCTCTTGTTTACCCAGGCTGGAGTGCAATGGCGCAATCTCGGCTCACCGCAACCTCCGCCTCCTGGGTTCAGGCAATTCTCCTGCCTCAGCCTCCTGAGTAGCTGGGATTACAGGCATGCGCCACTATGGCCAGCTAATTTTTTGTATTTTTAGTAGAAACGGGGTTTCACCATGTTCCCGATCTCTTGACCTCGTGATCCGCCCGCCTCAACTTCCCAAAGTGCTGGGATTATAGGCGTGAGCCACCGCGCCCGGCCCCCTTTTCTATTTTTAAAGACAAATTCTGGGCTGGGCGTGGTGGCTCATGCTTGTAATCCTAGCACTTTGGGAGGCCGAGGTGGGCAAATCACGAGGTCAAGGATCGAGACCATCCTGGCCAACACGGTGAAACCCCATCTCTACTAAAAATCCAAAAAAAATTAGCCTGGCATGGTGGCACACGCCTATGGTCCCAGCTACTCGGGAGGCTGAGGCAGAAGAATCACTTGAACCCATGAGGAGGAGGTTGCAGTGACCCTAGATTGCGCCACTGCACTCCAGCGTGGTGACAGAGCAAGACTCTGTCTCAAAAAAAAAAAAAGACAAATTCTGGCCTAAGATTGATTCCTTCTTCCATTTCTTTCTTTTTAAGTGTCCTGCTTTGGAAAAATAAAAATAAAAATAAAAATTGTGTTTCATAAATATCTAAGACACTTTCAAATATTTTAAAAATCAGTTATATAATTCCTAACGTATTAAGAATAACCGAACCTACTTATTTTCAAAGTGTTGATCTTCCAGGGTCCATAAGTGACCCAGAGATATATAGAAAGAGTGTTTTCGTCACACCCAGAGCTAATTTTTTCCTCTCCTTTATGCATATAGGTAACTGAAGTAATTATTCTAATAGTTCAATTAAAAATGAGATAATTTTTTGCATTCATTTTTTCCCCAGAAGAATATATTCCTATATGACTTATTTAAATTAATGCTTCTATATTACTTTGCAAGTACAGACAACAAAAAATTCATTTTGAAAAATATCAATCAAGTTTGAATAAAGAGCATGTTAGCTTACATATTTAAAATATAATGTCTTAGGCTGAGTGAGTTGGCTCGTGCCTGTAATCCAAGCACTTTGGGAGACTGAGGCAGGTGGATGATGAAGTCAAGACTTCAAGACGAGCCTGACCAACAAGGTGAAACCTCCTCTCTATTAAAAATACAGAAATTAGCTGGGCATGGTGGCAGATGCCTTTAATGCCAGCTACTCGGGAGGCTGAGGCAGGAGAACCCTTTGAACCCAGGACTCAAATATGTATTCAGAGCTAGCCTCATCTCTTTGAGCACATGGGCATGACAGTGTGGCGAGGCATTTGTCCTTATAATCACATTAGTCTACCTTTGGAAGGTATTCTTAGGAACTAGCAGATAGAAGTACATATACATGCACACTATGCTTGTATTTATATTTTTCTGAGAAAATATAAATCTTCTTACCCTGGGCCTAATATGTTCTAACATAATTTTCATAATATCTGAGGATGAATGTTTCTTTTTCCTTTTCTTTCTCTATTTTTAAGACTATTCTGCTTAGCTATCATTTGAAAATGTTTGACATTATCTTTTTTGTTGAATTAACAGATTGAATTAACAATTGAAATAGCAGGTGAATTGGTATATTGGCATATAGTTAAACATTTATTTTATTAAATTTTAGCAAATATATTAAAAAGTTTACAATACAATGTGTTCAGTGCCACAAAGGCATATATAGTTTAGTTTACCCAAAAACTTTCTATACATTTACTCTTTAGTTTGATATTGCACTAAAATATTTGGATAAATATTTAGAATTTATGGCAAGGCAAATAGAGGAAAATGTTAAATGTATGTACAGTTTGTGAGAGTTTAGTAATGGAATTGTGTACCATTTTGAAGGTTATTGTGTGTTAACTTTTCCAAAGACTATAATTAAGCAAAAGTTTCCTTCCATTCATTGTGAAAACCCATTAGTTGTTCCAAGAAGTCATTGATTGCCTGTTATTGAGTCAAACATAAAAGCCTAGACAGATGGCTTAATGTCACAAAGTTATTGGCTCATATAACTAAATTTTTATTACTAAGTTTCAGATGAAAAGAGAAAGAGCTGTGAATAATAAATACAAAGCAAAATCATGTATATTAGATCAAGCTATTCTCCAACATTAAAAATATGGCACCAAAAGTTTTAAGTAAAAGTTTTATAAGGGTAGGTGATTCAGATCTGAATATGCCTAAACAAATTGAATCCCAGTGTATAAAAGAGAGTGAGAAACTAGTGCTTTTTGTCCATGATCTTGAGAAATCTGCTGATCTTCTTAACCCACTGCTCACATTAAATAACATACAGGATTTTTTTTTTGAGACAGTCTCACTCTGGTGCCCAGGCTGGATGCAATGGCATGATCTCTGCAACCTCTGTCTCCTGGGTCCAAGCAATTCTCCTGCTTCAGCCTCTGGAGTAGCTGGGATTACAGGTGTGTGCCACCTTGTTAGGTGAATTTTTTTCTACTTTAAGCAGAAGTGGAGTTTCATCATGTTGGCCAGGCTGGTCTTGAACTCCTGACCTAAAGTGATTCACCCACTGTGGCCTCTCAAAATGCTAGGATTACAGGGATGAGCCACTGCGTCCGGCCAGGATTATTTTGAATAGTGAATTATTATAAAAAGTACTTTCCAAGCTTGTTAGGAAACAACAGAAAATAGTCACAATGAAATAAACTTGTTTTTAAGCATAAAATATTCTTTATTTTGTATAAACTTATCAATATTTTTAAGTTGAACAATAGTTGCTGAAATTAGAACAAATTGAAATTGTTTTAAGTTCTCTATATATTTATTTCCAAAATGTTAATAAAACATGCTATAAAGACATATTTGTATAACTACAATTATTTCCCTATTAACAAGCTTTGCAAAGCACTTTTTATAGTAATCCAATGTTCAAAATATTTCTATATATCCTTTAACATTGGTAATTAATAGGGAAGGTCAACAAATTCTTCAAGGTCATGCACAATAGAACAGAAAAAAAGCATTCTTTCCTTTTCAAATGCCCCTCTTTGTTCCCTCTCCTCTTCCTGTCCTGTCTCCTGTGCTATGTATGTATTGCGGTATTTGAGGTAGAAAGATGAGTAGCTTCGCTTGACTGTGTCACACAGAATCCTCTTTTCTCTAAATTAATTCCTATTTTCCTAACCATTATCAGTGAATTATATACTTGCATATGCATAGAGAAGAATAAAATTAAAAGTAACAGCAAATAAAACGTGCTAGCATATGCATTTGCTTTTCGAGATCCTAAGTTGTCTACTCCTGTTTTCCACAAGGAAACTGATTTAGTAAACATAGTGTGTTTTTTCTTTGACTTTGCATGACTTTGCAGTTTAAGACATTTTGATCTTTCTCCTGAAATTTTCCAATAAAGTTAAACTTCTTATCCTGGGTCTTCATGTTCTAACATAATTTTCACAGGATCTGAGGATGAATTTTTTCTCTCTATTTTTAAGAACATTCTGCTTAGTTCTCATTTGAAAATATTTGACATCATCTTTATTTCTTTTTCTGGTAAACACAGAACTTAATACAATCCTCAACCCTTGATCTTTTCCCCTTGACTTCCTCCCAAATTATCTTCCAATTAAACATGTGAGTCAGACACAAGTAAGGGAAACAGAATGAATGCATGGAAGAAAGTAGTTTTCCTGGTAAGGAACAGGCATGTGAAAGCTTTCAGAACTTCCTTCCCAAACTTTATGCTTTTTTTTTTGATGATGGGATGGCATGGGTAGTGGAAACAGATGCTATCAGCTCTTTTGGCTCAGGATAAGTGAGCAAAGGCTAAGGGAGTCACGCTGTTTTGCAAACTGACATACACACTTCATCTTTCCAAAATATTTCTGGGTGAAAAAGCAAATTGACAGACTTGATAGTTCTGTAGATGTTACCATTTCTTCATTTAGGGGAGCATAGAGAATGGAGAATAGAAAACCAATTAGATTATCAGTTTACAGTTAGCAGAGCCAGGTATCTCTACTTGTGCTGCAGCTGCTTTTAAAATTCCATTTCTGTGAGTTTAAAATCTGTAAGCAAAACACTTGCATTTCCAAAGGGCCTTTGGATGCTACTGCTGCCTCTGGTGGTATGAGATTTCTGAAAAACCAGCACAAGAGGGAGGAAAATCCAAGTTCCATTTTGCATTTTTTTCTTGATGATTTCTGTGTCCTTGAATGAATCATTGATAACTTCTTAGGCTCAACGTTCTCCATTCACAGGACTAGCCTATTATTGCTCTATGACTCATGCTACTTATCACATGCAAGTGTGATCTAAATGTTTGTGTATTATTTTTCAACAGAGAATACTTAATTAATTAAGTTTTCTCTGTGGCTGATAAGCCTTCCCATTAAATACATGATAGACATGATTGGCTGATAGCCATCATCTGTTTTATCAGTAACCTCATAATAATAACAATTACAAGTTATTTGGTTTTGAAGGAGATGTTTCCAAACAAGACCACCAGAGACCCTAAGACAACAGGATATGATCCAGTGGAAGATGTTGAGAAAATAAGAGACAATGTCCCTCAGGATACAAGCTCTGATATCATTTCCATGCCCTTGGTTCAGCAAGCCATATATGTCGGGATCAGAACCGAAGGCCTCGTTTTCTTTATGAACTCTTGCTTCTGCTCTTAGGGTCTATCTACTGCAATACTTTCAGAGTTAACAAGCCCTGGATTTCTGGTGGTTTCATATACCACCCAAGGGAGAGGCTGCCAGCTGGCTCTTGGCAAGCCACTCTAAACAGGCCCTCAAAGTAAAGTACTAAGATCTGATAACTTGCCCTAAAACTCCTTTGACCTTGCAGGATATGTGTATAAAAACGAAATAGTACTAACAATAAATGCTACATTGTGAAGACAGTAGGTGGTGGTGACTGAGGGGTATACAGGGAAGTCCTCACAAAAGTAATTAGAACTAAACTTGGGATCTGGAGAAACAGTGGGATTTAAACCAGGGGTAACTGGCTGGCTCCTCCTGGGATCAAGTAAGCTAAAAAGGCATGTGCTATCGGTAAGGTTTGTTGTTGTTGATGTTTTTATTTTACTTGGTTTTATTCTGAGTTGTGAGCATAGATGCTCAAAAAATCTGGACATTTCCCCAGTGTCCTGACACGTTATTGGCTTACAAGCTGCAATTTCACACTTTTGGGTTTGCTACTCCTGGCTTAGATAAATGGAAAGCAAGCAGCAGGGAGAGACACATCTGGACCAAAGTCAGGGTGGCAAGAATGTCTGTGTTTTATTTGAGGAAAACATTGGATAAGAGCATTAATGTTGGTAAGGAATTTTCAGTAAGTGGAGTTTAGTTAGTGCATTTGAAAGAGCTTCTCAGAATGTTTCCTCAACTGAAAGATTTTGTCTACCTCAATAAAAACGCAATCATATTTAATTTCCTGCTACAATTTTAAGTTGGGAAAACTGTAAGGTAAGGTGTATGGGATTTGAAAATGAAAACACGATTCCGTCATCCTTGCTGGCTGTTGTATTGCTCCAGAAGGCACTACTTGTGTGCTATTCCAAACAAAGCCTTTGTTACCTGGAATGCAATACTTAAGGTGACTGGAGAGTTGTACTACAAGACAGACTGATCTGCTTTTTCTTTTTTTTTAACTTTTTTTTTTCTTAAAATACCCTTTGCGGTGTTATTGTTCTTGACTGGGAAGCAAGAAATCGTCGGAATATTGCTAAATTAAGCAGATCATCCACATCTAGGACGAAAAGACCTTTGTAGTTAGGCAAAGTCATCATAGTCACAGAAACATTCTTAGTGGTAGTTTTAAAATTATTTTATTGCGCTTCTCCCAGATACAATTGTGTATAATATGGTATCATATTGAGCAAATTTAGATGGAAGTTTTCTATTGTAACGTTCCATTTTCAGACTGAAAAAAAATTAAATTTATAGACAAAGCTCAATTTGGACTAAAATTAGTCTCTAAGAAATTATTCAAGTTCATTTTTCTTCTAATTTGTATTTAAAAATTTATTGTATTTTATAATTATTATTCGTGAGCAAGCTTAAGCAACTCACTAATAAAACTAATGGTATGCCACAAGATGCAATTAAAATTGCTTAGGTAAAATAAGATGACCATTAGAGGCTCCTTTGGAAGAACAGCAAGTACCCAATAGTGAGAGTGGTTGTTGAGAATATGAAAAATTTAATTTGTCTAATTAGAGACCTGGGTTTGATAGGCAATTACTTTGGTTATAAGAGTCCTGTGGTTTCTATAGTGTCCTTTTTTAAAAAGAAAATAATGTGATATACGGACTATTAAGAGAAAGTTCACTAGGAAAGCAAAGAAGTAAATACATAAGGATATCATTTTTCCTTTGATAGTGTGTCCTAGCTGAGGCATCGTTTTCCATCTGTATGCTGGAGGCAATAGCCCTTCCAGCCAACCTTTAGTCTCTCACATTTTCTATTCAAAGACTATCAAGGCAGATGCAGTAAATGCCACCGTTATTGAATCACAAACCTTAGCACTTTACCTGAAATATTCAAGTATTAATCCAAGTTCCAAGATTTAAAGAAAAAAAAAAGGCCACATTTTGTAAGAGTTAGTGAGATGCACCTCTACATGCAAACTCTCATTTTTCTCAGGTTGCTGAGAGTATGTTGAGGGAAGTTTTATGCAACAAGGTACTCAATCATGAAAGTCAATAAAAACAGCAGCAGCAACAACAATGGCACAACAACATCAAAACTCATGGAATTTCCCATAAAGTTTGCATCACAGCTTCTTGGCCTACTCTTTCAAAGAGACTGAAGCTCAGCACTGCAGGTACTTCTGGCCAGGCTAGCCTTCTTTTTTCAGTAAATTAGTTGCATAGTGGCAAAATAACTGGAGTTTTAAAAATCTGTTTAAATCCTGAAGAGTATTTTCCAGCTTGGATTCATTCTCTTTGTCACATTCAGGTACACCTATCAAACGTAGATTAGGTCTCTTCATTATAAGTCGTTCTACTATAAGGACACATGCACACGAATGTTCATTGCAGCACTGTTTACAATAGCAAAGACCTGGAACCAACCCAAATGTCCATCGATGATAGACTGGACAGGGAAAATGTAGCACATATTCACCATGGAATATTATGCAGCCATCAAAAATGATGAGTTCGTGTCCTTTGTAGGGACATGGATGAACCTGGAGAGACGATCATTCTGAGAAAACTGACACAAGAACAGAAAGTAAAATACCGCATGTTCTCACTCATAGGTGGGTGTTGAAAATGAGAACACATGGACACAGGGAGGGGAGCACTACACACTGGGGTCTGTTGGGGGGAATAAGGGAGGGACAGCAGGGGGTGGGGAGTTGGGGAGAGATAGCATGGGGAGAAATGCCAGATATAGGTGAAGGGGAAGAATGCAACAAATCACACTGCCACGTGTGTACCTATGCAACTATCTTGCATGTTCTTCACATGTACCCCAAAACCTAAAATGCAATTTAAAAAATCTGTTTAAATGCCCACTAATTAGGGTGATGCATTTGGATATCCAGGCATGGGGGAAGAACCCAACAGGTCTGAAAGAAGGAAAATATTCTACACTGACTGGAAGCTCATCATATGTTTAGAACACAGCACAGTGGAATTGTGTCCCTGAAGCAATCTATGGAATCAAGACAGTGAGGGTCTTGCAGCACCTTAGGAATACAGGAAAGCGTTGAACATTTGGTACTTTACATGGTATTTGTAGGCAGGAAATTCTGACACAGAATTCATCTGTTTATCGTCACTATCTAGAAGGTTTTGTCAGTTATTATCAGTGTGCGAGAACATGTGAAAATTCTTTGGGTGGTGATCATGGAGAATTCTACTGAATTCTTAATGAGGAACACTTGTAAATAGTGGTCTCCATGTTTTAGAAAAATAATTTATCATAATGGAACGCATGTACTACAATCAAAATGTACACAGCATTATAGCTCCTCCATCTAATATGGAATCGAGAGCTTTCTTAAAGGCCACTAGACAGTATAGGAAAAAAAGATTTCTTTTTCTGGAGCACTTATGCTCACAACTCACCATTTGCATTTGCACACTGGCTTCTGTCAGGCAGTCATATATCTGGTTGGGGAACTCTGCCTTTGCACTTACCCAGAATATAGAAACAGAAATCAAACCTTTTGAACTCTACTTGGCTCCTCCGTAGAGTTTCGCATATTTGGCCACACATTTTACGTGTGAAACACAAGAATTTTACCAAAGAAGAAAAGCCTTTATTTTTCCTTTTGTACAGAATTTGTTCCAACTTGGCTCTACACATCTGTATGTATTGTAGATGAATGCAGCTTCTTTCATGAAATCCCATAAGGTGTTTCTGCAATGAGCAGCACTCGTTTAACAAGTGCACTCTGCCGTGCAGGCGGGACCTGCCAGGAGCAACAGCATGCCTGGAACGGAAATGTTGTTTAATGAATATTTATTGATTATGAATATTCATTAAATTAACATCTTTCTAGCCGGCCCCAGGCTTTGTAACTTATGTGGCAGTAAAGTGGTTAAGTAAAGTTTTCAAGCCGGTCTTGAAGACCTTTGAGGTTGAGATAACTATAAAAATTACCAAGACTATTTTCTTCTGGAACAGGAATCAACTCTGAAATATTGTGAAATGGTTACATTTAGCATCAAAGCCTTTGGTTTTTGGATCACGGTAGGAAGTGACCTGACCCTTTATCTCAGATTTTTTAGTACAGTTTCCATAGCAGAGTGCTTTAGTCATTAGCTCTCTGTGTTTTTCATTTTCTCCCTCCTCGTGCTTACTCTATTAATACCAAATATCATCATGTTTGGCATGGATTACTGAACCAGCTTCCTTCTCTAACTCTCTTTGAAGGTAGGCTTGCCATCCTTCAACCTATTTAGGAGTGCATAATCTTCCTAATACACATTTTTCAACATGTAATTCCCCTGCTTAAAATCCATCAAAGATTTTCCATTGCCTTTAGGATCAAATCCAAGGTCCTCACATGGAATCTGGATCTTGCTATCTGTGTAGCTTTATTTCTCACTCCTTCCTGCTCTGATTTTAGGTGCCAGCCGTTGTGAAAAATTTCTCATGCTAACTCTTGCCTACAGGCCATGGAACATATTTTACTTTGGCCTAGGAATCTGCTCCCCTTACCCTAACTCTTTAGTCTGGCTTGACTTCTACTCATCTTCCTGATACTGCCTTATGCCTCATTTCCCTTGGAATCCTTTTCTGGATCTTTAAAGACTGGTATAGATGCCCCTTCTTTGTACTCTCATATTATCCGGATTTACTCCTATTTTAGGACATACTGCTCTGCACTGAAATTCTCTCTTTAGTCGTCACAGCTCCTGTCTCCTTGAACTGTAGCTTGTCTATCAATGAAACGCAAATCTCCTGATCAGTGTTTATACACATGGCAGGTGCTCCATATATGACTATATTTGCTAAGATAATTAATCAAAATGCTTGATTCTGCCCACAGCCTTCTTTGAGGGGCTTTTCCAACCCAAGATTATGCCAGGCAGTTCAATTTGACTGCAGAGAGTATTGGTAAGAAGTAATGACCATGGATTTTGAATCTAAATAGTTAGGAAAATAATTAGAGGATTTTGGAGGTTTCATCATACCATTTGTAAAGCAAACTCAAACCGAAATTCGATTATCAGTTGACTTATACAACTTGCTGTGTCAACTATGAAGCTGGGTTTCTGTTCAAACAGGAACTCAGTTATTCTATAGCATATAGGACTTTGATTATCAGTAACAAAAAAAAATCTAAAGTTAGTTAAAGCAAAAGAGGTGTTTATTTTTAAAATATAGGGTAGCTTATAGAACGTCCTGTAAGCAATACGGTGGATCTCAGTTGGGAAGGATTTTGGAACAATAAATTAAGATTGGGGCCATGAACTAAGAAGGATTCCGTGATTCTCATATTCGTCTGTCTTTGCATTTCTGTTGCAGGCTTCTCCTTTGCTTCTTAGACCAAATGGCAGATACCTAAGTTTATATATTCCCATTCAACACACTAGCCCAGACAAAACTAGAATGCCTTCTGTTCAGTTTCTGGGGAAGAAACCATTGAAGTCAGAGATAAGCACAAAATTATTGGGGCCTTACCTCAGAAGGTGAAGTTAGCTTGTTTTACTTTGGAAATTTGTTGTGTGCTGAAAAATCAATC
Organism: Callithrix jacchus; assembly: GCF_049354715.1. Classification (NCBI taxonomy): domain Eukaryota; kingdom Metazoa; phylum Chordata; class Mammalia; order Primates; family Cebidae; genus Callithrix; species Callithrix jacchus. The sequence continues at coordinate 120,159,726 of NC_133508.1, forward strand.
AAAACGCTGTAATACCCAAAGTAGTGTTGTCTATATAAACCACCTACGCCTTTTCCTCCAAGACTGGTATTGTAAATTCAAATTCCTTTTTTTAGTTGTCTGCTTTTAGTTGCAGAATTCTCTATCATAATTCTAAAAATGCTTTATCTGTCATCATGCAGCTGTAGAAAATATCATTAGCTTTTCTTATGATTAGTGCCATACCGATATTAGTAAGGTACATTAGTCAGGGTTCTCCAGGCTTCAGAGCCAGTAGGATACCTATCTATATCTATATCTATCTATAAAGATATTATTAGAAGGTATTGACCTACAGAATTGTGAAGGTCAATTTCATGATCTGCTGTCTACAAGCTGGAGCCCAGGAAAGTCAGTGTTGCCTGAGATGTAGAGAGCTGATGATGTAGATTCAAGTCTGTGTCTTATGCCCTAAGAACAGCAGCGTGGAGGGTAGGAGATCAGTCTCTTAGCTCAACTAGTCAGGCAGAGATAATTCAACTTTTCTTCACTATTTTGTTCTATTCAGGCCCTCAATGGATTGGGTGATGTCCATCCACATTGAGGAGAGCTATCTGTTTTACTCAGTTTACCAGTTCAAATGTGAATATCTTCCAGAAACACATTCACAGACATACTCAGAAATAATAATAAAAAACCAATTTTCTGGGCATCCCATGTCCTAGTCAAGTTTGTACACATAAAAATAACCATCCCATGAGGTTATCTCAGATCTAATGTTTAGGCCTAAGCAATGGCTCTTCCCATCTTTCACTATGCACACGTCCCTCGGGATCTTCTTTAATGATCACAAGCCCTGTAAAATTATTTCTGTTGGATGTAACTTATCTCTTGGTATCATCATGACTCGTGTGTTTAGTTCTATTTGGCTGGTTCTCTGGTTGTATTTGCCTTTTTTTCTGTGATTGATTTCTCATTTTGTTTCCTCCCCTTTATCTTGTGGGTTTGAATAAGGGAAATATTTCTAATCATAGAGGAAAACAAATGACTCTAAATCTATTAGCTGCCACGCTTCAAACTTTTGCTGTCTGTGTTGTGATTCCTGTGTCACAACTTCAGTTGGAGCTACAGCAAATCTGTGACTAAAATTTTGGAAGAAAAAGAAACAAAAGCAAGAAAGATCCCTTTTTAATAAAACACATATACTATCTTCAGTCTAGGTTTCTTTCCTGTGATTGAAATTTGAGTTCCACCAAGATTCCGTGTGATCACCATCCCTGCACAGGGTTCATTTATCACCTTGAGGGCCTGTATACAAGCTGCAGTGGAACTTCCTGTTGGTCTGCCTGGAGCTTAAGGCTTCACTGTGTAAACCACATCCTCCTTCATTAATTCTTTAGTTTTCCATCTTCCTGCATGGGGCAAAATAATGCTTTTGTGTACAGATTTTCTGCTTTAGTTTCAGTAGAATCAAACCATTGCACTGTAATTGAACCAAAGACTGCAAAAGTAAGAACTGCCTTACTAACTACATAGGAGACATCAATCCTTTATGTTCATGTCAGAATACTTCTGCCTCAGGCTCCCTTGGGCAAGTCTGACCCCATTTGCAGTTGTTTCTGGTTCCCCTGTGGAGATGGGCCTCACTGTTTAATGTTTAACAAATGCTCTGCAACACAGGGGTCCAGCTGCAACATTTTCTCTAATCAGAATGATGTCATAGCTTTGCTCCCAAAGCTGCATTCCCTATGGGAGATGATCTGCTTCTGCTTGCTCTGCTTCTGCTAAGACCAGGCATCCTCATGGATTAGGGTCCAGAGTGCCTGAAGCTACAGGGCTTCTGGTACTTGAAGAGCTTTTTGGAGAAAAGGGAAACAAACAGTGCTTAGTAGGTCTAAAGGATAGAACTGGGATGAATGAGTAAATGTTGTAAGAAGGCAGGATTAAATTCAATGTAAGAAAACATTGACTAATGAATAAGATGTGTCTAACAATACAATGACCCTTGTGAGTTCCCAGTCACTGTGACTGATCAAGAAGATAGATGAATAATAGTTAGAGAGAAGAGGAGGGGATTATTGCATTGGTGACAAGACTGGGCATTTCTAAGCGTCCTTGAAGTTTTAGGATTTTAGTAATTTCATCTTAAGGACATTTTTCTTCCTTTCTTTCTTCTCTCTCTCCCCTGCATCTTCCTTTCTTTCCCACCTTCATTCTTTGTTTCTTCTCTCCCTTCTTCCTTGTCCTTCTTTTTTTTTCTTTCTTCCTTTCTTATTTTTAAATAAATTTAATTGTTTGAAATTAAATTATACTCAAAGGTAGTATATCTGACTTCAAAATCAGCAGAAAAAGCAATGGTTGCATGTCTTTTTATTTTTCTTTATTCCCTTTTCTTTCTAAAGAAGTCAATATAAGCTTCTAACGTGAGTTATCCTGTTCTCAGAATATTTTACTTGCAGGATCTTCACTTAGTTTCAATACTTACAGCCAGTGGAAGAAAGCACATCACTCTTTGAACTCCAGGGCCGTCAGATGTCTTCCATAACTCCAGCGCTGAGGTTTTGACGTCAGTTTTCACCACTTCACAAGATCTTTCCTGGTTAGGAAACACTTGCCTGCAAGTGTAGCTGTGCTTTCCCTCATAGAAATTCAGATTAGTGGATGATCTTTTAAGCTTCTCATTACAGGGCTAGTACAGAGCCTGCTTAGCGAGGAGCTCCTATTTTAGAAGTTCGCCTTCCACCAAACTGGTGGAAATTCAAAAAACACCCTGACATCTGTCTTTCTGCCTATGTGTTTTGCTTTTCACTGCCACTTAGTTCAGATCACAGTGTTTACTGTTGACTTCTCCAGGACAATATACTATCCCCCAGCATTCAAATGTTGATCTTCTTGTGCCAAGGCATCAGGGTGATTTCTCTGTGAGCAACCTACAACCTTGGGTGTAATACTTTATTTGTAGGATAGCAGAGTGGCAGTGATCAAGCAGTGTCAAGTAAAGACCCTTCGGTATTTATCCTTATGGGTTTTGTTTCCTCCGAAAAAGAGTAAATACGTTTTGTTTGCCAAACATACTATGTTGATGTGTAGAACCGAAACAGCTTTGAAGAAACAGTCCTGCAAACTACATTTCGCCAAGTTGGAGGGTATAGAGCAGAGTTGGGGCTATCTATTCTTTGTATTTCAGTACTTCAAGGTCCAAATTAGCACACATCCAAAGACTGTTTTACCAATATTTTACAGATCCTTTTAATTAAATTAAATTGCTTTCCAGCTACTCTGATATATCAATCTTTTTCTTAGGAAAAAGAACACAGCTTGTGATCCATATCTGCACATTTATAGGTAACATCTCTTTTGGGAGACTCACAAGCATCATCTTAGGCTTAACAAGTCTGCGACTCAACTCACAACCTTCCTTAATCTGCCACTTTCCAGACTTCTCCATTCCAATAAATAGCACTTCTTATTCCTTTACACTCATTTCAAGTACCCTGATCATTAATTCATAACATGAAATATAATTTGTAAGTGTGTGTGTGATTATTTTTTAATGCTCATTTCCCTACTAGGTTATAGTATCTTTGAGAGCAAATGCCTGGAACACAGTATGCTGTCAATGAAAGTTCACCGAATAGTATAAATAGAAAGTTGTGCCATGGTTTATTAACTAATTATTAACTAAAAGTTATTATCTGTAACTTATCCAGCTTTTGAACTTGTCAAACTGTGTAATTTAATAAAAACACACAAGTCTCTAACAAATTCTTGATGAACATGATGATTCATTCTAAGATACTACAGATCCTCTTTAAAAAAATTTAGAATGCTGAGGGAGTTCCCATAAGTTCCACTAGTTCTATCCTATTAGAATAGTCAGTAATCCCTAGGATGGTGTGGTAACTTCTTGAGTTAGTAGGTCCATCTATTCTAATTATAGATTCAATAATTGGGAAGATAGGAACACTTGATGATTTCTCTATACTCGTAAGACAAACTCAAACCAAAACTATCATTTGACTCTCATAACTTCCTATTTTAATGTATGGCAACTATGATAATTGAGATATCAATAAAGTGTTAATAAATAAGATACTGCATATAATAAACTCTGAAATATTGTGAATTTTTTTCCATTGATGTCACATGACTGAGGCAAATTATGGAGGGTGAGATAAACAATAATGTAGACTACCTGTCTGCTGATTGATCAGCCAACTTAATGCATTTATCAAAGCAGAGTTCATCTTGCTATATGCATACAACAGCACGCGGATCACACAGGCTGAAACCTAGATTCTTGAGGTCTTGTGAACAAACAGATCAACTGAAACTTACTTGGCTGCTTATCACAAAAGCCATCATCATAGATCAAAATCACCCTGAATTAGCATTACCATTTCCAACTAGATATAAAAAACAAAGGTACTTAAAGATCTTTTGTTGTTGTTCATTACCCTTTCACCCAGTGATTTCGAATACAGTTTGGTACATAGTAGATTCTCAAGAAATATTTATTGCATAAATTCATATGGCTATTGAAAAGCAATTCTTTAAAGCTGCCTACTTCCGGTTCCTCTTAGTTTCATCACTGTTAGTTTACTTACATTGCTTCAGTCACAGTCTAAACCTAAATAGTATTTGGATCCCACCCAGGTATATATTTCATGTTAGGTCTGCTCATCAAGCTGGAGTTGGAGGAAAGGCAGTGGGAAATGATTCATAGGGCTTAGTGTGTGAGATGCCTGTAAACCTTTCAGGCTCTTCTGAGACTTTCCATATATCCCCAATCCAACAGGCAGAACCTGAGATTTTGACAGTGAGAGTGAACTGGTACAACTGTACAATAATCTGCTACAGCAGCCATTCCTTAGTCTTCCTGGGGTGAGCATGATCACTGTGAGAGGTTTATACGGTAACTGTGGTTGTGTTGTGTTTTATTTTGTTCTGTTTGTAGTCTAGCAACAATGGAAGTAAATTTATATTATTTATTTATGTAGGTTTCCTGGAGCCAAAGAAGCATCCTGGAAACGCCACATTTCCTGATCTCCTTTATATCTTTATGTCCCATTCAAGTGGCAGCTCCTTTGAGCCTCAGTTATACTCTTCAACTCCCCAGGTACGATAAGCAAAAACTGAGCTATCATCTGTGCCACTGAGGACCACAAGGAGTTAATTTTCAAAAACGGACGGTCAGAAATCTATTCATATATCTTCATTTGCCTGTTCCTAATCTCTTCTGAATATATTATCTATATATGTGTATATGTGTGTGTGTGTGTGTGTGTGTATTTTTTGGTGGGGGTTTGTATTTTTGATCCTCATTCAAACTCTGTAATAATAGTGATGCGAATCACATGAGGCCATTTCATACAGAAAAACACAGAGGCCCTAGAGTTAAGTAACTGTTATAGAAGTACAGGGCTTAGTGGCAGAGTCTTGACTCAAGCCTAGAGAATCCTCCTCCTGAATTTAATCATATATATATATGTGTGTGTGTGTCTGTGTGTGTGTGTGTGTGTGTGTGTGTGTATAAATTCTTTGAGGCCATTTCACATATATATATATGAACAAATTCATATACATATGTATATATATTTAAATGGATCTCAGCTCCATTGCCAACACTAGTCAGGGTATGCCTGGTCACAGGGAAAGAGTATCTGTGAGAATCTATAGGAATTCAAGGTAGAAGGGCAGGCAGATTTCATCCTAGAAGAATTTCCTTCCTTCCTCATTCACACTCGCTGCATCTTATTTTGGCTGCTTTAGTGTGGCTTATGGGGTCTGAGTGGTTTGGATTTTGTGAGTGTCTTTAGCCTCATCATGAACTTCTCATTTCTCTGCTCGCTGCACTAGCTTCACTACCCCTTTATTTCCATTCGTGCCCTACTCCTTTCCACCTCATACCTTTGCCCCTGCTAGTTCCTCTTCCTAACAGCCTTTCTCCATTTCACCCGCCAGCTCCCACTCAAACCCTGAATGTTTCTTCAGGGAAGTTTTCTGTGATTGCTATATTAGTTGCCTCATTAGAAACTCTCATAGGCTCTCTTCAATCAGCAGGCTCACCCAGAGCTCATCTCCGTCAAGCTAGTAGTGTATTAATGCTTTAGGAGTTGTATCTCACCCCCCAGTGCACCCTGGCTGATTTACTGAATTCCAGCTTCGAATCAGAGAGAAAATATAAGGATGACATAATTACCTCCTACCTGACCATATGAATTTGGTTATGGCAATGCCACTAGATTAGTGAGATAATGACAATAATAAAATTCATATTAAGAACCAATATTCATTATTTGATGAATAAGGCATTATACTAAATGTGACAGACTGTGTTTTTGATCCTCAGTCAAACTCTGTGATAACAGTGATGTGAGTCATGTGGAACCAGTTCACACAGGAGAATACTGAGGCCCTAGAGTTAAGTAACTGTTACAGAGGCACAGGGCTAAGTGGCAGAGCCTTCATTGAAACCTGAAGAACCCTCCTCCTGAAGTAGTTCATGCTGGTGCACTGCCTCTCAATTGGTGGAAAAGTAGCCAACTATGTCTGTTCACACATTGGTAAATTAACTGCCAAATTTCTCCTTAAGGAGTAGTTCACAGCCCCATTGGTCAAGTCCTAGGCCCAACCTGGACATTCCCTGTGAATTCACTGTGGTTTGGCATGGTTCACAGCTTAGACTTTATAGAATGTGACCTATATCAGATGTATGAATTAGTTAATTTTCACACTGCTGTAAAGAAATACCCAAGACTGGGCAATTTATAAAGAAGAGGTTTAATTGACTCACAGTTCTGTGTGGCCTAGGAAGCCTCAGGAAACTTACAATCATGTCAGCAAGGGAAGCAGCACATCTTACATGGTGGCAGACAAGAGAGAGAAGTGCAGAGTGAAGGGGGAAGATCCCCTTATAAAACCATCAGATCTAGTAAGAACTCATTCACTATCATGAGAACAACATGGGGGAAATTCCATATTGTTCATCCAATCACTTCTCATGAGGTCCCTCCCCCAACACATGAGGGTGACAATTTGGATTACAATTCAAAATGAGATTAGGTGGGGAAACAGAGAAAGACCATATTAATATGTCATTCTTGTAGACAGAAAGGAAGGATTTGCTATTGAAAGGAGAGAAGACTTGGGACAGGATGGGTGAGGATATGGGAGAGAAAGAAAGAAAGTTACAGGAAGAAAGAGTGACAAAAATACTATTTTTTGTCTGAAAATACATTTGAAAATAATCTTTTTCATATGCTTTTCTGAATATTTTCAGTGTCTTAAGAGAAGAAACAAGGTAGAGTAAATTAATTTTATTCATCTATGTCTGAAGAATGCCTTGACATGCGTTGTAGAAAAATAAAGAATGAATTAAAGACATTAGTAACACATTTGAAATTACTGATGCTGGGGACACAATTAGATAGGAAGAAAAGTGAAGGCAGGCACTGGCAGATAATGGAATTGGAAACATCAAGTACTGAAGAAAGCGCATACTTCAGAATTTTGTACTTGGGTGACCTTGTGCATTGGTTAGAGGCTATTTCTTTGCTTTATGCTGCCATTTACTTTGGTAGATCTACAGGAGAGCATAGAGATGGCCTGAAGAAGGCATGGGTGCTCAGGGCACAGCAGGGAAGAAGGCACATCCTTCCCCCCCCACTCCAGTCTCACACACCTGAATTTCCCATGAACTTCCCTGTCATAGATACCCACTGCCAGGTTCAGCATCCAGTTGAGTAAAGACCTAGCTTGGGCAACATTCCTCTCCAACTAAAATCTATTCCAGAACCACCTTGAGCAAGTCCATTTACTTAGGGCCTCGTGTACTCACCTGGAAAAAAGGTGTGATGGAGCCCAGTGGCTTCTGAGAGGCATGCAGCCATGAATTTCAGGTAAAGAGCCATCCCTGGACTCTGAAGGCAGAATGGAGGAAGAGCTTTGCTTTCTGGTCTTGGCGCCTTCCTGCTCTCAGCATCCCTTCACAGTGGTTTGTGCACATGCTCATGTTTGAAGGGCTGCTGGGTACCTCAGAGTCAGGGTCAGGTTCTTCCTCTCTCCCCTCTCTAGGCCTTGATTTCAGTCCCAAGGGCTTGTTCTGATAAGGTCAGAAGAGTGCTGAGGCAGACAAGATGTCCATTATCCTCTGATAGGGCAGCAGAGGGCCTGGTAGAGAAATTACTGTCTTCTAAGAATTCTAATGCAAAAAGCATAAACCCAAGGAAAGAAAAAAAAAACAAAACCTTTTTGTGCTGATTTATATTCATTCACTGTATTTTCATTATTTTTATATTTTTATTACATAGATACTTTCATTATTATATATGAATTTATTGCAGAAAATTGAGAAAAGGCATAGATATAAAATTTTAAATGCTATCATTATACATCATAGAATTTAACACTTGGAATATTTTCACATTTTATGTGTATGAATTTATTGCAATGAATAGCATGTGTAGATGGCATGTCTTTCTATTTAAGGTTCAGTTAAGGAAACCTTAAATAGAAAGAAACACATCTGAGAATTTTTTCATTGCCAAATAATCCTCATAAACAAAAAATTTAATGGCTGCACAACATGCGTGCCATAATCTCTTGAAACAGTCTCCTCATGTTGAGCATTTAAATTATTTACAATTTTACCATTATAAACAATCCTGTGTTCTAGCACATAAATTTCTGTCTCCGTTGCCTATTCTATCAGAACAGATTTCTAGGAGTGGAATTACTGGTTCAAAGGGTGGAACACTTTCAAGACTGAATATATTGCCAAATTGCTTTCAGAAAGACTGTATTAAATTTTACCTTCTCATGTCATTTACAAGAGTTTCTACATCACTAAACTCCTAATAAAGATCAATTTTACCATTATAATTTTCATAAGTGAAAGATATCTGATTTATGTTTTAATATATATTCATTTGACTATTACAGAGGTTAAACCTGTTTTTATTGATTGATAATTGTAATTATCCTGTGATTTCTGCTTTGACAGTGTTTCATACTTGAACTTTTTGTATTGATTTGCAAGGGGCTCTTTATACATCAATGACATTATTTGTCATATTTGTTACAAATATATTTTCCTTGTCATTTTCTTCTAATTTTATATATTGTTTGGTCTTTTCAGAAAATGCAAAAATTTTAGAGAATCAAATTTACTGGTCTCATTTTTGTGTTTTTTTAATTTGCTTTTGTGCTTATAATCTTTTAAATATTTACTTATATTTATTTTAATTTTACATTTTTATTTCTCTTTTTTGTAAATTTAAAGCTTTATATTAAATTTACTTTCAGGTAGTTAAAAATAAAATACCAATTTAATATTAAAAATACTAATACAATAAGAAAATATAATATTTTCTCCTTCACTCCCTCCCCATCTCCGGACCTACTCCTAAGAGCAACTACTTTTAGCTATTTGTTTTTTGAATGATTACTCAAATCTGTATCTTTTAATATGTGTTTACTGTTCTTTATTGGTATACAAATTTTAGATATTATCTATTAAATATCTAATAACAGATAGGGATTTATCATTTGGATAAAACCCTACTTCTCATTCCATCATCCTTCTGATATAATTATATTGATTTCTAGTTAAATCAATAAGGACTATTTACACTGTAATGACATATATGTTGTACTATGCCAAAGACAAGTTGTTCACTGTTATTGCATTTCCTTTACGGGATTTAAAAAAAATTTTTTTTAGTCATTTTTTATTTATTCATACTCATCTTTTTAAATCTTAAATCTCAGTTATATTTTTTCAGTAACACCAGAATGCATCCCTTCCCCTCCTGTCATGTTCTATACTTCAACTACTCACTTGTAAGGCTGTGTCTAACTCTTTTAATCCAAGTTGATTGTTCTAGGATTTGTCTGAGGTCATCATTTTAGGCTTCCTTTACTCCTTTCTGAGATGAATCATCTTTTAGGGATCCCGTTCCCCTCCCACTCTTCGTTGTGCTGTTGTTAGTTTTCTCTTGCTGCTATAACAAATTATCTTATAATTGGAGGCTTAAACTAGCACAATTTATTGTCTTATAGTTCTGGAGGTCAGAACTCCAAAATGTTTTGGCAGGACCATATTACTTCTGAAGGCTCCAGGGGAGAGTCTATGCCCTTGCCTTTTCCAGCTTTCAGTGGCCACCTTAGCTCATGGCCCCTTCCTTCATCTTCAAAGCTAGCAGCATAGCACGATTGAATCTTTCTTTCTCTCCTGTGTTACTCGTTCCCTAGTACGACCCTTTTCATTATATTGGATCCACTTCAATATTCTCCCTATCTCAAGATCCTTAATCTCATCTGAACAGTCCCTTTTGTCATACCATGTAAAACAACATGTTTACAGGTTCTGAGAATTAAGGCATGGATGTATGTGGGGAGCTGTTGTTCTGTCTACAGCAGTTATGTTTCACTTTATGTTTACCTTAACTATTTTGGATCATATCTTCAAAAAGTTTTTTCATCCAAAGAGCATGGACCATAAGTTTTCTGACTGTGTCTCTTAGAATGTTTATAGTTTGCACTTTTAGACAATATAACAGCAATATAGTTAAAAACATTGGTTTCATTTTGTTTCGTTTGGTTTGATTTTTGACTCTGCTCCTTACTAGTTCTGTGTCTTTGGGCAAAGGTAGTAAGTCTCTCTTTGCTTTAGTTTCTTTACCTCCAGAATGGGAATATTAGTAGCATCTAATCATAGGGTTGTTTTAAAGATTAAATGAATTCCTTTATACAGTTTCTGCTACCTAATTAATCACTTAATTAATAGATTGGGTAAGTTTAAAATTCAGGCTAAACTTTTTTTTGGTCAGAATTTTGAACTCATTCTATCATAGTCTTTTATGATTTACTATTGCTGTTGAGAAGTCCATTACCATTCTAACTAATGTTCACATTGCTGACAAGTTCTGTCACTATAGAAGCTTTAGACTCTTTTATTTATATGTGGTGCTCGGAAACTTCCAAACGCCTAAGTGGGTCATGTTTCATTAATTCAGTAAAACATGTTTCAACATAAAGCTTTTGGACACTCATCAGTGTTTAGAAATTCACTTCTATTTGCTTCTCACTTTTAAGAAATTATATTTGTCAGTGTTGATTTTTCTGAATCAATCCTCTATGTCTATCATATTTTTCAGCACTAACATTCTTTCTGAAATTTAAAAACTTGATTTTTTCAGAGATATTATTAATACCCCTCATTATCCTATGACTTTCCTTTTTTAAAAAAATTGCATTAGACTGTTGATTACTTTAGGTCTTTTGAGAAAGAGATGCCAGAGCAGATATGGACATGCAAGAGATTTTTTGGTGAAGCACTTATGAAGGAGAAAGTAGAGGGAGGCACATGAAGTTGGGGGGTGTTCAGACAGTGAGGCAGGTCTGCGTCTGTGATGGAGAAGGGGAAGGAAGGTGAACAGAGGAGACAGCCTTAAATGCTGTGCAGTTATAGGGAAGATTTGACCAGACCAATGGGGAGCCTCTGAGACAAAAGTACACCTTAAAGGAGACCTGCATCTCATAGGATTGGGCCTGCAATGGAACCCCCATATACTCCTTCACTAGGTGGGAGTAGCTTATGGAGAGTGTGACTTTGCTGCAAATCCAGTGGCGGATCCACAAGGGCAGGAGCTGAGGTGCCCAATCCATTAGGCTTCCTCTAAGCAGTGCTTTTTCATAGCCACCAGAGTCAGTCCTCTGTGCCTCACAGATTCACAGGTGGGGGAGAAGCTGTTCTTGTGGGTCTTTCTTGTGGTTCCTATGGATTTTTCTTCCTACAGGGAAATGGAAGATGAAGGCTGGCAGGCTCAACAATAACCTCCATCATGCAGGTAGTCTCAGGGCCACAACCTGTATTCACCTTTTTCCCTTTCCACTGTCCATCCGAAATTGTCCTCACTCTCATCTGTCACCTCAGGACATCTTGCAGGCTTACCTCATGGGTCAATCCAAGCCTGAAATCCTGAAAGGTATGACCCTTAGATTGGCAATCACACTCTTTGGGCTGGGGTGGCTGTGTGTGTCCATTATAGTTACAATGGTGTAAGGGTGTAAAAGGAAGCATTCTCTCTGCACTTATTATGTAAATGGAGCCCTACCTTTGCCCACTGTTCACAGTTGATTCTTCCTATCAGGATGATAACTCTTCTTTCAATCTGTTGGTTCCCGGATACAAAGAAGTCCATAGTCTTCTGGTGGCAGCCATAGATTGTAGTTCAGTGGGACCTTGGCCCTGTCCCTTTGCAGGTGTCCAGACCCCAGAATTGTGAGGAGAAGAAGCTCCAAATTCCCCAGTGGGTCAATGTGGGTGATAATTAATGGGGTTATTACTGGTTCCACTCCTGGCTCCCAGGCAAATTTATTCTTCCTGCTGAGAAGACTGTGTCATAAAGAGGTCTCTGATTTAATGTATATATTGTATCCTGAAACATGGCATCCCATTTTTTCAGAGTGATGCCTCCAAGCTCGTGTTCCCTTTTTTCCTACTTATAGATAAGTAACACATTATTTTCTCAGTATGGTGATCATGTTCTATGAACCGTCTCCATAACTTGCTGTGAACCAAGCCCTTGCCTCTTTCCTCCCAAATTTATCAATTGTTACCATAGCACCTAATTATGTTCTGTTGGTTAAGCCACCACCTGGCTTTTTTTATTTCTGGGCCCCACCAATCCATGGATGTTAACAAGCCCTGGTCTGTGACCCCCTTTCACTGTCATATGTGGCCTGGAGAGGAGAGCTACCACTGAATGTATTGATTCTAGTGCTCCTCTCCGTAGCGTAGTGCTGGTGGTTGTGGTGAGTGGTATGTCTTTCGGGCTATCTCTTTAATCCCTGAGAGGGTTTTCATCACCTAATGTGTGTATTCTAGCATGCCTGCTTCTTTCAGCCACTTTATTTGTTCTGCCATCTTCCAGGGAAACTCAGGTATTTCCACTCTAACAAGCACTGTTTGTCACTTTTTCAGTTCTCTAAAAGGCACCCTGACAAATTGGTTCCAGCCTCTGAGTTTTAATTCTTATCCATCTAGTTATATTTTAGCCCTTTTAATTCAGCACTATCAAAATTCAATTCCAAGGGATGAATATTTACTTCCATGATATATTAGTCTATCTGGACTGCCATATATTGGGTGGTTTAAACAACAGAAATTTATTTCTCACTGTTTAACAGATTCAGAATTTTAAGATCAGAGTACCAACATAGTTATCTTCTATTGAGGACCCTCTTCTTGCTTTACAGTAGCTGCCTTCTTGCTATATGTATTCACATGGACTGAATAAGCATGGAGAGGCATCTCTCTCTCTTCCCCTTCTTGTAAGCAATTTATCTCTCTTCCTCTTATTATAAGGCCATCAATTCTATTACATTAAGACTTCACTCTTATGATCTCACTGAACCTATATTGCTTCCTAAAAGGTCTATCCCCAAATACAGTCAAACTGTGGGTTAGGGCTCCAACATGTAAATTTGGGGGTGGGAGAGGAACAGTTTGGTTCATAGTATCTGGTTTCTACAGGAGTATGGGAATTCTTGCAGCTCTATTGGTATATAATCTGTTTTCTCACTTTTCAGGCCCAGCATATCCCCAACCTAGATTTAACTCTAGCTATAGAACTAGTGGTCAAGAGAGAAAGTGAGGGCAGCTGTTGAGGGTGCTTCTGTTGCTTTGCAGGGAAGAGTCCTCTGCAGCATCTCTCAACACAGGAGAAGTAACTAGTTCTTACTCAAGAAAAGACAGACCATCTCTAAAAACTAAGGGTTGGGGAATCTTCATAGCCAGCATCCTCATAGGCATCCATCTTTCTGTTCACATTTCACATTTCAAGGCCCCAGATTTTACTAACCAGAGTCCTAGAATTATGATAACACACCTGCCTTGCTGGCTCATTTAATTACTTCTGGAGCTCTGTTAATCATACTATTAAAGCTTCTGTCTGCTGCTCAGCTCGATGTATCTATAAAGGAGGCTCTCTGGCTCTTCCACTTGGCTTTTAACTGCCTTTTTACAGTTCTCAATTTCTAATTATACTTCTGCAGGACATAAATAAAATAGCAATAATTATTCCTCTCTGATGTCTTTGTAGGCGATGCTTCTACATTCCTTCTATTTTTCAAATTGCAAAATCATGGAACTTGCAAGAATGTTTCCTTCCAACAAAGTTTTCCCAGGTTATCCTGGTAAAATCTTTAGCCACAAATAAATTCCAGGGACTATTCTTGCTCTGTAAACCACTCAGAATGCCGACTTTGCCTCTAGGAAGAAGAGTGAGCCTGTTCTAACAACTGCCACCTGTGTTCTCAGAACATGCCCAGAGCCGTGTATGTTAGTGAGGCCTTCTTCAAGAAGCAAACAGCAAGCTTATGTGCAAACGATTTACTGTGGGAAATGCTTATAAAGGGTAAAAGGAATGGGACCACAGAAAGCAGGGAGAGCCTTCAGACCGTGATGCAGCTCTGATGCCTGCGAAAGAGGAGCAATGAAAGAAAGATCCAGTGGAGTTTTAGACAGCAAGGTAATTCTCAAAAAATTTTAGGCAGTCTGATGGCAATTCGTAAGCCAAAGACCTGTGTGAAAGAAGCCCCATGTCCTGCAGGAGTTGGTCTGCATTAATATAGCTATTAGGCTCAATCACTGGTAGCAGTCTCTGGGATGTGTGACTACAGTGTGCACCCAATGGTGAATCCAGAAGTTAGTTATCTGGGGCCATCACTCACTTAAGCTTCTTGCAGCAGGTGATCTGAGTGGTACATTTTCATGGACATCATAGGGCAAGTTTGTAAAATTATCTAAGTTCAGTTTTCTCCATCATTATCTCATTTTTCCCCCTTTAACAAAATTTTCACCATTTCTTTATCTCAGTCTCTTCCTTTTTATTTCAAGTGTTCCAATATGTGGTGACTCTTGGTTACCCTCACAATGCACTGAATTAATTGATGGCTGGAACAGTTGAATAGGTATTGATCAACCTGTTAACTAACCTGAGATGATTTGAAACTCTGTTTTCCAGAAGAGAAAATCTTTGCTTTGGAGCATCAACACCCACAGTTTGCTTTAGTTCTTCTTGTACACATAGTTCAATGTTTAAGAAATCTACAAATTTTTACCTGGCATGAGTCACCAGCTGTTCTACATGTAAGGCTATAGTGGAACATCAGCCTACTGTCTTAAATAGTCAATTTTCAGTTCACTTCTGAGTTTTTAGCCCTATGGCTCTTTTCTGACTCTCCTTTGTATGTATTATTTCGAATTTTTAAATCTGTAAGCTGTTTATACTTTGGAAAACTATTTTAAACATTGTTATTTCATAAATGTGACCTGAGAATCTAATGTTTTTTTAAAAAAATTGTTACTTGATTAATTTTAGTGGCCCAATGTAGAGAATTTCAATTTCAGAGCAAAGTAACATGAAAGACTTTTCTAATTTAGAAATTTATACTAATTAAAATTCCTAACAGTTTGTGAGAATGCTTGTTTCAACATATGTTGACCCACACTGATTAATATAACTAAAACAAAACTAAAGCAAATCAAAATGTTAAAGAACAGAAACCAAATCTTACCATTTTTACATGTGAAAAATAACATCCTGTTTACAGATAAATGAATATCCTCCTGTCATTTAAACTGGTTTCTGGCCATTCAGATTTCTCTGTGTATGTGTGTGTCTGTGTGTTGTTTATATTCTCTATTTTTAAACTTAGCTCTAAGTGTTTTGCTTTTATCCCTTAAGGAAATAACTTTTACTTGAATTAGTGTTACAATTTATTTTCCAGTTTGATAGTCTGCTTTTAATTTATATTTTGGTGTTTTGGGCAATGAAACAACTTAATATATGCCATCAAATATCATTTCAGTCTGAATTTATAATCTGAACTACCTCCAATACTGATGAAGAAATACAAATACAGTAGAGACCTTTTCTTTTTGGTGTCTTTTTTCTCTCTAATGGTTTCTTTCTTTTTTAATGCTAACTTGGGATCATTCAGTAATTGTACTTAAAAGATGTCAAAGGTCACTAACCTCTAAAGGACAATATGTGAGTTTTGGTACAGTATATTAGAGAAAGGTAAAACATGTTAAAAATGGTCCACTATCTCAAGAAGTTTTGACTTAGAGTACACGTCTAAGAGGAGTCACTGAAGACTCTGTTTTACAGATGCTTAATGTTATTAGTTGCAGACGTGTTGAAGCAGAGGTTCAGCATAACAAATGGTATTCCAGGAAGGCTATATGCTAGTAACAAAAAGATCTGCACCAAAATTATAGGCATCTTTTGGTTCCCTATGCTGATATAAATGATGGAACATACTGCATCACCTAACACAATAAGAATATTCTAAAACTAGCCTGAGATTTATCATTCATTCACTCATTCAATAAATATTTATTATGCCTTTACAAAATGGTCAATATATCTACGACATGTTTGTATTACAAAAATAAAAAAAAATTATGGCTCTTGCTTTTAAGAAGTTTTAAGTCTGGTGGAACAAGCACTCTGTACACAAATAAATTATAATATCAGGGTAATTCTAATAAGAGAGTTATAAACAATTTGCAATGAGAACACAAAGGAAGAAGAAACTAAGTATACTACAGGGATTAGACTCTTTTGAAGGAAAGGGTGATGTTTCAAATGTATCTCACAAAATGAGCCATGAATGCAGACCTCTTCTTGGCCACTGACACCTTCCAGATGGATTTTGGAACAAACAATTTCCATGTGTGAGTTTTTGGGAGTGAAGGAATAAACCACTCTGCGAGTAAATGATTTAATGCCCTGAGGTGTAAGTAAGAGATAAAGAGGCAGAGAAAGTGACAGCTGATCAGCCTTTTAACAATTTTGTTTAGGCTGGGCAGGGTGGCTCACACCTCTAATCCCAGCACTTAGGGAGGCTAAGGCTGGTAGATGGCTTGAGCCCAGGATTTTGACACCAGTCTGGGCAACATGGCCAAACCCCATCTCCATAAAAATTCAAAAAATTAGCTGAACATGGTGGTACTAGTAGTACTAGTTACTTGAAAGGCTGAGGTGGGAGGATCACTTGAGCACAGGAGACAGAGGTTGCAGTGAGCCTAAATCTTGCCACTCACTGCACTCCAGCTTGGGTGACAGAGTTTGAGGCTCTGTTTCAGAAAAACAAATAAACAAAAAGTATTTTTTGTCCTGTACAAGGAGAAGAAGGGCAATAGCCACATGCCTCTTAGTCTTTCTCATATTCAGTAGCAATGCCTGCCAATTCACGACCCTTCTCATGGCCACATACCCTGTAGGGGTTGGTACCAGAGTGTAAGTTTTGTTAGGCTAACTTCTGTGGTTTGGACAAGAAGTCAACTCCTTTTCCCTATACAAGCAGAAATATAGGTTGCCATTTTTCTCAAAAACATGAAATATCTTGAAGCCTTTTAATATTTAATTTCAGGTCTGACTTGTGTTAGTTGAATCCTACTATGTGTCAAAAGCTTTCCTGGAATCTTCCTCATGTAGTTTATATCGACCAAAAGAGTATCATGCATTTTACATACTTTTCAACCAAAAAAAATTTTCTCTAACATGGGATTTTCCTTTAGTGTTGCACCAACTACATAGAAATATATAATAACTAAGACGTATGATGTATTAAGGCAATCTGACCTCCAGATGTTTTGTTCTGAAGCTGATGTGGCAGAGGCTGAACGTTGCAGCCTTGTCAAAAAGTTGGTTTGCATAGCAAAGTTAAGACTATGGAGAATCTCTCTCTCTCTCTCTCTCTCTCTCTCTCTCTCTCTCACACACACACACACATGCACACACACACTCCAAACCAAAAACCATTTTCTTCAAAATAAATAATAGGAACTTCAACTACTGACTCTCAGAGGAAATACTATGTCTTCTTTCAATACCTGAGAAGATTTTCTCAGAAATTGTGTAGGGCTGGATTGTCGGCCAACTAAGTGCAACTGCAAAACTAGAGATGAAATGGGGAAACAGCAAGCAGAAAACAACATTCATTGATTCCCCAAAGCTGGAACCACTTTATATCAATTTTAATTTAAATGTAAAAAAAAAAGAAAAGAAAATGGTGCAATATATTTTCCTCTGCTTCATTTCTTTTGCATTGCCTTCTCCTGGGCATTTTGCTATGTAGAAGGGTAATGTGTTTATACGTTTTGGAGCTAAGCAGTCATAAAACTGTATAGGCACAGCTTGGAACCACCATCTACAAATTAGAAAGTTCCCCTAGACTTGCCCATTTTATAAACACTATATGAAGAGCGAGAGAAAGAAAAACAAACAAAACTGGAGGAAGGTGGTTTAGGTTTAGTTTTTTCTCTCACTCTTTTCCCATATAATTCCTAAATAGTTTATTTGATAATTATACAGCATAGAAATATGATGCAAAATAATGTAAATATGATTTTCATCATAAAATGGAAAACATAAAAAATCGCCTTTAGCAGTGTCAGCTGGAATTCAATAGACTTTATGCATTTTTGGAGTAAAAAGCGAATTGCTGACCTCAAGTTTCCGTTCTTCATTCTAAAAAGCAAAGACTAACTGAAAGAAGCATCAGTAAACATATTTATTTTTGTTTTAAAATACATGTTTTTTCAGTAAACTAAAGATTTCAGAAGTTATTAATAATCAGAAATAAAATGATTTTTTTCCTGAATTTCTTTGATGATATTCTGCATTTTCTAAACAATCTTCTTGCTTTTTGACCCATGTAATTCAAGAAAATATGCTGAGCATTGGTAGTTTGGACAAAGATTCTAACACCCTGCTTCTGATATACTCCCAGATTAAGATAGCAAGTAATTTGCATCAAAAAATGTAAAATAAAAAAAGCATAAGGCACCGCATGTTGGAAGTGTAACTCCTTCAACAAAACTATGAATAACTTATTTACTTGCCTCAGCAGTAATTTCCTCTAGATTGCTGCCTCACCACTGTTGGCACTGAAATTATATTAAAACAACTGTATTAACTGCTGCTTTTGTTTTACATCAGATGAAAGCTCAAAACACAAAAACTTGAAATAAATATACAAGTAAAAAAATAAGTACATATTTAAGTGCTGTTATTGCAGGCTATGTTGAATAAGTTTAAAGGCCCAATAGTCTACTAGTACATGTGCTTCAAATAGAGATATTCCATATATTCTATTTAGCCCAATTTTGTCATCTAGCCCATCTATCAACAAATGACAAATTAAATTATGGTAAAAAGAGGAAATGATCGTGGATACTGGTAAAATAATAGATGTTAGCAAGTAAGATTGATTTTAATAAAACCTATTGAAGATTTAAACGGGTTCCAGAATATGGAACTATGGCTAATGCGTGGCACATTGCAGCTACTTAAGAAATATCTGTTGAATGAATGGATAAATTTTATTCACAGCAGAAGATGTCAAAATGCTCCCCAAAAAAAAGAAAGTACTGCTGAGTATGTTTCTGACCTCAAGTTTCATTTCGTAGGGTACTGAGCATGCTTTTAACAGAAAGTAAATGTTCTATAGAAGTTTGGGGTGTAGGTAGATTGATAACCGCCTTTGATGCTCAGCAGGGAACTCATAAATAGTTAAGCATATGCAAATTACTTGAGAGATGTTGGTCTTCATTTGTGGTTTTAGGTCAGACTAATGATTTTCTTTTTCAAACAGAACCAAATGGATGTGTCAAAGAGGTAAAATTCTTAATGGGAGTGGACATAAATAGTTTCTAACCTGCTGCTAAGGTTACAAATGTCACTGGTAGTTGTCATTATAGTAGAGCAGAGGGTCCTTCATCATTTCAAACACATTTCCATATCCACAGGTAGTCAGATAAGTGACCATTACCACATGTAGCAAAAGGACAAACAGATGGTGTTCAGATCATTCATTTTTTGTGTGTCTTACAGGACTCCAGCATTTTAGAAGTCATTCAGAGTCATGTGTTTTATATCAACTTGTGTAGAAACATTTATAGATATTGAACCCATGCCCTTTCACTCATGGCTTTGTTTCCTCCGTCTCCCCTTTCCTATATCCCAAGTGTGGAAGTGAAGTATAGATCTTTCTCACTATAGAGTGATTGAGAAATCTTCCATTAGGACTCCAAGTGAGCATGTTCTATTAATCTTCTGGTCTCCCAGCAACCTCCACACATAATAAATAGCACAATTTATATCACTTACCAAGGGCCTATCCCCCCTGCTTGAGTTTTCCACATTTAACAGTTTTTCCACAGAATTTGAAGTGTGGGTGGTGGCCATATTGACAGAACACAACCGGATTACCCTGGCATCGCTGATTCAGAACTTCCCTACAGTTTTCCCCCAGCAGAGTTTCAAACAGATTGTAGCCACAATCCAAACAGGCTATGGGTATGGCCAAGAAAATGAGCCGGCTGTGCTAGAGTCAATTTTAGGGCTGTTTTGTTGTCGCCTGGTCATGTAGAGAAAGCCAGTGAGTGCTGTTACACACTGTCCCTTCCCAGTCTGTTGTAATTACCTCACTGCAGCTCATCATAGACACAGGTGGTAAGCTGTTCAGCCCAGTTGAACCCCACCAATACAACCTGTGACTTTGAATCATTCCAGATATTGCTGAGAATTGTAGATTTGACAGCTGCGCATGGTAACTCTAGTGAAGGGGGCCATAGGTTTTTAGAATTGATGTAACATTTTTATTTGCAACTTTCTCCCACTCAGCCCTCAAGCACATACCCAAATGATGTTGCTTGCAGTGCCCTGAATTGACCTCTTAAGCAGGATGACACTAAACCACAAGATTTTTCTGGCCCAAATCAAATGTCTCATCTTTTCTTCTAACCACATTCCTGTCTCAAGGTGTGCCCTACTCTATTCTTCTCTCTAATTTGGGTTTTCTGGTTAGATAGCTTGACTAAGAATTTAAAGAATTTAGCATCTGTGAGTGCAATTACCTTCAGCTAAGTTCCATTTTCAGCATTCAACTACATCAAAGCCCACTCCCACTTGGCCTTACCTAGCTGAGAAAGGTCTGCTAGGATCAGCCTTAGAGATAAACAGTTCACTTCACATTTAGGTCCCAGAGAAATTAAGCTATACGAATGACATGATCACAGGCATTGAGCTAATCATACCTAAACGTAGAACTTGTTTTTCTCATTTCCATGTTTTTCCAATATACATCAACAATAAAAACAACAAAGACTATACAGAAGTTTACCTACATCAATAATATGCATTTCAGTAATCTGGGATGTTTGAACTAATGGACCATATGAAAAGCATGACAGAAGCCCACAGCTGTGAGCAAATCAGAGCATGTGAAATCTCCTCACACAGTTTGTTGCCATAGGATTTTGTTTTAGTTTTTCAGAAGATTTTGTAGTAATTACTATTTTTTTGATGTTCTGTCTCTGCTTTATGTGGAAGTGCAGTTACATTTGAAATGAGTACCCTAAAGCTTGGTTGAGTCATCAGTGCATTGCTTGTTCCAAACCTCCTTGGTCAAAAGTCTGTATTTAGGCATTATCAATTTACTGAGGCTTAGAAATGTGTTCTTCAATGCAGAGATCTTAGACACTCAAATTTCTTTTAGTCACGACTAAAAGGTTTCTCCTGTGGTATGATATAGACAATAGCTCTCCTTACACAAATTTCTCATGTGAACAAATTCTGTAGTCTTGCCTCAAAGAAAGTATTCTGAGATTTACATGATACATGAAGTTTTTAGTTAATAGCATTTGTTTATTATAAATTACAAGCAACTTTAAACCTATGGTAGATAGTTTGAAATCCCCCTTGTCATCAACTACTGTATTGCTCTTACCTCCCCTTTTGTTTAAAAGGACTCAGAGAAAGGAGAAGAACAGGTAGAAACATCAAGGACATCATCAGTTTAACTGATTTTCTTGTCCTGTTCAAGATCTCTCTTCTCCCACCAGATGCAGCTCTAAAATATGAGTTATTTGTCTCAGTTGGAGAAGTAGCTGCTAATTCATGTTCTCTGAGATTCATAGTGAAGATCTGAATATTAGACCTTAAATCATCTGTGTGGATTATCTGGAGGTAGACAGACTTGCCCTTTGTGTTAAAGATAGGCACTTAGTCCATTTGTTTGCACTAATTTCTCATTCATTTAACGATATTTATTAGCATTCTCTATGTGCCATTCTCCCAGTTATTAAAGATGAACACCAAAACAAGAAATGATCTCTTCCTTCAAGTTACATGTTTTCCATTTTTATTATTTGATTACAACACATAGATCCATTCAGGCTATATCTATGGCTTCTTCATTAGCTTCAGTTCTCACTTTGCCTACTCTTCAATTTTTTTCTATTTTTCTTTTATCTAAGAAAAACAAACACAAAATAATAGAAATTGAAACAAAAAAATCATACTCTCTAATCATCAGATGGGTATCATTTATTTTGCTGAAGAAGTTAATGCATTTTTTTCTCAATCTTATGATTTCCTGAAATATTGCCAAGTAAATTGCACATTGGAGGTACAAGTTTTACTTAGGAAATGACCAACTATTCTTAATTTTCATTCCACACAATAGTGATTATTACAGTGCCTGGTATGTTTAAATTCACAGACACCAGTGAAATTTAACTATTTTTAAAAATATATATTCTCATAAGTATTAGTTAAAATTTATTTTATATTACTCAAGAGGATATAGTCAATGTACTAAAAGAAAAAATAAGAAGAAAATAAATAATATTCATAATTTAAAGGGAGAGCCTAAATGATTATTATTTGAACATAATATAAATGGTTACCAAGAAAATTTGTGAATCATCTGACAAGCCAAAAGAACAATTAGATAAGTCATTAAAGTGGTTCAATATTTGATCAATGCATAAGTTTGCTACCGTAAAATATTTTTGATAATGTAAAAAAGTGCCAGCTTTCTTATGTAACAGCAATAGCAAGAGAGAAAATGCAACAAAAACTATAGTAAAAAAAAATTTTATTGCAGAATAAAATAATACATAAAAATACTCAATAAAAACTTAGGATTATAAAAGAACATTTAAATAAATGTAAAATAAAAGTTATAGTTTTTTTCCAGGAAGATGAAATATTATAGAAATTTATATTTTCCCCAAATTAATCTATAAAATTATCTTAATAAGAAGCTATGACTCTGTATGACACATTTATAAACATTTGTTTTCTAAGTGTCATTCAGAGGAACTCATCGGCAAGAATACCCAGAAATTTTGACAATAACAGAAACGTTTGCCCAGATATTAAAGCATACTCTAAAGCTAGTAAAGTTAAAGAGCTTGGTATTTATGACAGAAGAGACAAATCAATTACGGTCCAGTATAGAGTCAAAGTATAGTACATTTGATTTTCCATGTTTGTTGAGGAAGGATGCATTGTTAAACAGATGAGAGTGGATCAGCTGTTGTCTACGCAGGAAAAATAAAATCTCCATTGTAGCATTCAAAAAATTAAATTCCAATACCGTGAATATTTACATAAAACATAAAGCAGCAAAATACTAAAAAAAGGCAAATATTTTAGAATATTAAGGAGCATAAAATTATACCCAGAAGTCACAAAAGAAAAAGATCAGATTTCACTTCAAATATTTTAAGCACTTTTGTATGGGAAAAATACATTATTAAAAAATTGAAAGAGAATGTATTTGTGAATAATATTAACTATGGTTGTCAAACACTTGATATCTTTATTGTATCCTACTGACTACATATATAAGAGAAAACAAAAGATAAAATATTCCAATACAAATTAAAACATGGTGTGAAGAGACAATTTGAAGAAGAAACTACAAATGATTATTAAACATATAAAATACGCTCAAGCTAATACTCAAAGAAAGATAAATTAAAATAATTACAGAAAACTTCACTGTAAGCATAGAAATGGAAAGAAGATATTAATAGAAAAGTGGTAATCTTCTAAGTTGGTCCTGACTGGACTACCTTTTATTTGTTGGTTTATCTATTTATACTAATATTTATATAAACTTATATTTTAATTAGCAATTCCCCTCATACACTTCATCCAACAGAGTCTCAAATACATCTGCAAAGGATGTTAATTACAGCAATGTTGGCCAAAATAAAACAGATCAAAAACAATCTACATACCCATCAGTAGGGGACAAGTTAAGTAGAGAGACGCATTCATAAAAAATAAGGCAATTAAGCCACTATAAAGTACTCTTCATGTTTTAATATTGAAAGGTGACTATTAAATGAGTGACCCCAGGGAAGCATGTGAAGCTGAAAAATACCCCAGTTGAATCCTGCCTGAATTCCCGACTTATAGTCTTGAAAACAAATAGAATGTTGCTTGACACCCCAAATTAATCTATAAAATTATCTCAGTAACAAGCTATGACCAAGTTTCGGGGTGGTTTTTTATATAGCAACAAAAACCCAAATTAGAGACTAAAATAGAAAGCAAACAATCTGCTGTTGGACACATAGATGGAGTAAGGAGATTAGCCTGACTATATTGCAGAGAAGAATAAAGTTGGAATATATAATGTGGGGCAAGACATTAGGATTTTGAAAACTAGGCAAAAGACACTCTGTGTTCTGAAGAACAGAGAGATACTTGTTACATAGCTAACTCTAAACATCATTATAGTATTTGAGACAGAAAGAGGGAATTATATTCCGCATCTAGCTGCCTCAACTACAGATCCTTTGTTCCTGGAGAGAGATGGAACAAACGATCTCATGAGAAGGGCTCATTTCAGCAGACAGTGAAAACGTCTGTGTTGCATCTGCCAGAGAATGTGAAAGCTCCTCAAATCAAGCAGATCATCAAGAGTCTTTCCAATTCTTTTTCTTTTTAGGAGAAATTTTCCTAAATTATTTCGCAAATGGCATGGCTAGAACCCTCAACATTCTGTTAATTCTCTGTAGGTGCTTTAACTTGTCAATGGCCCTTTTAAGTGAGATATCTGGAACTGGGCACCATGCTTCTGCTGTAATGTGGACTGCATAGGGTGGAGGGCACTGTAACTCCAACAATCCTAGTTATTTAGCATGCCAGTTTTCCAAAAATATCTAAGTATTGAAGGACAATATTAGTGGAATATCTAAATATTAACTAAATAGCTAAATACTGATAATAATGGGGAATACAGAATCTTAGAAAACAATATATTCTAGACATATTTTAAAAATTGGTCTCATCCAATGGAACAGAACAGAGGCCTCAGAAGTAATGCCACACATCTACAACCATCAGATCATTAACAAAACTGACAAAAACAGTGGGGAAAGGATTCTCTAATTAATAAATGGTATTGGGAAAATTGGCTAGCCATATGCAGAAAGCTGAAACTGGATTCCTTCCTTACAACTTATAAAAAAATTAACTACAAATGGATTAAAGATTGAAACGTAAGACTCAACACCCTAAAAACCCTAAAAGAAAACCTAGGCAATACCATTCAGGAGACAGGCATAGGCAAGGACTTCATGACTAAAACACCAAAAGCAATGACAACAAAAGCCAAAATAGACAAATGGGATCTGATTAAACTTAAGAACTCTGCACAGCAAAGAAAACTATCATTAGAGTGAACCGACAACCAACAGAACGGGAAAAAATTTTTGCAATCTACCCATCTGACAAAGGACTGATATCCAGAATTTACAAAAACAAATTTACAAGAAAAAAACAACCAACCCCATTAAAAGTGGGCGAAGGATATAAACAAACACTTTTCAAAAGAAGACATTTATGCAGCCGACAAACATATGAAAAAAAGCTCATCATTACTGGTCATTAGAGAATTGCAAATCAAAACCAGGAGATACCATCTCACAACAGTGAGAATGGTGATCATTAAAAAATCTGGAGACAACAGATGCTGGAGACAACAGGTGCAGAAATAGGAACACTTTTACACTGTTGGTGGGAGTGCAAATTAGTTCAACCATTGTGGAAGATAGTGTGGCGATTCCTCAAGGATCTAGAAATAGAAATACCATTTGACCCAGCAATCCCATTCCTGGGTATATACCCAAAGGATTATAAATTGCTCTGTTATAAAGACACATGCACATGTATGTTCACTGCCTGTATGTACAATAGCAAAGACTTGGAACCAACCCAAATGCCCATCAATGATAGACTGAATAAAGAAAATATGGCACATATACACCATGGAATACTATGCAGCCATAAAAAAAGGATGAGTTCATGTCTTTGCAGGGACATGGATGAATCTGGAAACCATCATTCTCAGCAAACTGACACAAGAGCAGAAAACCAAACACCACATGTTCTCACTCATAAGTGGGTGTTGAACAATGAGGACACATGGGCACAGGGAGGGGAACAACACACACTGGAGCCTGTTGGGAAGGTGAGGGGGCTGGGGAGGGATAGCAGGGGGTGGGGAGGATGGGGAGGGATAACATTAGGAGAAATACATAATGTAGATGACAGGGGGATGGATGCAGCAAACTACCATGGCATGTGTATACCTATGTAAAAATCCTGCATGATCTGCACATGTATTCTAGAACTTAAAGTATAAAAAAAAAATTGGTCTTATTATAAAGATAGCTTAGTCTGCTTCATATAAGCCTGTTAATAGTAATTTCACTCTTCAGTATTGTTCAAACAGAATTCTTCCTAGCATCTTTATCCTCTAACAGCAGATTAATTTACTTCTTCCCCTTTCAGAGAAAACTTATTTAACCTACAGTCCCTACATTTTCCTTCACTCCACCAAAAAATGTCTTTGAGTTGTAGTCAGGGTCTTCCCTAGTTTTCTCCTCCATCAATCCCTTCCATTTCACCTAGACTCTGCCCCCTTGTGTGTACTGAGACAATCTAACAATCACACTCTTGCTTCTTCCATTTTGCCTTCTATGTTGTCATTCTCTGCCATACCCACCAACACGTTCTCTAACTCACTCATGGACCTTATTTCATCAGAGGACCATGCCTTTTATCTTTATTTCTCCTACACTGAAACTTTTTCCTTAGTTTAAAAGTATGTAGTTTAGACCCCAACTGAGCAATTCTTCAAAACACTAAATATCTGTCATCTGTGCCTAGAAATCTACACTTAGAAAAATTAACATTTTTGCTTGCTAGAACAAAAAGAGTAAACAAAACCACACTTGGAATTGTGTTAATGCTAAAGAAAGCATTTAGATCAATGGACTGTCCTTTGTAGAATCCTTTTTCAAATCGAACATTAGTTAAGCTTTCTATCTAGAAAAAAAATGAGTTCTTAAGAACTCTGTTTTTATAGCATTGTATTTATAAAGGGTTATTATTTGTTAGTGTCCAACCACAAACTCCTACTGAAAAGTGCCATTATGGCCATTTTAAAGATAAATGGAAGACAAGAGAAATGACACTAAGGCCCAACTTCAGTCACAGGATGAGTAAATGTAAAAGTTACAAACTCATTTAAAAGAATAAACTCATTTCCTATTAAGTTATCTCAAGCCCACCAACACAGACTTGCTGGTATCCAACCACCTTGCAGGAGTAGAGGGGTAATCTCTTTCTAATTTGCTGGTACCAACTTCATTAAAAAATACATTTTCAGCTATCCTTCCAATATTTCTATGCTATAGAAGTATTGCAGTTAATATAATGGTTAAGGCAGTACAATAAAAGAATCTGAAAATCTAATCCTTATTATGACTATCAAAATATTTTGCATTTATTTACATGAAAAATGATATTACTCTGCAAAATCATTTATATGTGTGTCCTTTCATTTACAGGAATATATTGTTTTTATAAAAATAATGACATGAGTAGACATTTGGGACATGCTTTAATCAAATACAATACTTAAATAAATTAGTTCCAATAGTTAAATAAATAAAATTTTTGACTAAGTTAAGGGCTATCCAT
This sequence comes from Callithrix jacchus, assembly GCF_049354715.1. Lineage (NCBI taxonomy): Eukaryota > Metazoa > Chordata > Mammalia > Primates > Cebidae > Callithrix > Callithrix jacchus. Next base: position 120,187,556 of record NC_133508.1, read on the forward strand.
TAAAGTATTCTTCTAGCATAGGTCACACATGAGGATTCTGAACCAGAAGACAGAACCATTGAGAGAAAATGGGAAGAGGTAAATATGTGTTGCAGAGGATACTTTATAAGAAAATGGATAAAGATAAGAAATAACATGGTCCTTGAGAAGTTGCAAACATAAAGAACCACATCCTGTGGATACAATTGGTGGGAAATGTATTTATTTTTCCATAAGTTATTGGGGTACAGGTGGTATTTAGTTACATGAGTAAGTTCTTCAGTAGTGATTTATGAGATTTTGGTGCACTTGTCACCTGAGGAGTATACACTACACCATATTTGTAGTCTTTAGGCCTCAAGCCCCTCCCACTCTTCCCCCCAAGTCCCCAAAGTCCATTGTATTATTCATATGCCTTTGAGTCCTCATAGCTTAGCTCCCACATGTCAATGAGAACATACAATTTTTTTCCATTCCTGTGTTACATCACTTAGAATAATAGTCTCCACTCTCATCCAGGTCACTGCAAATGCTGTTAACTAATTCCTTTTTATGGCTGTGTAGTATTCCATCATATATATATATATATATATATACACACATACCTATACATATATATATATGATGTAGTATGTCATCATATATATATGTACACCATATATATATACACACACCATATATATATATATACACACACCATATATATATATATACACACACACACCATATATATATATATATATATATATATATATATATATATATATGTATGTATACATATATATTGCTTTATCCACTTATTGATTGATGGGCATGTGGATGACTCCATGATGTTGTAACTGTGAATTGTGCTGCTATAAACATGCATGTGCAAGTATCTTTTTTGAATAATGACTTCTTTTCTTCTGGGTAGATACCCATAAGTGAGATTACGGGATCAAATGGTAGTTCTGTTTTTAGTTCTTTAAGGAATCTCCATACTGTTTTCTATGGTGGCTATACTACTTTATATTTTTGGTGGGTAATTTAGAATCACTACAGTGAAGAAGTCTCAAGCACTGTTGCTGCAAATGTCATTCTTTCAAGCAAATAGCTGAACCTCAGCAGAAGTCAGCATTCCACTTTAAATAAATATCTACTGGGCAGTTTATTGTATATGAGCTGAGAGCAGATAATAGTTTAAAAGTGGTTGAAATGTTGAACACTTAAAGTTTGAAAAGAAGCTATTGTAAGAAATGGCATCTCTTTTTACCATTTGGGTTTATTGCATTAGCCATACATTGTTTAGTGAAGAGCACTGCCCAGTACTTAATCTTGTTTATTCATTTATTTATTTGTATTCATTCTAAGGTTTTTTTTTCTGTTCATAATTTTGCATCTGTACCAATCAACACAGTGTCTAGTTGATAATCAGGGGTCAGCTTAGAAAGCTGAAATATTCTGCAGTCTAGCTGGTTAGGCTCTAAGCACATAACTGCCTAAGAACTAAACAACTCTTGACTAAAATGTTTTGTTCAAGAGTTGTTCTATGCTTAGACAGTGAATCTGTCTTGAGCAACTCTTGAACAAAATGCAGGTGAAATATAAGTAACATATAAGATTCACCATCTAAGCATAGAGCAACTCTTGAACCAAACACAAGTGAAATATAAATAACATATAAGAACTTATGCTCATACATGATAGAAATAAGAAAAAGGTAGAAAAGCAGAGTTGAAGTGTGCTTTTCAGTAAAGAGTCAGTATGATGTTATATATTTTTTATCATAGACAATTCCTCATCGTACCTGATTTCTTTGAATTTTTCCACATTACATGTATATGTACACATGCACATATGCAAACACCAAGCTAGTTGTTATAAAGGTATGCTAAGAAATACACGGATGCAAACACTTCTGTCCTGAGTTTGAATATATCGGGAGAGACCAGAGGGGATGATGAGGGCTCAAATTGTGGAGAATGTCCAACGTGGACCTGTGATGAGCAGGAGCATCTAGAGCTTGTAGCATATGGGGTCTGAGTTTGCTGGAAGCAAGTTAGTAACGTCTGAAATTTTGAACTAGACTATAATCAGCAAGTTTGTTCTAGTGACAATAGCCTTCACCAGACAGAAGTCTCTTATTCTCACATTCTGTTTGCTGATCACTGTGTAACTCTGAGTAAGTCACTAAACTAGATTTCTGTCCTATTTATCTTATAAGATTTTGATTCCTATGTATCACTGTGCATTCTCCACATCCAACAGGTTACTTGGTACTGTCATTTATTCCTACATTTTATACTTGATGAGGGCAAGGCCTCCATATTGCAAACGAAGTGGCTGTAATGGTTGGCAATTACATTAAAAAGGTGAAAAGTGAGACAAGGATGTCTTAATTCACATTCAAAATTTGTTCGAAGAGCCGAGAAAAAAAACTCATTAATTGTAGCCACAGAAATAATTCACAGCACATACATAGGGCTCAATTGTGGCAGAGGTGGGATATGCCATTTTAAATAATTCAGAGCATCCCTTCATTCATTCAACATATAATTTATTTAGTGTCTTCTGTGTGGCATGCTTTGTTTTTTCTTGGCAACACTTCATTGAACAGAACAAAGATTTGTGACCTCACTGCGTTTACATTCAAGAAGAGGGAGACAGAAAACAAACCATAAACATAATAAATAAGTTATTTGGTGTGTTCATAGGTAGTAAGTGTTAGGGGGGAAAAGGAAATAAAGTCAAGTAGGGCAAAGGAGATCAGGAGTGCCAGGGTTTGCAAGAAGGAGATATTAAATATTGAGGTTAGGGCAGCATCATTGAGGTGACATTTGAGAAGAAATTCAAAGAAAGTTAAGGAATTAGCAATGAATATATTTGGAAGGAGATTATTCCAAGCAAAAAACATAGCCAGAGCAAATCTTTCAAGGTGATAGTCTGGTCATCAAGTTTAACGAAAAGTAAGGAAAGCTTATAGTGTTGCAGAGAGTGAGCAAGAAGAGCATATTACAAACTGAGGGCAGAGTGGTAACTGGATTAAGGTACAGAGCAGGAAGCCATTTAATGCTTTTAAAGAAATATGATTTTTAATCTGTATGAAAATAAAAATGGGAAGCCATTGCAATGCTTTCAAACAGAGAAATGATATGATCTATCTTAAATGCTAAAAGGAGCACTATGTTTACTGTGTTGAGATTAGAATGTCAGAAGACATTCTAAGTGTGAACCAATTAGAAGGATACGCTGGAAGTGAACAAATTTGAGAGAAAAGTAAGATTCAGGGGTTAATCATCATCATCACCATAATTTTTTATGCTAAGTAACTGGATGGAGTTTTCATCAGTGGAAATGTGGAAGGTTGCAGGTGAAACCATCTGGTGTTTATTTTGGGGCATATTGATTTCGAGATGTCCATTAGACATTCAAGTAGGTAGTTAAGTAGAGAGAGATACAAATGTAGTATTTAGGAGAGAAGCCAGGGCTGGAGATATACTTTGTTAGTTGTTGCCATATGGTTTATATTTAAATTCATATGATTGGACGAGATCACCAAAGACATGAATAGAGCTAGTGAAGACACCAAAAACAATGTGGGAGTCTTCCCAACTTTAAGAGACTGGGGAGAAGAATAGAACCCTTAACAAAGATTGAGAAAGAAATCAGCGAGAAAGAATGAACATCAAGAAATTGGGTGGTATGAAACGAAAATGAGAAAAGATTTATCAAGGAGGTAGGACTGTTGCTAAGAATGGCTGTTGATCAGTGGTAAACATGAAGAGAGTAGTTTTGATGGGATGAGGGAGGCAAAGAAGGTCTTACTTGAGTGGATTTAAAATACAATGGGAAGAGAGAATTAGAAACTACAAGAATAGGTCATTCCCTCAGAGTTTTTCAACAAATAAGACTGAGTAATGAATGTATAAGAGACAGGGAAAGTGGAGCAAGTAAACTTCTTTAAGAACTTAGACATACCTATATATTTATGTATACCTATTTCAAAGAGAAGGAGAAAGAGAGAAAAATATTAATGTCACAGAAAGAGGGAAGAATTGCTGGAGTGATATTCAAAGAATTCAGAGTTCCGAGAATGATGTCCTTAAATAAGCAAGAGGAAATGGGATCTACGTAAAACTGGAGGGATTGGCTTTAGATGGAGATAAGATTAAAGCCCATTATTTACTGCCCTACACAGTTCCCATTTCATAACATACCCATGAATGTCACTGGGTGATTAAACACTTACTGAGGAAATATAATGTGTCTGTATATATTATGGAACATGGTTTTTTATTATGATTGTTAAGGATGAAATTGAGAACATTTTGAAAAGTCAGAAAGGAGCAACCTATTGCCAACAATGGCAAAGTGGGCATTAAAACTGATTCCATAGCCTTTGGATTGTTTACGCCTTGATATTAATTTCTTGTTCACAAGACTACAGAATGCAAAAGGGTCTTGAAATTCATTGCTTTAATCCATGGTTTATATTCCATTCTCAAGTCACCACAAGTTGAGGTTGGACTATCAAAAGGGCATTGAATAAAGCTACAGACATCTAGAATTAGCATCTTTTTTAAGAATGAGAATATGTTATTGAATACAGGCCTCAGAATGGTTTCATTTAATGAGGCTGTTCAATTAGATATCGTGGTGAAGAGACATTCCCTTGACATTTAATTTTTTTTCTTTCTTTCAGTTGTGTTTGTTCTAATATTCTGTTTCTCTACTCTTTTACTATAATCCATTCATGAAAACATGGCCAATTTAATTTTCCTAAATTAGCAGAAGCTTGTTCATGTCACTATTTGTTTAAGGCATTTAGTAATTCATCATTTCTTAGAGAATTAAATTCAACTTGCTTTGATTTGGTAGCCTTTGTCATCTTCACTATCACTTGGTCCAAGCTGCCATTTTATCTTATTGCAATAGCCTGAAAATTGTTACACTCTTGTGCACAACATATAGCACTGTGCAATCAATTTTTACATTTACCACTGTAATCTATAGCTATATTTATGCTGCTTAACATAACCACAAATCCTAGTGGTTTAAAATACTAAATATTTATTTAGTTCACAAATCTGTGGATTAATTGGATAGTCTTTTGGGGCTCAACTGAGGAAGTCTGCTGATGTGGAGAGAGGGCTTAGCAGAATTTACTATTTATAAATCAGCTAGACTGCTTGGCTGATCTTGGCTGAGCTCTCCCAGGTGTCTGGCTGGTGCCTGGGTGAACCCGAAGGAGCTGAGTTGAGACAACTGCTCTGCTCCACATTTTCTCATTCTAGCAGGGTAGCCTATGCAGATTCTCATGGTGGAGGAAAAGAAAGAAGCAGCATGTATGTGCTTTTCTGAGTCTCTGCCTGGGTCCAGTTTGTTCCTGTCCTATTGACAAAGAAAGTCACATGGCAAGCAGAGTCATTACGGTAAGGCACTAGAAAAAGGGCATGGATTTCGAAAGGTGTGATAAATTGGGGCATTAATGTAATGAAGCTACTAAAAAGACCTATTTTTTTTGGAGATAGGGTCTCATTCTGTCAACCAGGCTGGAGAGCAGTGGTGCAGTCATGGCTCACTGTACTCTTGACCTCCTGGGGCTTGGTTGATCCTTTAGCCTCAGTCTTCGAGTAGCTGGGACCACAGGCAAGCACCACCATGCCCAACTGATTTTTGTATATTTTGTAGAGATGGGCTTTCTCCATATTGCCTGGGCATGTCTTAACCTCCTGTGCTTAAGCCATTTACCCCCCTTGGCCTCCCAAAGTGTTGGGACTACAGGTGTGAGCCACTGTACCTGGCCCTAAATTCTTAATATGTGCCAATATAGTCTTTGGCTCAAAGCCCCATCTCACACAGTTTTTCCCCATAGATGTTCAGATATCATTTTCTTTGCCACATTTATTTAGCCTAATTCCTATTTGTCCTTTATCTCCACTCAAATATCAGTTTGTATAGGGAAAGTTCTCTGATTTTCCATGCTAGGTCAGAAGCTTTTCTCATAAACCTTCATAGAATCATGTTCTTGTCACAGAGCACTTGACTTGGGTTGAATGATAGTGTAATTATTTGATTAATTTATGTCTTTTCATTACACTAATAACTCTCTAAGAACAAGAACTTTAACCTCTCTTTGTAGCACCTAGTATCCAGTATTATGCATGGCCCATAAGAAATGTTTAATAAATGTTTGTTGAAAATGATATTACTTATTCTGAATTTTCCTGATTATTCTTTCTCTTTTAATTTTCCTTTTGTTGAGAAATCTTATGTATTCTGTAAAATTTAACAAATGTTTAATGGGAAACTGTCATCTCTCATTCCATGTACCTAGTACATTGACTATTTTTCTTTCTTCTTTGCCTTTTCTCTTAGACTTTCAGTTAGACGTTTTTCCTAAGTCCCTGGTCTCTCAGCAGTGGCTTCCTTTGTTAAATAGCACAATTGAAATAGGAAATTATGAATAGTTGTCATTTCTCTGGCCACACCCTCCTCATTTTATTGTGGCCTTTTAAGAGGGAGCAATAACATACAAATTAATCCTGTGAGTTAGAGATATGCTACTATGTCTTCCCCAGAGAGGCCTCTGCTCTAGTAATGGAACGTTAGACTTGGAATCTGGAGATGTGGTGAAAATTATATGTTGGTCCCTGCCTGGGTCATTTTACCTCTTTAGGCTCAGTCTTATTATAACATTTAGAGAGGACACAATGTCAGATAAAGTCTAATACTCTTACTAGCTTTAAGAAAAATTTTCAAGCAGTGTTTTAGTGTTCTCATATCAGATTTCCTCTATGTTCTTCCTTAAATGGCTGAATAGTTCTCTGATTAAACTTACTCTGCTATGTTACATAAAATTCCTTGCTTCCAGATTCAATTGTCATTTCTTTTTATCATTAAGAACCCTGTCCTGTCTTCTTTCTAGTGTTTGGCACAATTAACTGCTGAAAATTTGTAAGCTCAATGAAAACTTCCATTGAATTCTCATTTATGCTTGTACATTTCAGGGCACATATTTTCAGAGAACTCCCATGTGCAGAGGCTATTGCCTTAGGTGTAAGTTAGACATATTGGAGACTGCAGCTGGAAGTTGTTAACTCTCATTCATTAGTCCTTCCTTGAATGTGATAAAGTTATATTGAATAGGTGTCTTGACATGCTAATTTGAGAAAGGAATACAAATGTAAAATGCAAAAATATAAAGAGCATTTTGAATGTATAAGTTTGTCTTTTGGAATCATATACCTTGAAAAGGAAGTCCTGAAACTCAAATTTCATAAGATTTAGCATAGACTAAAGTGATGGGGAAACTGTTAATATCAGATTGTGAGAGCTCCAATTATTGAAGCCATCCTCCAATAAGTATGGAAGTAATGTCAAAGAATCCCAAGAGTGTGTCAGTGAAAAAAGAGTTTATTATGGAAAAACTAATGGGCCGTTTTCTGTAGCTGCTCCTGCTGTTGCTACTATGATGGGTAACATACACCAAGCAAAATATCCTTCTCATATGTTTAACCACGCATTTTCACCCCAGGGAAACAGAATGGGCTTCATCTCTGTTAAATGTGTTTGGTTGCTTTGGGATAATCTCTCCTTTTCTGTTTTATCTATCGCTGTTTTTATTTTTAATAAAAGTATTTTATAGCATTCATGCAAAAACAATTCAATGGTATCTTTTTTTCACAAATAACTTATGTTAGGAATAGAGTTAAATGGCTCTCCTGTGACCTCCATCTTGTTATGATCCATAGGTCCTTAGAATTTTGCCTTCAGGGTGTTAGGATAATGAATCCAATGCTTACCCTGGTTAGATGGCCAAATCTAGTGGTGCAAGCTGAGTGTGCACTATTTTTTAACTTGTCCCAAAAAAAAAGGTGTTTGATGATGGCAAGTCTTTGCTGCATGCATGAGAAGTTATGTTGGTTTGGAAAAGCTTTAACTTTTGCATGTGTTCTCCATTAGCCATACTTTTACGTTAAGAAAATAATTTCTTCAGGAGTCCATCTTAGCCTTGATTTTTTGAGAATAATAAAGAGTTAAGAAATCTGAATCTCTTAGACCCTAAAACTAAAATCACAATAAGTATTATCTTTCTAAAGATATTGCACATTTTTTTGCAGATATGGGTGGTCAGGGGAATGTATCACAATGAAAAGCACTAGCATTTGTAATTCTGCAGAGAATGAATTAGAATATCAGGTCTCTGCTGAAGCTATTTTTGTTCCATTCTGTGCCTGCTTCACAGACTGTCCCAATTCTTTAAAGAGCAATCAGTGAGTCTACTTTAACATATAAAATTATGGAGCCTGGGCCCCTTTTTGTAAAAGAAAAAAATTACTTTATAAAGATCCATGTTTTCTTTTGAGAAAGAACAAATGCATCATTTCCACTTCCACGTTACTTCATCTTGACAAATGTCAGCCCTTACCCCTGCAGGGTTAGCAGCTGATTAGACTAATACAACACATAAAAACCATAAAATTTATTGCCGATAAATTTTAAACCCAGTTTCCAGTGAAGAACTTTGACAATTGTCCCAAATGCATTAGAACTCAGATGTTCTAGAATATTATTTGGAAATCGAGATTGATGGGTATGTTATTTATAACTCATTCTCCTTAAGAATTTTAATTTGTGTAAATTATTTTACTCTCAAGTTCAGCCAATACAGAATTCAGAGGTCATTTGGCTTTGCAGCATTGAGTGCATATTTTTTCTCTACACTTCTTTCATGGTTGCTTCTGTGTTCAATTCCATAAAGTTTTTACTTATGGTATATTTCCCTGGCTTGATTCCCCTTTCTGTCTCCATGGATCACAGTGTTTGACAGAACTGCAGAAGAGAAAATGCCTCACTACCAGATTTTCCACTCAAACTAAAGATTAAGTCAAGTTCCAATAGAAAATTTCTTAATCAAAGTTGTCAGCTTACATATGGTCACTAAGTTTAATACAGTCAAGTGGATATATATATGAAATGTTGTCAAGAGCAAATTTAGGGTCCTGTTACATAGAAAAACACTAAGGAACACAGATGATTCTCATTTCTTCTATAGAAGTAAAAATAATATAAATAATAATAAGAACTACTCACCATTTATAATGTGCTAAATTATAGCATCATCATGCTGAGTGCTTCACTCAAGTGATACTTGAGATTGTTCAGTTATTTACATTTCATGGTAATTCTATGATATCCTGTCCCCGATCATATAGGCTTTAAGTTGTTTGATGTGGAAATTCATGTCAAATCCATTTCTGTCTTCCATCAAGGCCGTTCTTAATCATTCTGCAATACTACTCATCTAAATCATGATGATGCTTTTTAATTTTTTTAGTGGGAATGGAGGTTTTTTTTTTTTTTCCCAGGCTGGAGTGCAATGGCACAATCTATCTCAGCTCACTGTAACTTTCGCCTCCCAGGTTCAAGCTATTCTCTTGCCTCAGTCTCCCGAGTAGCTGGCATGTGCCACCATGCCTGGCTTATTTTGTATTTTTAGTAGAGATGAGGTTTCTCCATGTTGCTCAGGCTGGTCTCACACTCCCAACCCCAGGTGATCTGCCTGCCTCAGCCTCCCAAAGTGCTGTGATTACAGGCATGAGCCACTGAGCCCCGGCATGATGATGCTTTTATCTAATGATAAATGACTTTGGAACTCAGGGACTTCCAAACTCATGATTTCGTATGAATCTGTGAGGAATTTCCTCTAAAGGCTTCTCTGAATGTAGTCTCTGCCAGGATAGAGGATCAAACTCAGTTGTCTGTACAATATGACAAGTATAGTTGGCCCAGACACTGTTATTAGTGTTCTCAGTATTGAAACAACTTACTCTTCAGGATTCTCCCTGAGTAAAACACAATAGAATAAAATTCAGAATTGGTTCTTTGTAACTTCTATTTTCTGAACTTCTGGTAGATTCATGCCCTAAATCATCAGACAGCTTTATAGTCTGGTCTTCTAGGAGAACTATGTACCTTTGTAACTGTACCCTCCTGGGGTCTCAAGCCAAAGCAAAAAAGACAGGACTCAGTCTGGTACCATCATGATAGTAAATTATGCAACATCTCAATCCTGACACAAAATTTATAAAGATAAATCCTTTGTTCACCTTTCAGTATCTTCTTCAAAGCCTCCTAATTCAGTTCTCCCTACTCAATTAAATAAGCCAAAGCCAGTAAACAGCAATTTTCAGGGTAAAGGCAAAGAGTAAAGCCTCAAATACGTGCAATAATTCCTTATACCTAGGCCTTATCATGCTCCGGTGAGCTCTAGTCCAGTCATAGTTTTAAGAATGATCTCTAAGGTGAGGTACATGCATATAATCCAAGGTGGATGCAAAATGATCCCCTGAATAATAGTAAGAAAATTTTAGGGCCTCTTGTTATATTAATTTTATCTCAATCTTTAAAGTTTTTATTTTAGGGACTGTTTCAATAAATAAATGATATAAAAGTATAGTGGTACACTTATGTTATATATAAATACACAAGTAATAGGCTCAACATGTCTGGGGACTCCTGTTCCATACCACAGGAATTAGGCTAAGGGAATTCTAGGTGGAAAGTATGCAGCCACTTATTATGATACTACAAATTTATAAATATTGATGCATCTATTATCTAAAATTATGGAAATACTACATTGTAAAGAGGAGGCTAAGATTCCTGATTCTACATACTAATTTTTGATTGAGAAGTAAGAATAATACCTCTAAAGGTAAGGCCTCTAGGTTTTCTTTTGAGTCAAGAAAAAATGCAGAATGAGATTTTCCATCTACTCTACATAGCTTTAATTAGGGAGAAAAAGGCAAGAGATTGGAATAGACTTGTTAATACCTCAGAATAGTATTTCCCAGGAAGTACTCTGCAATGTTATTAGGTATTCTAGAGGAAGAGAAGAGTTTGTTAAACAGATTTCTTTACTAGAAAACTTTTCAGAGCCCCTAATGAGAGATTCTAATATGTACCATCTAAGTGGCAGACAAGATTGTTCACCTAGACTTATTTGACCATAGTATCATGTTTTTGAAAAGCACTTCCTAAAATGAACCTGTTTTTGAATGTATTTGGAAAATGTTGACTAAAGTAAATTGAAGTTTTCTGCCTAGAGCCCAAATTAGTGTCCATCCCAGTTCACACTAATTCCACTTTAATGTACGCCTCATCAAGAGTCAGGGTATTCTCTCTCTTTCTCTTTTCCCTTCTACCTTCTTCCTCTTATATTCAATATATAGGTTTTTAGTTCTTTACATTTATCCAGTACTGTGCTAAGTATAATGAGAAAATTATAAACCTACATAATATTTATTCTAATTGAATTCAATACAATTAGAAAGATAGACATTCTGCCCATAATTATTTATAATTGTTATAAATCAGAAGTTATAAACAGGTTTCAGAGGGACACTGTGCTTGGTTTGGTGGGTTTAGGAAGCACCCATGAGGTCATATTTCTGCTGAGATGTAAATGACGAGTTGGAAATGAACATTTGAAAAGCAAGAGAGCTTCTAAAATAAAAGAAATAAATATACAAATGCTCTGAGTGTAGGAGAGATTTGTTCATCATCACCATTAGCTTAGCAGGGTGGTGTGGATGGAGCAGAGTGGATGGGATAAACAGCTCTATGCATGGCTTGGCAGAGTCAAGGAGAAAGCAGATTACACAGGACCTTGAGAGCTACATCAGAGCTTTGGGATTTTAATCAAGAGCAACTGAAAATTATGAAAAGGTTTTAAGTAGCCAGTGATGAGATCAGAGTTATCCTTGAAGTGATTACCCTGGATGTTTTGTAGATGACATATTGGAAAAAGCCAAAAGAAAAAAGACATCTCCATATCCTTCTAGATAAACTCTGCAAGGACAGGGGTATTTTTCCCTCACAAAGATACCCCAGACATTTATGAGAGTATTTGGTACTTGGTAGAAGCCCCATAAATATTTGCTACATAAAGGAGTTAAGGTATGCATCCAGTTAAGACCCTATTTTAGCAATTCAAGTGAAAGGTGCTGGTACATTGGACTTGAAGGTGAGAGTGTAGCAATATTTGTGACTAACTATTGACTTCATCTCCCATTACTTTCAATATGTGTGTCTTAATGTGAGGAAATCTTTTGATGGAATATCAGATATTAGCCAGAAATTGACAATATACAGCTTTTGGAGACATAAAGAATTACTAGCAGGTACTGCACATCATAGGCAGCTGCCTACTTTGCCCATGAACTTATATAGCAATGTTTAGGTAACTTTTCAACTCCTCATTTTTAATATATAGTCTTATCACAATTCCAAGTTCATTTGAACTTTACATATGTCAAGATTTAAGCAACCATAAAACCTGTTAAGAATTTCATTGATTATTTTAAATCTATATAGTTTTGAAGATCCACCTTAATTATTGTTCCTAACAGGTATTTATGTTACCCATAGAATTTACACAAAAAATAAAATTTTAAATGATGCTTCAAATAAAAATGCAGACAGTGCTTGTTACGGACTGAATTGTGACCTTCCAGTTCATATGTTGAAGTCCTAAACCCCGTACCTACAAAGCAACCTTGTATAGAAATAGAATCTTTATAGAATTAAGCTAAAATAAAGACATTAAGGTGGGTCCCAATCCAACATGACTGGTGTCTATGTAAAAATGGAAAATTTAGGGACAGCCACATATACAGGGAGAATGACATGAAAGTATGAAAATCTACAAACCAGAATGGCTTAGAACAGATCCTTCCCTCACAGCCCTGCAAAGGAACCAATCGTGTCAATCTTTTGATTTCAGAGTTTTAGCCTCCAGAACTGAGAGTCATTAAATTTCCAACAGTTTCCAGTACTTTGTTTTGGCAGCCATAGCAAACTAATGTAATGCCTATAACAGCAGCAACTTTAAGATTCTATTAATTGTTTTTTATATTCTTTATTCTGGTTGAGTCTGCCAAATTTAGCAACACATGCTAGCTGCTACTGAGGATAGTGATTAGCTCTGTTGTTTACAAAGACAAATCGTATTTAAATCTTTTAAAGTTGGAAAAAGGTGGAAAGCAGGAATAGCAATTGCAGTTTTAGTCAAGTCCTGTTTCTCACTACTGTTGTTGTAACTAGAAGGAATATTTTTTTTTATTGAGAAGTTATTTGTTATTCCATGTGATTATTCAGAATAAATAATATTGGCAAGGTCACTTGAACTTTAGTTTGGAATGGTGCAAATGTCATATGAATTCTCAGCATTTTGCTTTTCTCAAACAGGTTTTCTTCACTTTAAAGATCAATACACCTGCTTCATTTTATTTACAAAGAAGTCATTCTCTTCAACAAAACTGAGCCACCACTTTTAAATGTACAGTCAGCCCACCATATGTGCTGGTACTGCACTCTCAGATTCAACCATTAGAAGATGAAAAATATTTGGGGAAAAAAAAAGTTAAAAATAATATTTTAAAAATACAAATGAGCAAACAATACAGTATAGCAATTATTCACATAGCATGTACCTTGTTTTAGGTATTACAAGTAATCTAGAGATGACTTAAAGTAGTTAAGAGGATATGCATAGGTTATATGCAAATACTATGCCACTTTATTTCAGAGATTTGAGCATCCACAGATTTTGGTATCCTCAGGGGTTCTGAAGCCAATCTCCTGTGGATATGAAGGGTCAACTTTATATTATAATTAATGGCTGAAATTATGTGAATAAACATTCAAATTTATTTCTTTATATTTTTTGGAATTGAAGGATATAAAAATTAAATGATAGTAATACACAAAATAATTAAAGATATCTTGAATTTAATGCTATTAAATTCTCCAAAGTCTAATGCCATGCCGATTATATTTGTATCTACTCAATATGTTTTCTTAACCAGTAGGTTCAATACATTTAATATTTTTTTTCCAGATTTTACATTTTAATTGTAAAAATCATTGTCAATGCAGACACAACAAAAAACTAGTCCCAGTTATAGTTCTTCAGTTTCTGAAATATTGGCATATTGGTTTCTTTTTATCCTTTTCAGGGCCTAGAGCTCAGATAGATTCTGTTATGTCAACACATATTTATAGATTGTTCAGAATCACAGCATATGTGATAAAAGTTACAAACAAAACTGAAGATGTAACTCTTACTCTAATAAACAGGGAAGGTTTTGTAGAATAAATTGAACTTTCATTAAAATAAAAAGGAAGCATGTGTGTATGCGCACCCAAGTGAGTGTGCACACATGCTAAAGGAATAGCGTGAGTGCGGCACAGAGTCGTAGTGAGTACATTTTAAGTAAAGATAAGCAGACTCTTTTGA